>NC_056479.1:21302388-21902388 GCF_008729295.1 Plectropomus leopardus | reverse complement strand
CCTGAGTGCTTTATGAGACAATATTCAGATGATTAATAGTAAATGGCACACATCTATATGATAATGTGGTTACAGAGCTGAGAGCTGTGAACACTTTTTACTCCAATATTTGCTTTATCACTTTGAGGCAACTTCATATTCTCAATATTCATATTTCTATTGATCTTTTCTTGTCAGTCGCATATATCTGCATACTGTTTCAGCTGTCTTCAATAGTTTTTACTGCCGGCAGAAATTATGACTTGTTTGGCTGGATGAAGGAGCTTCTTTGTGTCATCCAAGGTTGAATGATGTTTGGGCACAGAACATGTTTGACCCTCAGCCCCTTAATGTGATGCCAGTGTCTCTTTCAAAACTGTAATTAATAAAACCAACTTACCTTGAAAACAGATGTATTGAGCTGCCTGAATGTCGTTGTTGGAATCTCCATATTTTTGAGACTGCTGTTAATTACAAGTTTTAGGGACTTTAAATGTGTGCTTCATATTATTAGTTCTATATTATGTCGTAGTTATACAGTTGAATAATGCTATGCTATATAATAAGTAGTGGCCACCATATTTTTTCTTGTGGAAAAAACAGTCAGTTTCTTCTGTTTGCTGTCTTTATGCTAAGTTAAGTAAGCCACCTGCTGGCTCCAGACTCATACTTGCTGTACAGACACGAGAGTGCTACTGCTGACCTCCTCATTATTCTCCCAGCAAGAAGTAAACAAGCGTTTTTCCTCGAAAGTCTTACTTTTCCTTTAAGTTCAGGAGTTTGATATTGGCATCCTCTTTTCTTTCATCTTGCTAACTGAAGGGTCACAGTTCAAGCCCCCATACAGACCAAGTATAGATAGTGGACCAGCAGCTGGAGGGGTGCCAGTTTGCCTCCCTGGCACTGCTGAGTTGCCCTTGAGCAAGACACAGAGCCCCTTAACTGCTTCAGGGTTGCTGTACCATGGCTGAGCCTGTGCTGCCCCTTTCTCCTCATGAGCAAAAGCAATTTTTTTGGTCAATTAATTAATTCAAGTATTTGCTTCTTTCTGCGTCATAAGCAGCCCAGTTTTATGAGAAGACCAATCTTTCCACCAGTGAAAACCTCTTAAAACTGAATCTGAAAAGTTATCGAAGTTAACAAATAAAAGTACCATATTCCCCTCTAAAATATGGAGTAGAGGTATAAAGTAGCAGAAAATACTCAAGTAAATGTACTTACATCTCACCATTACATATAATTCAGTATTTAATACTAGCTTCAAGGTGTGTGTGCTTCTGTGCATGAGTTCCTAATTGTCAATGTCAAGTGCTGTCTTATCAGCTTATTAACCAATCTCACCAGCACACCCACATGTGTGTTTGTGTGTGTCTGAGGGATGTGTGCTGAATCTTGACTAGCTTCCGTCCTGAAGCTGAAGTACAGCTAATCACTTCACTGCTTCCCAGTGGACAGGCCTAATGCATTTAACCACTCCTGAGGGAGCCGATGCCTGACAGTGTAGAACGGCCTCTCTGCCCGCTGTCACAGTATCTCTGCCTTTCTCTCTACCTTTCTTTCTTTCAATTATTCTCCCAGCCTTGGATCTTACTTTTCTCCTCTCTGTCTGTTTCTTGATTTTCTATAAACTCTCCTTTCTCGTTGACTGTCTGGGTTTTCTTTGTTCCTGTCACTCACTCACTCACTCAGTCCACCTCCTTCGGTTCTCAGCATTCTCTGACAAGTTCAAATCGAAAGCGTCCCTGTTAAAAAATCTGATCTGTTTGGAGGGAAAAAAGAAACTTCCACTTAGGAATAAATATGACATGAGGAAAAATAAACAAGAGTATAACAACTGGGTTAAAGCAAATTCAACATATGAGTGATATGTGTGGTTAAAAAAAGCAATGCCTCATATTCTTAAGAGGATATGCAACAAGAGCCAACGGGATTATTAGTAAGGGTTGAACATACACTGAATAAAAATATAAATGCAACTTTTTTCCATTTGTAATGAGTTGAAGTAAAATATCTAATGCCTTTTCTACTGAGCACTTTGACGACATCATCCATAAACAATCCACCTGACAGGTGTGGAAAGTCAAGAGCGCTTACTCTGCAGCAAAATCTTGGGGCCAATACGTACCCAGAAGTACACAGCACACTAAATGGGGAAAAAAAAAACCATAAAAAAAGCCAAATGTAGCTGAAAAAGCTAAATGCTGATGTCCTGGGCTGGCTCACTAGACTGGTTGGAAGTACTGCCAAATTCTTGGAAACGACACTGGAGACAGCTTATAGTGGTGAAATGTGTTGTGTGATAAAACTGAAAATTTTAGAGTGGCCTTTTATTGAGACCAGCTCAAGGCACATCTGTGAGGTAATGATGCTGTTTAATCAGCATCTTGATATGCCACACCTACCAGGTGGATAGATCATGGATTATGTGCTCATTAACAAGATTTAAATATGTTTGTGAACAAAATTTGAGAGACCTAAACCTTGTGCGTGCACAGAAAAAAAAGTGTTGGATAAGGTAAAGTAAGGTGAGGTAAGGTATACTTTTTGTCCCACAGGGACATTTGTTTTGGACTCAAAGCTGCTGCATCATCCAACATAGACACACATATATAGTTACACATACAAACACTTCAAACACTATCTTTAACAACTCGTGAAAAATGGGAAAACACAAGTGTTACCTTTATGTTTTTGTTCAATGTATAACTGTGAAAAATATGTACCAAACCAGATCAGTGTAGTCAAATAATTGATGTACATTTTGTGAATAATTTACTAATAATTTGCATGTGCATTTTTTCTTCAGATTGGTTTACTTTTTTCTTGTAAGATACTCAAGAGTGTTAAGCTCATAGGACTCCTTAACTTAATTACTTTAATTTAATATATCAAAGAAAATCCTGCTTTGATCGAAACTAATACTGTACTTGTGATCCCACCGTTTTAATTGCTTTCTTTCTCATCTCTTCCTCTACTCCCTGTTTGTTGCAGTAAAGCATAATTAATTACCGCTAGACTTTTCTGTTTTGAGTTCGTCTGCACCTCTGTCTCTTCCACAGAGCTATCCTTTGGTCAATTGGACCGCGATGAGCTGGAATAATTGTGTGGGCCCCAAAATGTTCAGCTCATCGATACTGCAGAAACACTCTGTTAATCTCACTTTGAGTCCTTCTATTTGAACATCCACAGCAGCCTTTCTGTTACTGAAGTTATGTAACGCACACACGCACAGCAAGTGGGACAAGGATGATTCATCTAAATGAGCACCTGAGCATGAAACAGCGTCACTTACATCAAGGCATGTGGCTTAGAAAAAGTTAGATGGTATAAGTAGTTGGAGGGAACAGGTAAAATTCGAATATGACACAAACTAAATAACACCATAAATTGCTCCAAAGACAAAAAGGCTTATTGTAGGACTGCCCCTTGAAAGTCTGAGATTTGAGACCTCTCAATCGACTGAGGTTTCTTTAAGACAAGCAGTCTTTTTTTTTTTTGCTGTGCAATGTGCATTTGGGGACATTTTGTTCCCAGATTTTGCTTTTGAGTGAGCGCTCGTGACTTCCAAGCTACTCTTTGATACAAGCAGTTGCAGACAGGCAGGCAGCGGTACAGAGAGGGAGAAGCTTTGAGATAACATCATTTTCTCTTGTCTGCTTAGAAGTGGGGAATTTACAGCTTACAGCCACTAAATGCGACTCAGTCTCCGGCTTTTGTTGATATCTACTCGCAGCAAAAAAAATGTAGCTGCACATTTGCGATTCATTGTCAGCGCCGTTAGCTTGTTTAATTTATTATAAGAGTGTCATTATCACACTGAATGTCCCGCTGAGTCCTGTTCGAGCTTTAAAACTTTATATACAAAATGAATCGTCGAATATTGGTATTGAAAAGGCAAATATGATTCTGATAATTCTGAGTCGGGTACAGCCCTAGATTTTTGCTGTGCTGATTCGTGCCAAGCATTGTAAATAAACAATGACTGAATAACTAACAACTGGGTAATGCAACATACTGTACCATTATTTTTGTCCCCATGTTCATTTATTCATGGCTCCATCTTAGGAGTTTGCTAAGCACGGAAAATACATAAATTCTGTATCGACTGCATTCTTCTATGTGGAAAATGTGATTCACCGCTTTGAGCAAAAATCAAAGTGTAAATATTAAAATTCTGTTTTCCTGGAGGGATAACCTTACCTTCTTTTTCAGTTTTATTTTACAAAGAATTTTATGGATTATTCTGTTTTTATTGGACTCCCATCAGAGCCAGAATAATTCAGCAGGATTCATAATGTTGTGCTGATTAACTGAGACTACATCAAATTTGTTTAAATAGGATAACTCGGGGCTCAGAATCGGCACCGTGACTGACTCTTAGTTCACAGTGCAAGTGTTGGTGACATAAACCTTATCAAATAGGCCTCATCTCAGTGACTGTTTTTTTGGCCTCTAACATCACTTTCTAGTCCTTCAAGCTGTACGCCATCCGTCATTCTTTGGAGCTTCCGCGCTCTCTCTCTGTCTCTTATATCTGGAGTATTCTCTCGCTGCATGATACGCCACACTGCCTTTGATCCTTCTCTCTCGTGAGTCCCTGGAATCCCTCATCTCCATCTCTGTTTGGCTTCTCTCTGTTTTCCTCCCTTACTCTCGCTCTCCTCCACCTCAGTTTGACCTTCAGTCTTCTCCTGGAAGGCTCCAGCTTCCTGCTACCTACCTCTGCAAAAAGCTGAAAGAGAAAACAACACTGTGGATTTACCGGGATTAGCATTTTTTAGCTGATTTATCTGCTTTAGCTAATTAGCAAGGTAATGTAACTTTTGTCTGCGGGAAGAGATGGAGATGTTTTGTTCTGCATTATCAAAGCTGTGTGGCGAACCTGAACAGGAGGCTAATTATATTCAGGTATAGACAAATGCCTGCGGCAGGTTGACTACGTGAGAAGTGACACCATTGCTTTGTTTAGAAGACCCTTAATCAAGCACCCGAGCAGCAAAATGGCTAAAGTGACTAATGGGCTGTCCTTACCAGGAACGATAACTATAACGATGACAATTTGAGCATCCACACTGATGAATGACAGCGTTCTGTAAAAAGTGTTGCCAAGCACACACTGTACGCACCAACTGTGTAGCAGCGTATAAAATTGGATGGAATGAAATACTAGATAGTCGAGCAGGTGTTACAGCGTTACCTGCCCACTGTGTAGCATTAAGTGCCATCTATTGGTGGCATTGAAGAAATCAATCCTCCGTGTTTTTAAAATGTCCAAAACTGGCACAAGAGGGGAACCTAGCGTGTCATATTTTGACATGAAGGGCCAATGAGCAAGCTTCAGTTTTTGACGAGTGAGACTGTGTTGACTTATATAGTAACATCCTTATAAATACCTACACAGGAAGGGACATTTTAAAATTTGATTAGAAATGAATTTAGTCATTGTTCTTATTCAGCAGTTCTGCAGAGATTGATGACCATGCTGCTGATCAACATTGAGAACCACAAATGAGTTTCTGGCCTTTTGACTTCTTCATTACCTGTCCTGGATAGAAATTAAGTGACGCTTGTAAAGAAGCACTTTGGTTTGTGAGTCATAGAAGATATCATTTGTAACAAGACATCGCCGAGACAGTGTAAAGATTATTACTTTATAAATCAATGATTATTGAACATATGAATGTGATTAATTGGACAATATTTCAATAACGACGGAGACTATGTTTGAAAGAAAGAAGCTGATTCATAGATTCATAATTGAAAAGCAACACTTGGCAGAGAAAGATGAATAAGAGTTTTAATGAGAGAAGACGACAGGAGAGAGAGGGATAAGGTAAAATAAGGTGTGGGGTGGATACTGCAAAGAGCCGAGAGAGGGGGAAGCAAAACCAAGAGAGACATGTACAGTAATTATTCGAGAGAGGGAGAGAGATCAAATGTAAATAATTTAGTACCTGTATAAGACTGTGTGGATTTGGGGTTCAGGTGGGAGTATTAAAGTCAATTTGTTGCTGACAGGACTTCCCCACTCTTCCATCCCACCTGCATGCCACATTAACACCAATATAACCTCATCATTAAGGGTATACAACCACATCACGTCAACTAAAATTAAAGACCAGCCAAGCAAAACCAGAATATTAATCCAGTGACAAAGGCAGCAGTTCGGCAGAAGATGGATTTTAGCATTTTGCCAAAGGCACAAATGGTTTAGGGTTTATATTTTCCAACTTCCATTTCAAAACATGCAAATAATTGAAGCATTTCTTGATCAGTAAGTCGGTCAGCACTCTCTACATGTGAAAGTAAATTAATGTCATTTCAAACCATTTGCATGCACTATGTCAGGAAGCTTGTAGTTGGACTAGATTGGTACAGGAACATTTAACATTAGAAAAAAAGTCATGTTTCCAGCTTTCCATTATCTTGAATAGTAAAGAGAATGAGAAACAGTGCAGTAAGCGAGACATTTAATATTTAACAATAACATGAAAAGCTTGACTGTGTGTCTGTCAAAGAAAGACTAGATCTGATACATGTAACCTAACATGCTGGCTGAGAGTCTTCTTGTCAGTGCTCTGTGTGTTTTACTTGTCTGATGAAAACTTTTATTCAAGCTGAACATTGAGGCTGTATAATTTTTTCATGTTGTCAAATGCTGCCCTTGATTAATGATTATCAATGGTTAATTACAAATTCCGATTTAATGAAAATATTAGTTATTGAGCTCAGTGAAAGCAAAATGGCCACGTGCATTTTTTTTTCATAAATATACAATGGATACTAGCATAAATTCACAGATCTTTTTTCTTTACTTCGCTGCATGTGTTCCCCTTCTGCAATTGTATAGTGTGTACAGAAAAACTAGGCAATAAATAATAGTGTGCACACCAAAAAGCCAACAAAATTGGTTTGTTCTCTGTTTTTAATGAATGAGATCACTAAATAAGTCAAATTCTTAATAGCTCAACCAAGTCTACGGTGGCAGTGATGCTCTGAAGGGCAGGGATGATGCTGAGAGAGACATGCAGCCAAATGTGATTGATGCAATTAAAAATTAACACATTATTTATTTTTAAAACTAATGCACTCCTTATACAAATTTCCTGTAATGGCTCTTTTGCCGTATTCAAGATACATGCGAAGGCGCTGCAGCGTTCTGTTGATGTGTGTTTAAGGTGTCACCACCATGTCCCTCTGCTCGCTGCCCTAAAGCTTCTGACAACAGAGCAACTGAAGCCATCGCTTTGGCCAAAGCAACATAGCAAAAAAATAACAGAGGCAAAGATGGAGAGGAGACGTAATGGATAACGACCAAAAGCTTGTTTTCCTGTTCCATTTTCTCCTCTCCTCCATTGCAAGAATAAATGTTTGTATTGTACATTTCTGCAAACAACAGATATAATCCTTTCGTGCACTATTGTCTTAACATGCTGAAAATGTACATGTCTTTATGTTTTTGTAACACTGTGGTTAGATTAAAAAAACATAGACATAAACAAACACCTTGTTATGGTTAGGACAAGATCGTGTTTTGGTTTAGAATACCTGGTTTTGGTGGCACAATCCCCTCTGAAAATGCAGCAGTCTTTTGGTAAAATAACAATTTTTCATGGCAATATCCCCAGTGGAACACAGTGATGACTCACTAAGAACAATCAGTTTGCTTGTCATAAGGCCTTTTTTTCCTCTGCAGCAGTTTTAGGAGTTGGGATGGATAATTGATATGTAAATCCAGTCAGAGCTGATCAGATCAGTTAGATCGATGGCTAAGAGGAGAAGCTGCTGAAGAGGGGTTGAATGCAAACTTTTGGACCCAGCATAATGAACGGTCAAGTTTCACTTGCCCCCTTCGCTCCAAGAGGTGCAATGAATAATCCAAAATGCTCCAATAGAGCTCCTAATTAACAGTCCAGTTCCAAAAATATAAAATCAATACATGGCGATGTTTTAAATGGGAAACCCTGCTGTCACTTTAGAAACATTTATATGATAACTATGATATGTAGGATTGGCTACCGAAACCAACCAGTACCTGGACTGAATCATAATGCAGATTTTGGTGCGAGGGTGAGTGTGCTGGAGACAGTGAGGCTGTAGCGGCCGGAGCAGAGAGTTTGAAGGTAAACGCAGCAGTGTAGTGTGAGAACAGTTTTGGCTGTGTGTCAGTGAATAAATGCTACAACTCCTCAAGACCTAAACCAAGCTCCCCCGTCTCGCTTGTGATTAAAGTAAAAGGGGTTAGTGCTGAAGTTAGCGAGCTAAGTTGACCTCCCAGGCTGCCTTAAGGTGGACTGTTAAGGTGGACCAGCTGTTGTCATTGTAGTCTCAGCCTCTCTAGATAATAGAGAAATGTTTGGCTCCTGAGTCTCTCCTGAGTTAAAGAAACAATAATAGATCCTAAATCAAAATATATTTTCTGTTAGAAGTTAGAAGTTCTGTGTCTGTTATGAAGTGTTAAATGATTGCAGTTGGGTCCAGTTTTATTTATAAGGTGAATTTGTTAATAATGATGTGTTTTTATCATTGTTTATATTATTAAGTGTTCTTCAAACTGTTAAGAATACTGTAACAATTTCAAGATTAAATCTGTCTTTGCAAAAATGACATTTTTTAGTTTCATTAACAGTTTTGCGCTTTATTATTTTTTTTTTAAAGTATCACTTCAGGCACTGTTTAGGCTTTACTGCCTTTGTTCCACTCTACCTCTCTCAATCTTCCTCTATCGCTCCAACCCCCACCCCCTACCCCACCCCACCCCCCTCTGCAGAGCATTCAGGTCAAAGGCCGCCACCTGGTTGTTTCTGCGGTGTCCCATAATTCCATTTCTTGCCAGACTGAATGCAATAATACTGTGTCTCTACTATTGCATTCAGAAAAATTCTTAGTTTATAGGGTATTTTTGCAACGTTGCTTAGCCACAATGAATGCAGCAACAGCAGTATTACACACAAAAGTCCATGGACTGTTAGAGTGTTCATCTGCCGTGTTTATCTGACCATCGCCAGAAAGGAGCAATTATTCATTCATTTACATGCCATGGTTGATGTCTCTGCACCACATGTAACGTGTGCATTTGCATTGCAGTGTGAGAGGGGGTTAAAAATATAGAAAAATCGGATGCTTTTCTCACATATTCATGATTTTTTATAAGGTCTTACCAGGGTGGAGGGCAGTGAATGTGACAGAATGTGACATGTCATTTGGCAAACTAAGGCATTATCTGCTTCAAGAAAATATACCATCACACAAGCATATAAGCAGACACACACACACACACACACACACACACACACACACACAAGAACACAAACACATGCTGGGACCTTCTCATCTGTCCCTTGTTTTTCTCTGGAGCGGAGGCCAGCACTTGACACTTCATGGCCATTTCATGCTCTGCTCCGTTTAGCTCTCTTCTCCATCCCACCCTCTCCCGCTCTCTCATTGGAGGGTTTCCACTCAAAATGCAAAGAATGGGCAAACGGGAAGGTTAGCACATTTTAATGAAAGCCTCTCCCTCTCTCCATTCTGTCCATTCTTTCGCCGCTTGATCCTCTATCTGTGTTTCATTTTTCATCAATTTCACAGTTTTTCTCTCTTGCTGATCCCTTCTTTATATTCATGGCTCTACGGTCACTCATTCTCCTCTTCTCTTCTCTTCTCTTCTCTTCTCTTCTCTTCTCTTCTCTTCTCTTCTCTTCTCTTCTCTTGCCTCGTCTCCTCTACTTCCAATCTTCTCCCCTCTTCTCCTCTTTTCTATCATCTTTTCTCCCCTTGTCTCCTCTTCAGATTTTCTTTTTTTCTTTTCTTTTCTTTTCTTTTTTCTCTCTCCTCATCTCCTCTTCTACTGTTATCTCCTCTACTACTCTTATCTTGTCTCCTCGTCTCTTCTTTTTCTCTTATGTGCTCTTCTCTTCTCCTTCATCCTCCCTGTCTCCTCCAGCTTCCTCCCTTCATCCACTTCCTCTCCCACTCCTCTCCCTTGACATGTGAGTATAGCATCACAATCCTTTATCTTTACGAGTGGCCTTCTTTCTTTGTGTGTGTGTGTGTGTGTGTGTGTGTGTGTGTGTGTGTGTGTGTGGTGGGGGGTGGTGGGGGGTTGCAGGCGAGCTGCAAATGCTCCAAGAGCCATATTCAAATCTCATTTCACACTGCTGAGGGTGAAAAGACCTGACGCAGCACTCTGCGAGAAAAGGAGAGGCAGAGAAAGAGGGCGAGAATGAGAGGAGTAGCGAAGGGAGGAATGTGAGAGATGGGAGGCAAAATGATGGCAAAGACAGCGCTGAAAGTGGAGGAGGAGAGCGAGGGACATGACGTGGGAGAGGAAGAGAGTAATGGCTGTTGGCATTAAGCTACCTACAGTATGGCAAAAGGAGCAAAAACGAGAGGGAGAGAGGGAGGCAGGGAGCAAAGAATGAATAGTGCACAGCTAAAAAGGGAAGAAGAGCAGGATGGAGAGAGGAGAAAAAGAGGGGTGAAAGAGCAGAACATCATCAGAGTGGGAAAGCAAGACAAGTTTTGACGTTTTTCTCACTGTCAGCAAGCACCGTATTTTTGTTGCAATCTCTTTTCTATTTCCAAAATTACATCTCTACTCCCTTCTCTTTTCTCCAGGTGAAACTCTGCCCCCCCTCCTCCTCCTCCTTCTCCTCCACTTTCCACAACCCACCTCCTTCTCTCTCTTGCACAATGTGCATGTTTATGCAAATGAGGTAATTAGGAAGCTGCTTGGCTTCCTTGGAGCTCTAAGGTTTTAAGAAGAGGTGTGAAAAGGGAAACCAGAAAAGAAGTGGACGGATTCAGGCTTTGGTGTTTGTTTGAAGGAATGCTTGTGTGTGTGTGTGTGTGTGTGTGTGTGTGTGTGTGTGCGTGCATCATCCTTACACATCCATATATTATCACATATTCCCTTTAAAGTCCTGTATGTTTCTGTGTGTGAGTGCAGTTAAATATGCTTCCCCATATTTCTATCACTGATCCTGTCTGTCTTTTTGCATCAGAAGAAGCCACTACTGAAAGTCTTTCCTTTTTTTCTGTTTTCCTCCTCTTCTGCCTCCTCAGCTCTCTCGTCGCCTCTCACCTTCTTTCTGTTGTCCTTGCTTACAGCCTTTTCTCCTGTTGTCCTCCTCTGTTTCCTGTCTCCTCTGTGTGCTTCAGTCCTCTCTCCCCCAAGTTTTTTCAGCGCGTTAACTTCATTTCTTCTTCTTTCATGCACATTTTTTGCCTGCATGTTGCTCATGGCTCCCCCCCTATAACTTCTCACAGTCCTGTCTTATTTTTTCTGGTTCAGTCTATTTTTCTTTCCCTCCTTTCCCCCTTTGTCTGTTTCAGCCACTCTTGTCCATCTGTTGTCTTTATCCTTCTTTCTCCATCTCTTGCGAACAGTATAATGTAAAGTGATTCTCAACCTTTTTCATGTTCAAGGGCCCTTACATTGACACACATTAGTTCACAGACACCAATTTGATAAAATGGTTCTCCCCCAAGACATTTTTAACATCAAACACTTCATTTCCTGCACTCTGGTGGACTTTTATGCAACAATTTGTGACATTTTTGCTGCCATTTATGGTGGAAATCAGGGACATAAATATAGCCAGTGCAGTTGCAATGAGGCAGTCTATAACAAAGTGTAACGCATATTCAACATAAACTATACAAAATATTAAAAACTATTCAGTTAAATGATTAACTTCTCATTGTCTTTGGATTGGTGTTGTTGTGGTTATGTACAGTTATGAAATGATGATTTCTGGGTAATATGTATGTTGCAAGTTTGCAAGCTGAGCAAGCAGTCATGGCTGTTAAACATAAAACTCATTGAGAAAGTTACTCATTCGACTGTAAAATCCAACACATTGTTGGTAAAATATATATGCCCATTGGTGTGTGTGTGTGTGTGTGTGTGTGTGTGTGTGTGTGTGTGTGATTACACTAGTGAGCACTGGGGCTCCTTGTTACTACCATATGGCACTGGTGGAAAGTTGCTTCAACTGCTTCATCTGTGCATATTTGCTTTGTCTTCTTTCTGTTTTATGGCAGATTGCAATAATTGCTTTTGAGATTACACACTGCCACCCCCTACTTTACCGGAGGCATTGGTGCATCCGTGAGTCACATTTTACAGTTTGTCAAAATAAAAGTACAATTACCACTTTAATGTTTCTTATTGGGGGGTGGACAGGCATGTAAATATTGAGGGTGATGTGTGCTGCTTCCTCCCCCAGAATCCATGTCTATGCCTATGACTTGTAAGCTGTTTTTATACAGAGAGCACACTATAGTGAAGTTATGAAGTCTATTTCTACCCCGCCTTTGCATTTTTACATAGAACCAAATAGCAGCATCATGACATCGCAGTGAGTGATTTTAGACAGCATGCCAGCATCACTGAAGCAAAAGAAGCATGGCAGGCATGAAATGTAACATAACAGCATCAGCCTCTGTGGCATTTAATACATGTTGGCAGTGCTTTAATATGGCATAATGTGTCAATAACAATCATTTACCATCCATCATTTTCCCAATTTGCGAACATTTTGCTAACTGTTGGTAGCTGCTTTTTAAATCTCATTGTGGTGGATTGTACATATAGCGTCACACCCTTCCTGTACATGGTCCCATCCCTTTTACAGAGATGTTGATTCTGCACTGTTACTACCTCCACTGCCAGCTTAAACACGCCACAACTCTGTCCACCATTCCATGATTGCACCTTTCATCAAGAACTGCAAGGTACAATAACAGTGCAAAATTCCCACCTTGAACAGACAGTGTAAAAAGAAGCTTTACTTGGGCACTTCCATTGAGCTCACCTCTGTATTGAATTGAGTAGTGAAAATAAACAATTTCCCTGTTTTCAGGGGACCCCCTGTAACTTCCTATGGGTCGCCAGACTCCTGCTCTAGAATCATTGTTCTATGATGCCTTTTAACACTCTGGTCATGAAAAATAGCTTATATGCCTTTATCTCTGTCTGCTTTTCTGGTTTTTATTCCAGCTGCCTTCTTCTCTTGCTACACATTGGACTGCAGTTCTCATTAATCAGATATGCTGTGCATAGAGAGCACTCACACAAACTCAAATATGCATGCATAAACATACTCAAACACAAACATACTGTATGTTTCAGGAGTAGAGCTGAAAACATGCATAATGAGACCTCACATGCATATACATGGACATGCACTCACATACATGCACTGTCAAGGCAGCTCTCATTTCTCAGGCTTGCCTCCTCTGGCTTGATATCAAGGCTTTTGTCTGCTCTCTCTCTCTCTTCTCGCGGCGCTCTCTTTGTCTCATGCGCTTTCTTGCACATAGACACAAAGTTCTGCACAAACACATGCCTGCACACGCGCATGTCACCTCACGCCACTTCTCCCCGAGTTTTCAAACTTCGGATGGCAGCTTCCTGTCAGGGCATGAAAGCAACAGGAAAGAGATTTCTAAAAGGAGAGGAAGAGATGGTGAAGAGACAGGGGGAGAAGAGATAAGGAGTGCTGACAGATGTTCAACTCGACGCTTTTTGCCCCGCAGAGGAGGAAAAAGAGGAATGGATCTGTCATTACTTCTCCTCCTCCTCCATCACTTCCTCTTCCCTCTACTCTCTGTTTCTCTCCTCCCCTTCTTGTTTTCCCTTGTAAAGCCCACGTTAAACAGAATTGACTTCATTCCTTTGATCTTAAGGCAATGAAGCTTTTAGCTAAGTTTAAATAAAATCCAAAAAAATGCAACAGAATAAAGCAAAAGCCCCTTGCAGACAGTGATGTGGCAACATTCAAATGGGTACATGGTTCGCAAAGTGAGTGAAACCTAAAGGAATACTTCTCCCCTAAAAAGGATATTTTTTTAATATCAATTACTCACTGCATGTTACGTTGCATTTTGGAAGAAAACTTTATTTTTCTTGCATGCCCTCATGGTGAACAAAGAAGCCAAAAACTAGAAAATTCTTAATGAATTGAAGTCATAGGGGTCCACGTTTAAAAACAGCAAAACTATATCAAAACATCTGTTTACTAGGGCTGCCTCCTGGAAGTCGGAGATGGCTTCCAGTCGAGCAGTTCATTATTTTGTGGGTTTTTTTGGTAGTCAGTGTGCTGTGCAGTGCACTTTTGGAAATGTTTTGGTCCCCAGACTTTGCTGCGGAGTGAGAGCTCTTGACAATCACACTACTCTTTGGTAGAGGCTGCAGACACAATACAGTGGCACGGAGGAAGAGAGACTGCACTGTAAGTCTCTGAGATAACATTATCTTCTCTCTTCTGCTTAGAAGTGGTCAGTTTGCATCTCACAGCAACTTAATAAACATAATCTCTGGGTTCTGTTTGATATCTAGTTTGACAAAAAAAATTGTTGCACATTTGTGAGCTCTTTTTAGCACTGTTAGCCTGTTTACTATATCACATAAACGCAGCTATCACACTGACGGAAGGCTAAGGCCCGTTCAACCTGTAAAACTTCTTCTAAAAAAAACAAAAAGAATAGTCGAATATTCATTTTTAATGACTGAATCTGATTCAACTGACATAATTCCGAGTCAGGTACAGCCCTACTGTTTACAAACACTCACACAACTTGTGCAGTATACTCCAAACACTTGCATTTTCCCTAAAATGTAACTATTTAAAACACATTGCACTACTTTTCCATGTGTGAAACTGTTAATGAGAGGTGTTTTAAATAGTAACATTGAAAATGCATGTGTTAGCATATAAGACTGGATACATTAGACTTGGATTATACTGCACAAGTTGTTTTGTAGATGGATGTTTTCATCTAGTTTTGCTGTTGTTAAACGTGGCCCCTGACTCTAATTCATAAAGAATTTTTAGAATGCTTTCAGCGTCATTATTCACCATGGAGGCAAGCAAGAAAAACTCTCCTGAAATTCATTCTAACACAGGGTGAGTAATTCATATATATAATGATCATATGGGAGCTGAAGTATTTCTTTAAAATGAGGGAGGCTGAAGGCTTCACACTTTAACTAAATCTCCAAGCCTCGTGAATGTAGTCACACAGCCTCTCTCGCCATTTAAATTAGGGAGATAATAGTGCTTCTAGCCAATTAAGGAACACCTGTGACAATGATGGCACCCACTGTCCTCATTACTGTTACTTACTAGGTACCTAGTGTGTGTGTGAGTGTGTAAAGTAGAGAAGAGGGGAGTGGAGGACATTGTAGGAAAAGCACGAAATCTGATGGAAGCAGGATCTTTCTCGTGCGCGCACATACACACACACTGAGACAAACTGCCGACATTATACGCACACCTGCAGCCGTGCAGCAGCTTGGCTCTAATGTGAATTGATCGTCCTCAGTCCCCCTGCCACCGTCAGTGTAGTCAGCAAAGAGCAGACAACTGCTTGATCTGGTTTGGAGCCGAAAACACACATATAAACACACACACACACACTCAGCAAAGCTGACAGGCTGCAGTAGAAGCACTCGAACGTCAGCCTATAAGATTGACCGTTTGTTTTATTTGGCACACCTACAAGTATGAGCTCCCTCTGCCTCACACACTGGACAGCCTGAGGGAAATGCATGTCATTTATCAGGCTGAAAGAATGACAGCGAGAGCTCTAATAGTAAATCATTGGCAGCATTATTGGACCTCCCCTCCCTCGCCAATATGGATTTGTGTTGGGAAGCTGGGGGAGCCTGTTATAAATCAGTCAATAACACACAAGTAGTGTGTGCACACAAACTTCCACAAAGCATGGAATCACATTCCTCCCCCTTCCCACATCACTTACGATGACACACCAACACATCAGACATGGTAATAAATGTGGTGATAAGCAGCGTGTGACAGCAGTTGAGATTTCTCTTGTGGATCACCCGCGGTGTCAATTTTTGTTTTCTGTCCTTGCAGTCCTCTACACGTATCATAAATCATGCTCAACAGAATGTCCAGACAGAAAAGGAAATTATGTCTTTGTGACGTTACACCCTTTTATCTAAAAATGTTTTTAGGCTGATAAAAAAAATAAATAAATAATGGATGTAGCTTCTGTTACGTCACCCATTGGTTTGTGGACGTTTTGATGCCAACATTTTGATATTTAGGCTGTTGCCATCTTGATTTTTTTAAGCCAGAAGTGACCATATTTGGATGAGAGGCTGACGCTGTGGATGAGTGAGGCGTGGATCTGACTCAGACTGTAGCAATGCCTTGCAGACAGCCTGTCACTTGTGCAGCCCACCCTTAAGTATATGTAACTTTTGGCTGAGATAAAATGTAAATGGGTGAGTTATTAAAATAATAATAACAATAATAAGAATAATAATAGAAACAATAGGTCAGGGGACGGATGCTCAATCCATATAGAGCTCTGTACAGTTGCCATGAATGTTGAAATTATCTACAGAGACGAAAATGTTTTTTTGTGCCGGGCTGTAAACATATTTATTAATGCTGTAAAGTTGGGCATTTTAGTAAGGGGGTCTACTACTCTCTTACTCTGATTTGGAGCCAACCTCAGGTGGCCATTTGATGAACTGATTTCATTTTTTAGCCCTACAAAGGTTGACTGAGACTGAATTTGAAAAATCACATCAAAACACTGCTGTGTTATTGTTACAGTTCAATCAGGAGGGATAGATAAATGAGGTAAAGATCATGTTTGATACAGAATGTGGGTGAACAGATAAACAGAAGATTTGTGCTGATTAAGATTTAACATGAGTCCTTGGTGCTTAGACACCAGAGGGATATTTTTAACGATTGAGGGCAAGCCGAGAAGCAGCAATAATAAAACCCCCTTTCTGGAGTCCAGACAATGGCAAAGGTGATGTCTGATGAGGCGGATGAATCTGAGAAGACTAGGCAGTGATGCCGAGGTGAAGAGTGCGCACAGCTGCAGCATGACAAAAAAACGATATAGAGTAAGACAAGCATGTTTAGAATAAGAAGCAGTAAGATGACTAACGGAGAACTGAGTGAGTGTACATGTGAGGAGTAAATGGCAAAATGTGCAGGTCTAAGCATTCAAAGTATTGTCTTCCTGACTGAACTTTTGCTAGAGCTTCTTTTGGTAGCTGAGAAAAAAACAGAGCTAGCAAGAATGGAGAAAAATAAGTGAGCCAACAGACTAAGGGGCCATTCCCATGCCACATTTTTTACACCCTCAAATTCCATTGTTATCATCGTAGATGCAGGTAAGGTGTGCTTAAAAGCCAGAGTGATGCTGTTGCAGCACACAAGCCTTCTAAGGGCCTTTTTTTCAAGCTGCGCCCTAAGATAAACAAAGTGCACACACACACACATTGCCTCTTCCCCTTGATAGTTGAGGCCTGACCTCACGTTTTCCAGGCGGTAAAAGACATAGCATGTGTGCCGGCACTAACTGCTAAAGCTCCCTATGAAATACTGGAGTGACTGGAGCGTGCTGACACAAAATTCAAAATGCCAAATGAGCTTTATGAACATACTTTTCCTCCAAATTAAACTAAAGCTAAACAACTCAGATTCCGAAAAAGTTGCGATGCTGTGTAAAAGATAAATACAAGTTGCAGACATTACATTCAGAATGAGTGAAAAACAGTGATCAGTTTGAACATTAAATATCTTGACTTTGTGCTGTATTTAATTAATTATTTGTTGAAAAAAGATTTGCAAATCATTGCATTGTGTTTCTATGTATGTCTAACATGGCATCTCAGTTTTTTAGGAAGTGGGGTTGCAGATTTCAAACTAAAAGTGAAATTACATGACTTTATTACATTTAGAGTCAAATATAGAAATGAACAGGGATGTCAGCAGGTTACAGCATCAGTGGATAGCTTGTATAATACAATTCTGTACTACTATGAAGTGCACTTCTTACAGCTATGTTTGTGGTCTGTAGTCACTGTCTAGCTTCCGCATTTTGTGCAATGAGCTGTGATCCAATTTGTAGGTCCTATCCTCCACTCGCTCCTCTGCAGCTCATTTCCCAGCTTGTCCGTCTTCTTGCCGCCCAATGAATTTATATTAATACAGCTGAATGACCCAGCATGACCCACACTGTAAAAGCTTTTAGCATGATGCTAATGCTAATTGTTAGCTTTTTCACAGTGCAAAGTATTGTATTAGCATCGGTATTAACATATCAAGGCACTCATGCTGACTTGAAGACACAAAGATGTGCTTGATATCCGCTCACACTGTGCATGCGCTGGGAACATCTCGGCTGCTTGGCAAAAGCTAATGCTGTTAAAACAGATTAGGCGGATGGGGCCACTGCTCCACTGTAATCGACTGGCAGCCACTCTTTAAAGATGATTTCTGACACAGAGCTCAGTATCCTCTCCATCTCAGAGAGAGAGAGAGAGAGACAGCGTGACTGAGAGAGAGAATTTTTAAAAACAGAGAGAAACACGTAGAGGGGTAGAACAGCTGCAGAGAGAAATGGAAAGTGGAAGCAGAGGGGATAAAAAGATGAGATAAAGTAGAGGGAGAGGACGGGTAAAAATCAAGACAGATTAAGAAACTCAAATGGAAACCGGAAATTTAAAATTCCAAAAGGAAGACGTAAGATTAAAGAAGAATCAAAGTAAATCTTTCATCCGTTCTCAGATCAAAAAATTAATTGCCAAAACCTCTATATCTGACAACATGCGCAGCAAAGTGGAGCCGTCATTTCCATTCAGAACTTTAAAATAAGTCAACCTTGTTTGACCTTGTTAACTCCATTAACAGTTTCCAGGATTCACAACTCTTTTCTCTTGCAAAATGTTTGACTCTTTTGGCTTCAGTGCACGACCACTTGCACTGGGCAGCGTTTGCTTGTATTAACCTCTGTGCTCCGGAGCAGCTGCAGACAATTTTATATGAAGTGGAATCATTTTGGTTGTGTCAGTTATGAGCTCAGATAGCTGCATAGAGCCGGGTGTTGATACTTAGTATTAACAGTGCAGAGGACCAACACCCAATCAGGAGTCATTTGATAGTGTCAGTATAAAAATACTACTTATTACATCCTTAACTAAAAACAGCGTTGTGATGATAACGCCACATTATTATTACCTTTCATGCAATTCACAAATGTGACAACATGTGTCTCAACGTGCACCACTGCAGTATTTTCACGGAACATATGGCTGTTAGGGGTAAATCTGCTCACTCGGCTAGTCTGTGATCCATAACAAATGACTGGGCCAATCTGGCCATTCTGCTGAGTCAGCATATTACAGCTGGAAGCAGGAGATGGGTCTGACACCCATATGTCATCCACCAACTGAAATACCTCTAAGTGTGTGACTGTGGCTGCAGGTTAACAATCCATCTCCCTGCAGTGGATGTGGATTTTTTAAACCAATTTTTAGGACAGAAATTCAAACTACAAACTTTGACACAAGCACAGAACATTGAATTTAACAGATGAAAAATGGTATACAATACTGTGGTTTGGTGGTGCAGTATATCCTGGATTTAGCCCTTTGAAACCTGGATCAACATCACTTTTCTTGTGCTGCTCTCAGGTGCCTTTAAATCCTTAACAAAGTGGTTTGATTTCTTTAGAAAACTTGGAAAATGGCAGTAAGCATCCTGGCAAAAAATGTCCCGCAAATTGCAAGAAATTAGTAGATTTTGAAAATTATTCAAATTAAGAAAGGAAAAAGCATGCAAGTCATGTTTTTTACTTTCCTTTGTATTTTTTTCTGCTAATTTTAATGTAATTTTTTAAAATTTTGATAATTAATTTAATTTTCATAATATTTACTTTTTTGTGTGCAAATTTTGGGGTTATTTCTTTTGAAGTTGCTCCTTGCCTTCTTCCCATGTCCCAAGAAATGAAGCCAATTTGCTCAGGTTTGTGTGGAACTAGTATAAACTTCTCTTGTTTTCAATACAAGATCGACATAATCATGAAGTTAAAAATTGCAAGATGAAATGACTTTACAGAGGCTATGCAACAAGAAGAAAAACATTTTTCAAATCTGCTGCAATTTTCCACAGATTTTTGCATCAAATGTGGTGTGGCTGTGCCTGAATTTCTTGTTTCATCTTGTTATATGAGGCACAGCAGTGCTGGCACTGTTCAGTTCAGAGTGACTTCTGATAGAAGTTGCCTCCTTCTTTATTCCACCGTAAGCCAATGAAGAACAGCATGTTTTATAAGAGGATTTTAGAGGGCTCAGCTTCGCTCATTTAAGACTCGCTGTGGTTTTCAAACAAAATACAGTGGATTTGGGAATTTCCCTAAAATGTTTGGCATTAACATACTTTGTCTTCAGTTCAGCTCTGTTTAATTTATCTTCTAATAGGGGTGTAATGGTACACAAAAGTCACAGTTCTGTGTGTTAGGTACAGTGGAAGATACATTTCTGCTCATTTATTAACAGACAATAATGCTGACAGTAGTAGACAGACAAAATTCATTTGCTGGGGACTTAGGTAGCATTTTACCAAATTGCAACTCTAGCAAACTGTTTTCATTACAAAAATCAGGAACATCTGAGACACACAAACATATGGTATGACATTGCAGGAAATTCCACCATAGCTATAGTTAAACATTCAATAAGCAAACATTTATCATCACTGATGGGCACATCTGGGTGATACCATTGTGTGTGCGTAAACATGTTGGATGTGTTTCCATTCACGTAACCTACAATGGTGGTGCAGCGCTGACACACCATTAATTAAAAAAGGAAGGTCTCCCAGCTGCACCCACCATAGATTTACTGATCGCATAGACGATTGTGTAAAAATAATGGAGATAGGCACCGTGACATCACCTATTGGTTTGTGCTATCCCACTTTGAAGCTTTGAGCTTGGCATTTTCACGGTTGCTGTCTTGGATTTTTAGAGCCAGAAATAACCATATTTAGACAGTAAGGTAGTTTTGTGGAAGAGAGACGAGTGGATCTGACTTACAGACTGCAGCCGCACCTTGCATATCTTATTATCTTATTATTATCTTATTGTGCATATATTCAAGCCATAATAAAATGTGAACAGGTTAGTTCTATAAAAATACATACAGTTGTCATTTACGAGGAAATTAACTATAGAGACCAAACCTGTCACCTGCACCAAGCTGTAAACATGTTTATTTCTGCTGTAAAAGTTGGGCATTTTAATATAGAGGGCTGAGGGGATTGACTTGCTTTTAGAGCAAGCCTCAAGTCGCCATTTGAGGAATTGCAATTTTTGGCACCTCAGCTTTGACTTTATTTTTCAGCCCCAGAGGTTGCCACTTACAGGAGCTTCTTTTAAAAATTCTATGCTTGATGCGCTAACTTGTGCATATGTTGTAAACAGCATGTCGAAACGTTTCCAGGTGAAACTCGCACTTCTTTGCGATTTGGCTCTGCATCCCATGCATCAATTTACAACCCATATATCCTGCGTATGGCTTCATGCACCATGCCGTGACCCATGCACCACGATGGCTTGAAACTAATACACAAACCGATGAAGCTGTATCTTCTGATCATTACCATATCACACCGGTGCTCCAATTCACAAATTGACACTAAGCTCCAATGTCTTTGTTGGCGCCGCTGCCTGCCACACTGATTGTAACTAAAAACCCGACATACCATGAAGCTTTTAAATGACTTAAGCCTGTGCATGTTGCCTAGTGACAGCCTGTCACAGATAATGTCGAAGCAGCATGTTCTCTGCCTGGTTTACTTTCTTAGGAGAAATATTCTAGGTGCCCTGCTCCAGTAATAACGGCTAAGCCAGACAGTTATACTGATTTAGTGTGTTCTTCCACCTCTTTTGATCTCTTAAGAGTTACTTTGAGTAAAGCACACGGGTCCTCATTTTGTGGTGCTGTAAAGACATAAAGCCAGGCTGGTGTAAAGTAGACGGTGGCACATCTAAAATGGAAAACAGTGATGCGGGATTGACAAGGAACAACAACAAGGAAAGTGATTATTTTGAGCTGCCCTGTAAAGTTTATCCAAAACCATTTTGTACGTGCAATAAAGATCTTAAATCATGCTCGAAAGTCTATTCACATTGACATATTTAAATATTACTACGGCAGTAAACTAGACATATTAAGGTTTACTTGGCAAGGTAAAGTTGCCGAGCTGGAATTATGTTCTTCTCCATTACGCAGAAGTCATATTCATCACATTTTAGAAGGCTATTTTATAGTGCTGTCAGAAAGCCAGCCATCTTATTCAGCAGTGGCTCCCCTGTCACTGTCTGGTTTATAAATACATTACTCTCTCTCATTGAATATATTGATAGTCTGAGTAACAAAGTAATGTGTTGTTTTGATCACTCAGCAATGGGTGTCAAAACTGGTTTGTCTTGGGTCACTGGATGAAGCATTGCCTGACACAGCTGACGAGACAGGGAGTGTGTGTGTGTTGTGCGGGGTGTGTGTGTAGTGTTTGTGCATGGGGTGCGTAGCCTCAGTCTCAAGGGATTCCTGCCCTGAAGTGATTCTAATAGCATTAGCCATTGTCTGTGTCTGAATGGTCCAATGATGCATTATGTTTCCTCTGAGATACACACACACACACACACACACACACACACACACACACACACACACACACACATCTGGGACAGTACCAATCATCAGGGATCTGCCCTGTGTTTCCTCATACACTCGATGTTCTTGCTCATTTCTCAGCCCAGTCACACACAACCGCGTGTGTTCTCCAGTGATAATATTGTGCTTCCTCCGCTGTGTTTTGACACAGCGCGAGAAAGAATTTAAGAGACATTAGGAGCCGGTGCTGTGTTAAGTTGGTGTGACAGTCAGATCCCTGGCTGTCTGTGAGTGCTGTGCTGGGCTCAGCATTGTCTCAACTCACCTGACACACAGAGGCGCGCACGCGCGCGCGCACGCGCACACACACACACACACAGACAGAAAGACAGACACGCATGCATGCAGTACACATCATGCACACATCCAACCCAGATGTATTTTTGCTGCAGAAAAAGAAAAAAAAGGCAAGAAAAACTCATCTTCTCCTGCAACTTTCTGCACCTATCTTTATAACTTTTTAAACTCATAATGCAACATTACAGGGAGGCACTTTTTAATACATTTTCCCTATAGGTACTGAGGATTATGGCTACAATATGTCAAACACTGCATCAGTTTTTTCACAGTATATTTGGGCTGCCTTCCAAAGCAACACAACTAGCTTTAGTCATGGTATGATAGGAGAAGGGACGTTTTGTGTCTTAAACTGTGCAAATCACAAAAGTAATGCTCATACTTGTTTACCTTCTGGAATATGTTTTGTATTACCTACTTAGAGCCAACAAATATCTATCAAAGTGTGGTGTGTGGTTTCCTTAAAAAAAGTTCTGGAAAGGAAGAATGCCACATACAAATGTACTCAAGTACAGTGGTTTCCAGCAGGTTACTCTGTTACTAAATGCTGAAAATATCCATCTATAAGCTGTCATAACATTGTGGCAATAGGTTTCCCACGCACCTGCCGCGCCAACCTGGTCTCACTCCCAATTTGTCCAATACAGATGCTTAGTCAGTGGCCTTGGCGTCAGATACAGACGCACTGGGGGGACCCTCTTGTGGCAGCATAGGAAGCATAGAGCTGTGAAAGTTTTTGATGCTCCAAGCAACTGCTGTAGTATAAAGAGCAAGAAAGTCTGGAGGTGGTCAAAAAGATTGGTCAAAAAAACTCCATACTTTCACTCAAGAGACCTCTGTTTGTTTCCTGTGTGAAAGAAAGGGTCAATAAAATAATTTTTATAACAAGGTAGTGCGCTTGTATGTGTTGCATCCAATGCTTGTGACGCACGTCACATGATGTTATTTTACATTGTAACAAAGATAGTTATCTTAAGCTAAACCATTGTGTTTTTTCTAAACCTAACCACATATTTTTGATACCTCAAACCTGAAAACAAAGTTGTTTTGGTTTTTTTTACCCTAAAGAAACAGTATGACTTAAACAAGTCTAAACTACATTTTACTTCATGTAAGGGAAGATTAGACATAGAAACGTTATAGATTGACGTTTCAGTCCATTTGAGATTATGTGCATCCTTTCTTGTTGGGAAATTTTAAGCCAATCTTCAGTAAGCCATGACTGTGTGAGCGAGAATGCACAATACCAGGACCTTAAAACTTAATCAACTAAAAAGCCATTGTTAATTTTATTATTTACACCATCGCTTTCCCTACTGTGACATGTTAAAATGTCCTCTGTTCAAAGGTATTTTGCTCATAACAATAGCCTACTGCATCAGTTCATCAATTCAGTGATAAACTTTTTGTAGTCATAGTCATGTTCATTTCACCTGGTCAGTGACATTTAACTAAAACAAGGGGAAACAACTTCAGTTTTAGTTTGCCAGATTAAGGACTGACTGTAGTGTTAAGCAACAACACACATGGGAAATTTCATTACAAGTGTTATCAATAATACTGAACATTCATAGCTCGCAGGCAGCGAGAGCAGATTTGAGAATACTGGAAACTCACAATATCTTGTTCTGAGTATCCAGTTCTTTTCTTGAGCCTTCACTGTCAAGCTCATATAATGACTCACTGAGAAATTTAGTCATTACTTGTATCCCTTGGGTATCATACATCAGATTTTTGATCTCAGTGTAAACAGCCGGCGAGGATTGAAAACACTGCTTTTCACCGCTTTTTTGTATTCAAATTGGCAGCATGAAATGATTGAGATGAAAAATGCATTGCCCAAACCCCTTATGGAACCACAGTATGTTTTTTTGCTGTTGTTTTCCATCCAGCCTCTTCCTGTGTCTGTCTCAGACTGTCGCAGTGAGTGTGTGTGGGAGGGGGAAAGCAAGTTTTTCCAGTGGCTCATCACAGCCTTTAGCTCATAGTGCGGCTAAATGGGTGACTGTATATCCGCTACCCCAATTAAGGGTGTTAATGCGTGAGAGTGTGTATGTTGAAAAAAGTGTGAATGTGTTTATGTGTGTTGGTGCTAACAGTGAAGTGGGGGCCTCATGCGTCGTCTCTCTCAGCTTGTCTGTGTCACACACAAGCGTTCATCAGTCGTGATCACAAAAAAACACATTTGGAGGAAGCTTTCCCAGCATGTAGGAGTGTTCTGAGTAAAGGAGCAGCGATATGACGGTGCAGAGAAGCTTACATGAAAGAAATTTAACATACAAACAGATCTGAGAGACAGACAGGTACATAGCATCCACATAACACACTCCTTCCAACCATTTCTGCAAAGCTGTCTCCTGCTTAATTGTTGTCGCCCATAATAGCTGCAGGGTCTCTCTAAGAAGCTTTGTCATGGGAAATAAAATGCAGCAGAGTAAGAATAAACTTCCTGCCTCCACAGGAAGCAGCTGTTGCCATGGTGAAACTAATCCAAAAGGCCAGTTTTGGAAAGATGATATTATGCATTTGTATGTACAGGGATAATAAATGAACACCAGGTAACAGATGATTAGAGAGAGGTTTCGGTGTGTCGCTGTGTGTGGTGGGTGACTTTCCCCTTTCTAATGTTATTTCATATCTCCACCTGGTTTTAACATCTCGTCAGAGGATTAGCTCCAGAGCTGTGAGCGATACGGGCTACTTAATCACCAATGTCCTATTTTCTTAGCTTGTAATGAATAGCCTTTAATGTCATTACCCTATAAAAACAAAGTCCGCTCTCCCACTAGCACCTAATCCTTCAGTGTAGGATTTAGTGCGAGCAAACACATTTACTTAGGCACATAAAGGAAACGACACCTACGCATGCATGTGTTTGTAGCACAGATACATGAAATTACATCAGTGATACGAAAGATGAACATTCGCACGTGATCACGCATCTTGAAATAATCATGCAGCTGTCTGAAAGATTCGAAAGCTTTAAACAGTAATATTTAGTCTCTCTGTGTGTGTGTGTGTGTGAGAGAGAGAGCGTGTGTGGGTATGTGTGCAAGCCTGTGCATATGTCCGGCTGTGCACATGTCCAGCCTTCGCTTGGCTCCTTGCCTCTTGCTTGCTGCCTCCCTTGGCTGCCTGTTAAAAGCAGAAGTCCAATATGTTATTATGCATTCACTTAGGCTCCGGCTGCTAGTGGCTGACTTGCTCGCTGGCTCACTGGTTTGATGAGCCAAAAAAAACAAAGTTTCTGTCATTCTGTCTCATTTTGCTCTTTTTTTCCTACATATATTATTCCTCTGTTTGTCTTTGAATCCTTAAAACAACATGTGGACTGTCTTGCCAGCAATAACTCGAGACGTCACTCCTTCTCTAAAGTGAAGCTCCGCAGTATTTTTTCTACATGAGCTGATGCACTAAAAGCCAAATGTTATGCTGCATTGTGTTCTCTGTTGTAAAAATGTCTCCTAAAATTTATGTCCCCTAAAATGTCTGACCTTGACTATTACTGACTTGTATCTGTGCAACGTTTGTCCCCAAAGGGGTGTTTTCACATTCCTCTACTGAAGTGGCAGTATCAGTAAAATTCACTAAAATCTAAGATTCAAACGTACAATGGGCAAGCTAAATTAGGTGTGCGACTGATCTGAAAGCCAATGCCACTCTTACACGGGAAGCACATATTGACGGGAGAGCAGACTTCAATACTTCACAGGCAAAAAAACCTTTAAACCTCCAGCGCCGAACAGGCCTGTCAATAGAGAGAGCGTGAGTTAGGCTTGTCTCAACTACATCATGGACTTATCGCACGATACATGGACGTGACCTCAATCATTTTTCTGACCTCAAAATTGCCTGTTGTGTTTACATGTGTGTTTGTTCACATGAGAATGTCACTAACATTTTAGCCAAAGTGAAGCCACAGTAAAGAGCAGGGTCTTACTGACTATTTTAAACTTAGAAGCAGCAGTTTTTTTTTTTCTCTCTCCACCTACTTACGCAGATTTAAAGAAAAATTAAAAAACTCTTTAAAGCTGACACAATGTAGCCTACCGGTAGCCTGCAGCTGCACTTTTGGTGTGGAGGAGGCACAATCTTGAAAGTCATTTTGCCAATCCTTGGTAAGATAATGACTTATTTTTGACTGTTACTCAAAAGAGGCATCACTTTTCTTTCTTGTTTCTTGTAAAACTGATTTATTTAGGACTTCTCCTTTGAAAGTACTGTAATTGAATACTTCTTTAATGACTTAAAAAACGTTAAATATTTTTTCACATAACAATTCCATTGTCTAAATATTTTAATAATCAAACGTTCATTGCGTTTTGAAAGGGTGTACTTGCATTATTATGCTGTTAGATCTGTGCATAAAATGGCCTCAAAAATGACAATTGCAGTTATTTCTGAGGCAATATATCAGACAACAAAAGTAGTTATTGTGACAGGCCCAGCAAGAGTTAGCATTAGCATAGTCAAAATTTTGACAGCAAATATGGTAGAGTGTGCAGTTTTTGCATGCAAACCGGACCATGGTGCATCTTTCCACTGAACCCAGTTGTAGCATATATTATTGTATATTTCACAATCACAGCACCATTTTAGCACCATTACTCTCTTACTGGTCAAATACATGCTAGTAGCACTGTTGCAGCCCTGGAGAAGCAGATAGTAGAGCCAAAACTAGCACAAGCTGCGAGTGGTGAGCAGGGATCCAGAATTTCTCAGTCAGAAAGAATAAGTAAATGTTTTTTTGGTTTTTTTTTTTACTTTTATGTGATCAAAAATATTGATCATAGCAGAAGATGTTTTAAAGCTTTAAAACATTTGGAGGGGAACTTTAAATATACAGGTGTACTGAATCATGCAATCATCATTTTTTTGTGTGTGTGGTTATGCGTACTTTGTTCACAGATAAAAGTCAATCCATTCATGAGCCGAGTGGTAAGAGATGGAAAGCCATTTCCTCTCCCACAAAACTGTGATGGGGCTAAATGAATCGTCAATGAATGTGCAATGACTGTTGACATTGATTTACTCTCCGCTGTCGTACCCCTCTGTGTGTGTTTGATTGCGAGAGGTGATTGTTATCAGTAAGCAATGCATTCTGTTATGCAGACAAGTGAGTTTACGATAAGAGCATTTGCCTTCGCGGTGTGAAGAGACAGCGAGAGACTAATGGGCCTTTGGGGCTGGAAAACAAGAGGCATTAAATATCTGTGAGGTGATGTTATGACGTGGAGGTGATTTAGTGGTCGGCTAGAGCCACTGCACAACCTAAAGTGTGTCCAGTCAAACTTTCATGGAATAAACTAGTTTAATTGCTTTTTATTTGTTGCACTGTGTGGTGATTAAATCAAAGCAAATCGTTTTTTGTTATCTAAAGTCTCTTGGAGATTTGTAGTGTACTAAACAATGTGGGAATCATTTCATTCCTCCAATAACAGTGTCATCGCACGTTGTCTTTCAGATCTCGGCTGGGTTGCCATGACGAGCGAGGAGTGTCCTGTGCCGCTGGGGAGCATTTCCTCAGCAGGGCCAGGGCAGAGCGAGGAATACGGCTTGGCGCAGGGTGATGACATCATCGAAGAAGTGGGTCCAGGTGATGACGTCAGTATCGGCAGTGACCTGAGCACTCTTGTGGTGCCTTTTCCAGAGCTGGCGCCTGTGGTCTTCTTCTGCCTCAAGCAGACCACCTGTCCTCGCAACTGGTGCATCCGTATGGTCTCCAGCCCATATCCTTTTATTCAACGGTGGAACTGACCCCTTTAACCTCAATAACCTTTACTTTATCACTTAACCTTCATCATTTTCTCACCCTAAATATTCACCTCTTCACGAATCAGCTCCAAATTACATGCTCAGTTGTAAAGATGAAATTCTCGTCATGATATTTTTTTTTAAAACATCAGCACTCATTCTTAACCTCTTCTATTCATTGGTAAACCTTTCATGTAGCATCTTTTCATCTCCTGATCTAACAATGGTGCTCCTCTTCTCTCTGTATCCAGTCCCTCTTTTTTCAGTCTTTTTTCCGCTTCTCTGTCATCCACTTTTGCAGAGTCACAGTTTCTTTGCTTTGTGATTTCATCTGTCTTTGTTTTTATTCTTTTGTTGCATTTTCATCCATCTTGACTCTGACCCTCCTCCCATCCATTGTCACTCCTTTATCTTGTGGATTTGCTACCACACGGTACAACAGACATCCCCAGAATCTTCTCAAGGTAAGTGTGTTTGACATCCTCATACAGCTACAACTGCAGTGATCAGCGTTGCGCTGCTTGAACAATGGATTGTGTACATTTGTATTTGTGTGTGTGACAGAACAAGCAATTGTCTGTTTGCTGACTAAACTGACAGGCGGTGAGACTAGGGATGATCCTTTCACATGAGGGACAGACGAGACCACACTAGGCTGCCTGCCGCACTACTGCAGGAGCGTGTTTGTCTGTGTATGTTTGCACCTAAGTGCAATATGACTATAGCCCTATTAACTCCCACTCGTCTGAGTGCAGGGCTCCAAGGATTGCACTGTCAGTAAGATGTTTGCCTGGTCAGTCGGTCAGTTCAAACCTCTGTGAACACGACTTATCATTGTGATGTGTAAAGAATAGCAGAGCCTTCAGGGACAACTATTCTCAATCTCTTTCTGCACATATTCACTCTGTTTGTTAAGATAATAGCGTATTTGTTTTTTAGAAAACAGAACTAGTAAAGTGTCTTCAGTAGAGGGCAGCTCTCCGCCAGGCAGCTGCCTGAGCTGGTTTTGTTATTCCAGCAGACACATTGCAATGTGTTTCAAAGGCGTCTCAGAAGTTGAGAATAATGCATGCTTCATCTGTTTTTGACGAAGCTGCAGCGCGTTGCACCGAGCAGATTGATTCTCCTGATTTAGCAGTATCAACTTGTCTATAGGCTACAACACAACAAAGTTGTAAGTTTTTAGCCACAATGAAGGCCAAAATGTGGCCTGCAACAGATGGTATGGATTTTTTTTTTTTTTTTTTTGGCCAAGACAATTTCCAGACAACTTGGAGTCCCTACCAGCTGGTGGGATAATAATAGGTCGGTCGTGATGACTTTCAGTCATCGGAATAATCACGAATATCATGTCCAGCAGCACCCAAAGAGACTGTTGGCCAACAAACAGTAAGACAGTCCGCACACACACCAATCTCAAAAAACACATAATATCTTAAGCGTTCGCAAATTTCATGTCAAATGATAGGATGCCCTCACTTGTTTTGTTTTGTTTTGTTTTTTTGATTGTTTTTTTTTTCACTAAAACAGATGCGTGTCCTATGTGAGATGCAGAAAAACATTTGCTTTTTAACTAAATGTTCAGTGAGGAGTTTTAGGATTTTTTAGATTATCATCTGGGTAATATTATAAACTGTTTTTTTTTTACCTTTTTGATGTTTGTATTTTAGTAAAGGATTATGAACCGATTAACTTAAAGTTTAAACCCCTAATTTCCAAGTCAAGGGAGATTGCAGTGACATATGAAAAGAAAATGTAGTGGAAAATGATGGAGGTCAGGGCATAGGCTGTGTTAGATTAATCCATTTTGAGCAAAAAGTCTGTTTATGACACAAAGACAGATTTTTCTGACAGAAAATTAGTGAAGCATTGATGCAAAAGCCCATGAAATTACTTGTAGAAGTTAGAAGTTGCCTTTACATTCAACCCGCGCTTTAACAGTATGCCGGTAAGGATGGACTAACACGAAGCTAATATGTCTGTATCACAGACAAACAAATGGCCAGAAAATCAGGGAGACAGTGGGAGACGGAAGGAGACTGTCGGACAGACAAACTTGGATAGCGAGACTTTCTGTTAGCCTTTCAGACTCCATCCTTGATGTTCGTAGGGAAAGAGGTTTCAGAGGGATTTTACACTGCTTGCTTATGGCTGAGCTCTGCTGCTCTCAGTTAGCCCCACGCCACAGGGTAAAAACATGCTTGAGCATACACACACTGTACGCCCACACACACACTCAAATCTTATTTCACATCGCCCCAGCGTCTCTTGCAGCTCACTGGTTTGGTGGGCACCCGAGTTGGCTGAAACTGTAAGCATGTTAAAACACATAGAGACACACACACCTGTGTGTATGTGTGCCAGTGTGTTTTTGAGAGTGTGTGAGGAAAAATATAAAGTCAGTGTGAGAGATCGAGTGAGTGTGTCGTGGTTTGAGGGAAGGTTGTTATTGCTGTGAGTTGAGATGATTTTCCTCTTGTGGAATCAGCTGGAAAGCCAAGAAAACACACATGCACACACACACACACTCACACATACACACACACGCACACACACACGCACACACACACACGTACACTTCAGCCCCCATTCCGGTGGAATGAGATGTTACTTTTGCCTATTGTGATTGTGTTACTTGAGACGGTTTTGAAACTTGCTGATGTGTGTGTGTGTGCGTGTGCGTGTGTGTATGTATGTGTGTGGGATGGCAGTATATTCACAGGCTTTGTGCCTTTACTTGTGTAGGACTGGGAAGATGCATGTGTATGTATCTACTGTCTGTCTGTGTGTGTGTGTGTGTGTGTGTGTGGGTCTTAAACTACAGCAAGAGTTTGGTGTTTGATGTGTGCTGCACTGGAGCAATGATTTGAGTGTGTGTATTGATCGTACTAAAGCAGCCTGTACCGTATATATAGATACATTGGATTGCCTATGTACAGACCAAATATGAGCACAGCACAGTTGTTTGTTTTAGTAGACTTAGATGATAAAGCAGCATGCTACCTTTCCGAAATCATGACGAGATGAGCCTCATTTCACCTTCATCAAATAGTGTTTTGCTTGTGCTCAGTGTGGTGTATCTGAAGTCTCAATGTGCGTGTGTAGGGGGGCAATAAGTGGTTGTTTCACCATCTCTATGCAGATCAATAGTTCTGTTCACTGCACAGTAGCTGTGAGAGGCCTTCAGTGTGACACACACACTCACACACACACAGTGATGCTCTCCCACGCCTGCCTGCAGCAGAGCACCTGGAGCACCTCTCTATAATGCACCCCACACACTTCTTCTCCCTCTCCCTATTGTTCTTGCTCTGCAGAGTGTGCACTCACACTCTGTACATACCGTACAGCATAGATGAGCCCTCATCCCTCTCTTTCATTGTTTTCAAACTCTTAAAGAGGACAGATTTTGCTCATTTTTAGGTTCAAACCTCAAATTTATGTTTCTACTTGAAGATGTTTACATGCTTTATTTTTCTCATAATGTCTGTGCGGGAACACATTTATTCACTCTCTGGGACACTCCGTCTTTGTGCCTGTCTCTTTAAAGGTACAGTCCAGCCCAAAATCAAAAACAAATTTTCACTCTTACCTGTAGTGCTAATCTTCTTCTGCACAGATAACAGTTGGCGGTTGTAGGGACTCTTTGTAATAGTCAAATATTTGTATTTCTGAAGATAAGTGTTGTCAACAACATTGATTTATAAATATGTATTTATTGATATATACAGATTCTGAATATTTGAAATGGTTTCAATATGAATTTTCTTCAGTATTAGCACACAGGAACCAGCTGCCCTTTGCTTGCTCGCTCTTGTTTTTCATGTTTACTACAGTAATTCTGCTGTTCGTTACAAAAAAAAGAAGAGTTGCCACTATCATGTCATGACCTTGTTTTATTTATCATTTTGTAAAAATTTTAAATTTGTCATGACATTGTCAAATTTTCCTCATGGTATCAGAAATTGTTTTGGCTTTCAAAGTCTTGTATAGAAAATAGAAATTCCAGAGTAGTGACAACACCACTGTAAATTTTGTATATATATTGTCTGTATCGGGTGTTAAAATTTCCCTGTAGGCTAATTTTTCATGTTTCTACCTGTATATTTGTTTAAGCTTTTTCTCCCAATTTACATTGAAGCTCTGCCCTCTGCTCCGCTTTTGCCTTCTACTGACTTGCGATACTGCAGCAGCTGTTATTTCACTCCTGTCAAGACTGTTAGCAGATCGGATGTGTGTCCAAATACGGCCCCTCACCTCTGATGGATTTGTTATAGTGCATTAAAAGGCACAAATCTCTATAATTCTGGTACATGTATACAATCATGCAGTCATTGACAGACAGTGATGAAATATAACTAAATACGTTTACTCGGGTTGTTAAGTAAAATTTTACATACTTTTACTTCACTTGGGTCATTCACTTTTAAGCTTCTTTAAACCCTTCTTCTTTAAACATTTATTTGAGAAATATAGTCAGATATAATTACTTTCCACGATCAGATGATTAATGCAAAATAAAATCAACAAATAGATTATGATGAATGTTATTATCAGCTAAGCTGCTCAGTTATATGTTGGGTAGTTAACCCCTGTAAACCTGAGCAAATTGGCTTAATCTCTTTCAAAAACATGGGAGGGAGGCAATGAAACACCTTTGCCTCAAATTAGCAAAGAAGTTGCTCACTTCATCAGCATCTCCCCTTCTCCACTGCAGCAAATTTTACAGGTGAAATCTATAAGGGGTCACAGCCTGCCCCTCACTTGGTCAATTTCTTAAATGGAGAGAAAAGACTGTAATTCTGTGTGCGCACTGCAGCTGGTCTGTTGCGTCGGGTCGTAGATAAGTGGCAAAGATTGCCTCTCATCAACGCTTTTCTCCACAGATCAAGATGAGAGCCCGTCAGGTCACTCATACTTCATTTTACCTCAAATAGCACAATCTGCTGCATCCATGGAAACCTGACCTGTCAACAGTTACTCATGCCAAAAACACAGAGAGAGATAGAAAGCCCTTTTCAGCTATTTATTGTTTGAGCCATACGCGGACTTGTCTGACGGTACAATATCTTCCCTGGAGTTTTATGTGACATCCCTTGTGGCTTGTAGAGTATTTTAGTTTTATCACACATATGTAAGAGTAATAATCTGTCCTTAAATTATTACTATTTTTTTGTGGTCTGGTGAACATTTTATTTTCTTCCACTGTAGCACTTTTTCTGCACAGCTTATTTCAGACTCCTAGTTATAATTGCAAAGTGCACACATTGTATAGGAGCATTTTTAAGCTGTATTTTCAAAGTGGAAAGGCTGGGTAATTACTGGCAGTACACGGCATTTCAGAAAGGAAATGTGCTGGCATGTGTATATGAGTTGTTTAGACGCTGAGCATTGACTGATGCGTGGCTCTGGGCGCCATCCTTTTTTTTTTCCCCCGTCCAAACATCATTACAATTGCGTGTACTTCTGCATATTTTCCTTTCCCTCCGTCTCTTTTTTCCTTCTCTGTTGTCCTTGCAGTCTCATATTTTGCCCCTCTCTTATTGTCCTCTCCTCCTCCCATCAGTTCTTCTTTCTTGTTTCTCCCTTTTTGTCTTATTCTCCTCTCCTTTTTCTCTCTCCGGAAGAGCTCGATGCCAGTAACTCTCTTTCTCTTCACATTATCTCACCCCCTCTCCTTCTTCTCCTCTGATTGGCTGCTGTGGTGTTCACGCAGAGTGACCGGCCTCTGTGGCCCATGATCCTATCTGGCCCTGACAGCTTGTTATCTCCATGGTGACGGATGGCTGAGGCGTTGCTGTGCCTTGCTCTTAACTACTGCTGAGGATAGAGAGCACACCTGGGACACATCACCTTCTCCCTCTCATCTTCTCGCTCTGTCTTTCTGCGGTTTTCTTTCTCTCAACTTTCTGTCCTGTTTTCTGTGGTTCTAGTTGGAAAAGTTGCTGTGGGGCTACACGGTAGATTTATGTCTTTTCTTTAGCGATGACACCCGCTGTGAGGCTTGCCACTTGATGGATGTATATAGATGTTGAACGGTTATCCCACTTGTTTTGACAGATGTTTTATTAAAGAACATCAAAAGTCTTTCTTTAATTCTGAGCGACACTCTTGTGTCTTTCTTTTATCTCCTGCTTGTTCTCCTGTCTGTTTTCTGTCATTTCTTCTTTTTTTGCTTTCTATTTTGTTCTCACTCACAAACACAATCACTCCTTTCTACTTATGCATCACTTCCCCCTTCCTTGAGATGTTGTCTCTTCCCAAACTTCCATTTATGCTTTCATCTTATGCGCTAATGTGAGTGTTCCAGTTATTTTAATGAGCCTCTGCTTCAAGTATGAACTGTTGTCCTTTTACCCCAGGGAAAGTCTCCTTTAGAAAAGAGGTGTAAACATTAATGAGACAAACCTCTGTTTAGGATAAATAAAACTTATTAGTACACTAATGCTCATGCTTCTAAAAGAAATCCCATAGCTAAAGTGAATACCAATACTGATTCTAATGAACCCTGCTCTCTCATCATTCTTTCTCACTTCTTCTTCTTCTTCTTCTTCTTCTTCTTCCCTCCCTGCTTCCTCTCCTCCCCTCCTCCCTCACTTTTCTCCCTGAGGTCTAGTCCAAACTCCATTAGTGTCTGTACTGTCTGAGAGAGGAAGAGGAGATGAGTGGGGAACAGCGGAGAAGAGATGAAGGGCTTAAAGTGACTCTAATGACTACTGTAGTACCAAGCCTCAGTATACACACACTCTGTGTGACCTCTTTCACATGCATTACTCTTCCATTGTAGTTAGTTTGCAATGAACATGTGCTTTTTATACTATGGCAGCTTCAAGTTCACAGTGAATGTTAAAAGATGAAGAGGATACTAAAACAGGATGAGTAATGCTACGTTACGTTTATCTCCTTTTGTTTATTCCATTTTCAGCAGCATTAATGGACAGTGGAATTTAATGGAACAAATGTCAAAATTTTCAGAGAATCTATGAATGAAATTCATGTACTTTAAAAATCCTCGAGTGTAAAATGGACAGCTAGAGCGAAATCTGCCTAAAGCCTCAGAGGAATCTTTGCATAACTGATATGATGTCATGTGGATTTACCACAAACCATTTCGCTGTGGCTTCCTCACTGACTGCAGCGTGTTTGTGAACAGTCTGACAGCCATCTGCGGCTCTGCACATAGCCCATCATGGAAATGGCAAATTAGAAACCACTCTGTGGCTTATATATGCTTGTTGATTATTTGCTAGGTATGACATGTAGGAAATGTGTTGGTTTGTACACCAATCAGCCAGAGCATGAAAACCACTGACAGATTTAGTGAATTACTTTGATCATCTTGTTACAATGCAGAGTTCTGCTGGGAAACCCTGGGGTCTTGGCATCCATGTGGCCACTTGTAATTGCAATCAGTTACTGGGAAAAAAAGTATAATTAAGTTACAGTTACTAATGAAAATGTTGGTGATTACGCCACAGGACACCTCTAGAAGTCCTGTATCCATGTCTCCACAGGTCAGAGCCAAGTCCACGGTGAGGCCTCCGACCAGTCGAGGTGTGGACACAGGACCTCCGGATGTTAGCTCTGAATGTCATCCAGAGAATTTGGAGGCCAGGTTGACACTTTGAGCACTTTGTCAGGTTCCTTTGGACATTGATGTGCAGTTTTTGCAGTTTGGCATGGCCCATTGTCCTGCTGGGGGGCCACTGCCATAAGGGAGAGCTGTTGCCATGAAGGGCTGTTCTTGGCTGTTCTTAAGTGGGTGGTTTTTTTTTTGCTGGCATCCGCCTAATCTTTAAGTGGTTTTGAATGTTTTGGCTGATTGATGTATGTGTGTACCTCTTCCACTTGTCATTAAATTCCTGGAAAAGTTATGAAATTAGAAAATCTCTTTTTTAGGCCTAGTAATGTTTTGGATTTAACAGAAAGTTTTGGAAAAGTTTTGATAAACATGATTTTGGGTATTGCTTTATCCTTTGAAACATGAGCAAATTGGCTTGATTTCCCATGTTTTGAAAGAAATTGCATCAATTTGCTCAGAGTTCAAAGGTTTTAATACTTGTGAAAGGCATCTGAAAGCAGCAAAAGAAAATTGATATTGCTCCAGGTTTCAAAGCGTTTAAGATATGTTCATAAAAAATCCAAAATATGTCTAAAATTATGCAAAACGCATTGCATTTAAAATCTAGTGCTACACTGTGTGACAGTTGATTAGATTTTTGGTTATCTATCACCCCAAAAGGGGCATGGCCAGTCTGGTCTTTTGGCACATGTAGCTGGTTGGCTGCAGGAATGTCTAGTCTGTTAGTAAAGATAGCAAGGGCTAGCAGTTTGCTTATTCACAAATGTCTGATAAGTGAGGGTTTTTAGTCCTACCCTGTTTAAAATACTTATAGTCATGGTAATGAGGTAAAATGTTATGGAAAAGTTATGGAAAAGTTTTGAAAATGTAATGGTAGAAATGTGTGGGAACCTTGTTGCTGCCTTATTTCCCTTTTCCACATTACTTCAGCTTATGTTGCAGTGAATCAGGGTGTGTGATTGTCATTTCCATATGTTTAAGACTTTAGCCAGTGTCTGTGTACACACCCCGTGTGTCCGCATCCTCTCTGCATGCATTAATCCATGTGTACAAACATACTTTAGTGTGTTATCGTGACGCACTGATGTTGGATTATGGATTATGGCAACACTGCTTTTGAATTTCTGCCATAATCAGGTTATATGTTAGTTCAATGTCACATTCCTAGAGAGAATTGCATTCTGATGTCTTGCTACCTTCTGCTTCAGCGCCGCGGTACGCCATATATGCTGTACTGTATATTGCAGCAATACTTTAGACAGCATCTCCTATTTGTTTGAACTCAGTAACAGCAGGGCAGATTGCTTTTGGATGTACCGCACAGATAAATGTCAGAGGTGCACAAACAGAAAACGTACACACTCACAATATAAGCTTGAACTCACACACAGACGAGCATGTTTTTTTCTCTCCTCTCTTTTTGTTTTCCACCTGTCATCATCACATTCTTGCCGCCTTATTTTTTAACTCATAAAAGAATCATGTCTTCCTTTTTATGTCAGCTCAACTCAGAAGTATTGCTTTACACAAACTGGGACTCTTGAGAGAATTTAATAAGTCATTTAATGGCTCCATCACCACTAACTGCAGGGTACATTTTATCCAAGTGAGTGCTTTGTAGTTTGCTATTTCTCATCTATTATCCACAAAGTGCTATATAAATTGTATGAGTCATTCTGCACTGCAGTGAGTCTGTTCTTTGCTTCCGACCTCCCAAAAACTCTCCTGAACAAATCGGAAATTTTCAAATACTTTTTTCTTCAGAAAAAAAAAAGATAAATGATTGAAGAAAGTTACAGCAACACAATAATGACCCTGAAATGAGGACGATGGTGATGACTAGCTGTCTGGTCAAGTTAGGAACAGACCCAGTGATGCTGTAGGAGAGCTGTGTGTGTGTGTGTGTGTGTGTGTCTGTGTCTGTCTATGTGTCTGTGTGTGTGCTTTTGGATTATGCTTGTGTGTGTTTGTGTGTGTGCCTGTGTTCATGCATATGTTTGAGTGTGTTTACATACAGACATGAAGAAAAAGCTGCACTGAATGCAGAATTTAGCACTGAATTGAATATTTCCAACAAACTAAACATTCTGAAAAGTGAATTTAAAGTTTTTTTTTCCAGTTTAAAACGATGCTAGATCTTTTTAATTGTGATATGGAAATAAACTGGTGAAAAGCCACTGCTATGCCTCGGGTAAAAAATAGTTCACGTCTGGCAATAAAATATGTAACAGGCACTCTGTCTTGTATTTTGCTGCTTTTGCTCCTTCAGAACTGAGGGCAAACCCTCCATGGCATCGCCCTTGAAATAGGAGGATTAGAACAAAAGCAACAAAAGCTTACATTTTATTAGTTTGAATGTGAATTCTATGGTTATTACCAGAGGCAGCTGTAAAGACAGCTAGAGATAAGCAAAGCAATAATTATTCTACTCCAAATATTCTTGTCTTGTTATACTAGGAAGCTAAACTGCCAGCAGACAGAATTATTAATAAATCAAATGTGACAGCTCACAGTCTGTCCTTACTTTTTAGAATAAATTTCCTCTTTTCAGAATACATTCTGCCGTGGTTTGCCTTTGGCTAATGCTATTAAAACAACAAATAGCAAACTCTAGTTGCATGCATTAACATGTTGGAACATAGAAAGTATTACTGTGTATATACATATTCTTTTATTACAAATATGGGGAGATTAACTGTAACCAAATGAAGCATAAAATAAAAGTGAAGGTACCTGGCTCTGCCATTGAAGTACAGCACTGGTTCTCAAACTATGGTACCAGTGACTGGATAGAAGACGGATAAAGCATCTCCACTTCCTCCCACTGTACAAAAAGGCAAAATAGCCCAGATACAGACACTGACATCTTGCACTGGTGATATTATTTGAAGCTTGAGTCTGTGCAGTAGTGATCTTTACAGTATTGAGTTTCCACCATTCGATCAATTGCAAGCACCGCCATTGATCATGAGTACACTGAGTGGCACACAAAGCTGTCAATCATGATGCAAACTCCCCTTTTTTAACTATATTAAAAGACAGAAACCGTCTTTCAGAAACATTTATTTGACGTGTACTTCAAGTTTTTAATTTGGCCCATGTCCCATCTGCTAACTCGGAGGGGGCAGGGCTTATGACCTAAACTGCATTCAGACACCAGGAGGCAATTAAGATGTTTTGGTTTCACTTTTGGGAAACTTTTATTTGGTCCAGTTTTCTTAGACAGTCAGAATGTGAATTTTCGAATCCTTGGATAGCAGAGGAATGGCCTGCCTTACTCTGCCTCTATTTGACTAACCCTGACATTCATACCCTAACCAATCCCATTCTTTTTCCTCAAAGCCAACCAATCCAATCAATGATGGCAATGAATGCTAGCCAATCATAGGGTGAGTAGGGCAGGTCATACCTTAGATTTCCGAGGATGCACACATTTGCATTTGGTACATTTACCATGGTTAATATGCATGCTTCCTCTAGTGGTATGCGGGTAAATCTTGGAAATTGTTTTTGAAAATTAGTTCATGTTAATATATAAAAAAAGTAACAGAATACGGTGCAGAACGGTGATTACTGTAATGCCATTTAAAATAAGTTTTGCCTTTCCTTTAATATTTGTTGTTCTCATATACTATCCGACTGTTGCGTTGTCTTATTCTTGAATGTAGCATGCACACATCCATTAGTTTCGAGCTAAACTGTGATGGCAATATAGTTAGTGAAAGTAAAATGAATGGTTAAAAAAAAACCCACTGAAATTGTGGTTCCAAATGGGAACTTAAATTAATAGAAGTGTGGCTCAGTAGTAGGAGATTATTTTAAGCAGCCCTGTTGAAACCCAAATGGATGATAATCAAGTGCACCTGATGAGGGGCTGGCCCTCGCAGTGTATAAGGGTTGTGTGGAAAACTTAAAGTTCCAGTTCTAGTGCTCCTCCTTTGTACAGTGTGCCTGTGGCCAACAACAGTCAACAGTAAATAACCTTCCAATTAGGAATGCTGCCTTTTGTGTGAACTGTCTATAGCTGAATAGGGAAGGCCAATGCTACTGTATTTAGACCTCTGAAACCCTGAGCGACATCACTTTTATTGTGCTGCTTTAAAAAGCCTTTTACAAGTATTTAAACCTTTGAAACCTCAGCAAATTGGTGTGATTTTTTTTTTCAAAAACATGGGAAAAAAGGCCATCAGCAACTTGGTAATGAATGTTCCATAAATTACAAGAAATTAGTAGATCTGTTATTTTTTTGAATGTAAGGAATATATATTCTGGAAAAGAAAAGAGCTAGGGAAATGATCTATGTCTTATTTTAATATTTAAAATTATGTTACAGAATTATTCCTAATTTTAAATGCTTTTACCAGGTAATTTACGTGTTTGTTTGTTTTTTGTTTGTTTTACTTCTCTCTTTAAAAAAAAAAATAAAAGTAGTTTTCTTATACTTTTTAATATTTTTTTTCTAAATTCTTTCTCATTTTTGGGTCATTTCTTCCTCCATTGCTCATTGCCTTCTTCCCATGTTTTTGACAGAAATCAAGCCAGTTTTCTCAGGTTTCAGTGTTAACATTAATCATGGTAGTGGTGCTTGAAGAGCCTAATATTTTTAAGTATTTTATACAAGTTTTATAAAAACTGTTGTAGAGGAAAGAGAAGTGGAGTTGTGTCAAAGAATGTCATATTTTGTAAGAAAGAGCAAACATCTATCATGAAATCTGGCAATGCTTCCAGTCCGGTTTTGCTGGTTTGTAGAAAGTGTGAGGAAACTATGAGTCACTAAGGGATGTTTATGAATATTCTACTTTTTGATTGATCGTCAGTATGTTTCAGCATGAACCATTTGCCCACTTGCTGCGCGGGCTTTGAGGTCCACCCTTTGGTAATGATTACTTATGAGCACATTAGCAGACCAAGAAGACTCATTAGAATATCAAGGAGGTCTGCAGATCACATGGCCTTTTAGTGCCTTTGAGTCGAGCCTTTGTCTTTGTGTGGTGGCTATTTGAGGCACCAGCGTCACTGATTCATGGCTCACAATTATGCCCAGCTCAGATGAATCCACCATCACTTCATGGAAACCTTGGCCTTTCAAATGGTCAGGACTGTGAAGAGAGTTTCCTTCGCAAGAGCCTCAGTGGGTGATGGACATTGACTGCATCAGTGCACACAAAACTCCAGCATGCGGTTTGCATAAAAAAGTACGTGATTCACCTTTCCCCAGCTGTCATGTGCGGCGCTGCCCTCACCGCACTTCACAGAAAATGAATGACATGCAACTGCCCATGAGACCACAATAGTTATGATATGAGATTGCCATTTGACGTCTCTCATTTCCTCTGATGAAGAGAGAGTAGGAGGCTTATGGCCGAGTCGGTGTTCACCTGGGAGAGATCAAAGAGAGTTTCGCGGGGCTGACAGATGGAGGAATTTCATTTCTTCAAGGCACTCTGATATTAGAATGTGGCATCATTTCAAGACCGCCTAATAGTTGGAGAAAAGTCTAAGATGAATATGCAAGTAGGGAATTTTTTTTTTCTTTTTTCAGGAAGCCCCATTGTGTCGATCTAATATGACATGATAAAGAAGCTTATTGTGAATTTATCTCGGTATCCTTCCCTTCAGAGGCAATGCTCTGTGTAGTTCATTTGATTCAGAGTCAAGAGATAGACCAATTTGGAGGTGTTAGAGGAGAATTTCACTGCTGGAAAGATGGCCCTTTAATAAAAATTAGTATGTCTATGCAGTAGAAAGACGCATAACTTTTGAAATTGGTGCTACACGATCAGAGAAAGCAGAGGAAGAGGGAGCTTTTGCACAAGAGGGAGAAAACCTGCAACTACCAGAATGCACTGTGCACTGAAAGATCTGACAAGCTGATCTTAATTAAAATAACCTTGGAAACTGATGCCTTGAAAATGGAAAGTAAAACTACAAATCTTAATTTCTGTTTACTTTATATCTAAGTGTTAAGTTAACTAGAAATTCAACTGCATTTACTTAATTTTGTAAAGTTGTTACAACTTTAAAATGACAAGTGAAATGACCTTGTTCTTTCTGACAGACTGATCATGACAACGAGGATTTTGCCGGTGATGAAGTTAGGAGATCTATGACTTCGGTTTTCCTTACATGTTTAAGAAAATACAAATATGATTGACTAGTTTGCAACCAGCAGAATACAGACATAAAGCAGGCAGTGCAGTAACATAATCCTGATATATATTTGATCAGGACTGCCTAGTTTTACCGTTTGATCGTATTTTTGTCTGAGTGTGACAGAAAGAGAGAGGGGGGCGAGTCTGTCTCTTGATCTGCTTATAATCTTTGTGTCCGTGGTGGTTGCCAAAATGAAATTGTTAAAGTACAGCCTGTAGTTCGAGCAACAGCCCCAAGAGCAAGCAAAACTCTGCCGGACAACGTGTTTGGCATCAATTTGCATCATTACACAGAAATTCACTGCACTGGTTAAATGGACAGAAATTTACCAATGCTTACTGACACATGCTACCCACATTATTTTGATACAAATCTGGTTAAAAATCAGCAAAGTAAGCCTTCAAACAATGTTTTGAGCAGATTTGTGGATGCAGTCTGCAGCACTTCACATGTGCACTGACACAATATTTATCACAAAATATCAGAGTCGGCCAAATGAGCACGACCGGAGCGTGCAAATTTACTGCAAACATATGTGACACACTGAAAATGGAGGAAATGAGATGAGCAGGGAAAGATAAAAGAAGGAGAAATGAAAGAGGGAAGAGAGAAAGATGGAACTGGTGGATGAGAAGGGGTAATTATTGTGCAGATCAAGATGGAGAGTTGGTGAGAGGAACAAAAGCAAAACATTGAGTGAAGGACAAGTTCTCTGTGAAAGACAGATAAAAGAGAAAGAGAAGAAGATGGAGACGAAAGAACGGGATGATAGCCCTTGGAGAGGCGGGCGGAGAGCGAGAAGAAGTGAGAGATTGCTAGTTAGCACTTTTCTTGAAAAGGCAGAGCGTGAGAAGGAGACAGAGTGAAGAAGGGAGAGAGAGAGGAGGAGAAAGGGAGATAGTTAGCACAGTGGCAGAGTGAACTTTTGCCCAGTGCCTGTCAGCACAGAGGACGGCAGAGGACGGGTGGTGTGTGTGTGTGTTTTGTGTGTGTGTGTGTGTGTGTTTCGTGTGTGCGTGTTTCGTGGGTATGTGTGTGTGTGTGTGTGTGTGTGTGTGTGTGTGTGTGTGTGTGTGTGTGTGTGTGTGTGTGTGAGTTGTGTGTGTTTCGTGTGTGTGTGTGTTTCGTGTGTGTGTGTTTCGTGTGTATGTGTGTATCCTTGCCTCTTCTTGACAGTGAGGAGGAACATGAAGTCTCTAATTGCTCTGGTGACTGCAACTTCAGACCTCTTCCACAGTGGAAGGGAGAGAGACAGAGAGTGGGAGGCAGGGCAGAGTAACGTTGGGATCAGGCCGAAAAAAGACAAAAGATCTTATTAACAGAGGGAGGGACAGTTATAAATGAACGTCACACGGAAGTCTTTAAACAGGCAAAGAGCAGAGATCAAACATCAAACAAATGCATGTGATGCAGAGAGAATTTGAGTTTTTGACATTTAATGGCTCTGTGAATTGTGGAGCAGAGACTTAAATAAAATGTGTAGCTCATTAATTTTTAATTTATGCCATAATATTTGGGATTTGGGATTGGGATTAGCCGACAGAATATAACGGATGGCAGTGAAATGCATACCTATTTTAACTGTTGCAAAGCTTTCAGACTATATCAGTATGTGTGCAAATGTATAATAGGCTTGGGCAGCATCTGTTTTTTTCCATATGTTCATACTTTCCTGGAATTTCACTGGGGTATATGGTTTATGATGGTATCAGTGTGTGGTGCTAACCCCACCCCCTGAGAAGCTGTCTTTCCATTTTCAGTCTACTCAATACACAATACACTCAGGAGAAATCAACAAACCATAATACACTCACACCCACATCCTTATTAAACAGAGAAAGACAGCCATACATGTTCTGAATTCACGTTCACCCTCTTTTACCGGATCTAAGACTTCCACGTTGCGGAACCTGTTGTTTTTTATTTGGGTGCCCATTTTATGTGCACAGTTTTCAGCAAAAATAGACAGTAAAAATTGTCTTTTGATGATTATATTGACTCCATACCATCTTTGAGTCCAGTTTCGATGCCTTTATCTGTCACAGAGATGAGGAAATACATTTTTTTTCTATTTTACTAAACCTTTCCTGTTTCTGTTTAAAAATAAAAGCCCTCTGACTATTTATCTGTCAACAGAATCCTAATGTTTAAAATGACAAACAGAGTTGCACCTGAGAATTTGCACCTGAATCGGCAACTCTCCGCATCTTTGTGTTGTGCATGTGTTCAGTTTTGCAAACCTGCACCAACCCACTCCTGCAAAGCTTAGTACTGGAACCAACCCATTACCCGAAATTATCTCCAAGTCAAATTCAGACCCCCCCTAAACCAGTAATGCAAGTACCATGACCTGACCTTTGATTTAACACTATTTTGCCAGTATGCCACTTTGCGTAATCTCCTGTAACATTTTTAACGATTTTACCGTTTTCGTTCACTCTCACAGCTCTCATTGTGTTGCTTTCATTTACAGTCCACAGCTGTGTTCAGTGAAAAATCTCTGAAAACCCACTGGGTACTACCTCAGCACCAAATGGCATGCAGACACAGTTAGAGACTAGCTGGTGGACATGGTAGAGCATTTAGTAGATAAAGAGCCAAATATTTCACTCAGGAGTTGGTGGAGAGTAAAAACAGAGCTAAAAGTGAATAGCAAATATTGGATGTGTGACCAAAACAATATTGGCCACTTGGGGGGTATTCATGAATTGAAAGAAGAGCAAAAAGCATCCCTAAAGCCCTAAGCTTTTTCTCCATGGAAAGGTGTTTTTGCTCTTCCCCTTACTGGCCTGTGATAGACGGTGATAGACAGATGGTTTTTCCACTCACCTGCCATGTATATTTGAAAAGCTTGACCTTTTCCAAACAGCATCCAATGACGGCTGCTCGGATGACTCTGTGTAGCAAACCATGTGGCACATCAGGTTTGGGTTTTACATGATGAATATGTACATATCTATTTTGCTTTTGTCTGCCCTTAACGAAATAGTAACTGTGGTTTCAACATTTTTAAATGTTAATTATTTTTCCTCTACTTGTTCTCATCTCTTCCATCTACATCTTTTATATTGCTTGAAGAGAAAAGAGAAGTGTGTTTGGCGGAAAGGGCAGGTGGGTGTAAGGCTCACTTCATGCCTTGGTGATTCAGTGATTTTATCTGAGCACCTTGACCTGGTGGAAAGATGATATATCCATAAGGCACACTTTCAGCACTGACCCCTGCCATTTCCCTGGCTTCTGTCAAGTGACCCTTACTCTCTGCTGGGCGTGTTCCTGTATCGGTCTGTCAGCTCAGGAAGGCGAGAGAAATGGAAAAGAGGAAGGAGAGAAGGGGAAGGGAGAGACGGGGAGGGGGTGAAGAAACAAAGTGATCGAGCTTTAGATAGAGATAGTATCAAAGAGAGAAAAAAAGACATGTCGAGAGAGAGGAAAGGGTTAGTGACCGCAAGGGACCTGCTGAAATGGCCCTGTTTTGTCACTGTCTCAAGCACATACACACACACACACACATACACACACACACACACACACACACACACACACACACACACAAACACATAAAACTCTCTCACGCTCTTCTAACTCTCATATACACACATAATCCAAGCTGCCAGATATATGTTACACATATATGGATCACACTCAGCCTAAATCCTTCCACAGTGTTTTTCCACTGGCTGTGGTGTGTGTATGTGTGTGTGTGTGTATGTGTGTGTGTGTGTTTGTGTGTGTGTGTGTGTGTGTGTGTGTGTGTGTGTGTGTGTGTGTGCGCGCGCGCACGTGCATGTGCGTGCGTGTGTGTGTTGTGTGTGGGCGGCATCTGTCAGGGCGGATGCTAAAACCCCATCCTCGTGTGTGTGTGTGTGTGTGTGTGTGTGTGTGTGCGTGCGCACGTGCATGTGCGTGCGTGTGTGTGTTGTGTGTGGGCGGCATCTGTCAGGGCGGATGCTAAAACCCCATCCTCTGGCCAATGATAAAAGCTCAATGCCTCTGTGTGTGTGTGTGTGTGTGTGTGTGTGTGTGTGTGTGTGTGTGTATGTGTGTGTGAGAGAGACCACCCAGATGTTTGGACATTAGTTGACTGCTGCTATCTGCAGCTCAAATGAGCCTTGGAGCTTAGGTCATTAAAGACCAGCTTTAAACTTACTAATACACACACATACACACACACACACACACACACTCCCCAAGTAGCTGAGTTGGTAGGTTTCTTCTGAAACTCTGTAGACTGTCATGTAACTGAATCAGCGGCTGACTCACTGACATTACTGCAACAAGCTCAAGTGATATCAGCTCAGAGAGGGACAAACTGTTCAATGGGAGAGGAGGGAGGGAGAGGAAAGGGGGAGAAAGGAGTGAAACAACAGAGAAAATTGAAGGAGGTATGGCGGAGTAATAAATGAGGAATTGTGGAAACATATGGGTAAGGAAAGAGGAAAGGAGAAAAGACATTTTGCATACTGGTTATGTAATGCCTGCCTTTAAACCAAACGACCTTTTAAGCAATTTTATTGTCGTAGACAAATTTGCGATGTTGGAAAAAAATAATGGGTTTTATCTCATTTGTGATGTTGACTGTTTGGTGTAAGGTCATAAAACTCAGTTTGAGCTGTATGAAGTCCTTTTTTTCCCTCATCTTGATGCTTTGATGAAATCAAATATGTTAAATATTATAGTAAGTTTTTAGTCTTAGCTCATGCAAATGCAAAACTAATAGCTGCTCTCTCCAGCATGAAACAGGAGGAAGAAAACTGAGTAGACAGTTAACATGTAGTGGACACCAAGAAGTTGTAAGAATGTGAGCAAGTCTTGGTTCTCTTGTACTGCTGTAAATGAGGAAAAACTGGTGGAGTTGTTGAGTTAACAGCACTTTCTCACCAAAATTAGTCCATGGGCGCAGGTTTTTGAAACAAAGGTAAACCCAGCTATGGACTGCTTTCCCAAAGACAGTAAAAAATGGAGCTGTGTACACGGTGCTGCAGCAGACAAGCATATTTATGTGTGTGGGTTGTTTTGGTGTGTCTGTGTGAGGTCACGGATGGAGAAGAGATGGTAGAAAGCAGCATGGATGGAGGTCTGTGAAAACCTTGCAGTGGTTACTTCTATTGATAAATCTCTCAATTAGTCATTCCGACTGTTTCGTCCCACTGAAATAGCCAGCTAACATACGGAGGTTGGCAACAAGTTCAGGTGACAAATCCAAAAGGTAAAGTTTGCACACACATACAGTTTAACTTTGTGAATTACGTTAATGCAGAATTTACAAGAATACTGTCGACATATATCTTAAAGGGAGTTTGGCGTAATATCTTCCATCGAGTTGTCTTGCCAATAGTGACTGTCATTGCCTTTAGATATGAGTGTCAATTTAGTCTTTTACAAGTCTTCTCAAAGTCTTCTAGCGTGTGGTAGACGTGAGATGTTTGGTGGACAAGTCAAAAAAAGTGGAACAAAGCTTGTGACGTAGTTCATGTGGGAAGCCAGCGGGGGATTGGGTCTTGGCCTCACCAGAGACCCGTCCTGCCAGAGCATACAGGGAAACAAGCAAACTGCTGGAGATTGAGACTGCGCACGTGTTAACACTCTTTTGGTGAAAATCCTCCTCGCCTGAGTGACTCCATGTGTGAGAGCAGGCACATGGGATTTTACACCCTCCACATGCCAACAGAGGAGTTGGCAGCAACAGGCGCCATGACACAAATGCGAAGCTGTGAACTGCTAAACTTGGGAAGAAAAAGAGAAAAATAAATGGATGAATAAATAAGGTCATGTTGACTGACAGAACTTGTTGATGCATGCAACTACATAGTCTGAAAGCTTACTGTGTCAGACTTGGCCCTTGACCCTTTAGAATTTTATGCAGAAACAACAAGGACACTTAAAGGGTGTAGACCTAAAGGCCGTATGCCTTATCTCCTAATGTTTACAAAAGTGGAAAATAATTTGTGTATCTGCCCCATTGATTTGTACCCACTCCAAATTTTAATGGGTTCTTCCTTGGCCCTTCCTGCACACTTCACCAAATTTCATAAAAATCGGGCCAGTAGTTTTCCATAATCCTGCTGACAGACAAACAAACCTCGCCAAAAACATAACCTCCTTGGCTGAAATAAAAAAGCAAAACATGCATTTTTTCTCACAGATAGTTTGGTTTGGTAAGCCGACTCCTGGCCTTACTTAAGCTCGGGGGGGAAAATAGCTGACATGTCACCTCTTGCTAATCTTAAGTTATTGCAGCATACTTTCCCAAAGACCCCTGATAACCTTAATTGGGTTTCCTTTTAGAGTCAGTTGAGTGTGTGTTTTTCATGCTGCATTTATGTGTGCAGCAGAAACCAGTTTACATCCCTCCATTGATACTATTTAGGCAATCGCACGCACACATTTTCTTTGTCCTTCAACTAAGACCACTATATTATAATCTAAACACACCTAAATGAGATGATTCATCAGAACTCAACCAAACAACCTGCTGTCTTCAAGTAATAACCAGTGTGCTATTGCTCTCACAGATGAGACTTGACAGCACAATTCTGTACAATTTAGTCTCTTGGCAGGAGAGAGAGGGAGAGAAGGGGGGAGAGAGAGAGAGAGAGAGCGTGAAAGAGAGTGCATGTCCTTTTGGCCCATCCTTTTGGCCATTTTCCCAGTCAAACGAGTGTGAGAGGAGTGCAAAGGCAGCCAGGGCCCTCAGAGAGCCAAGCACTGTTTAAATGATGTTATCACAATACATTTGTTTCCACTCCATCTGTTTCACTTACACATCCTCTAACTCCCGCTCCTCATCCCTCACGCTCTTTCGTTATTTTTCTCTCTCCGTGTATGTCACGGTTAACATTGACTGTTTTAATGTAATGCGGATATGTGACCACATGTGTGCTCATTTTAAATGTCTTGTGTGTGTACTATTGCAGCTGTGGCAAGAGCATGAGGGATACTGTGAGCCCTCGTGTTATTACCAACTCCCACCGCACAAACACATGCACACACTTACACACCTTAATCCTGCCCAACACCCCTCTGGCCATGGCCCCGCGTCATTAAGTGCTTCAGTGACTTATTGATCAGAACATGCCTACAGTAGCAGAAGACCTTGCATATGCTCCCAGGGCCAGTGCAAGCGTGAGAATGCCTGCGATTTTATTCATAGACGGGACACCTAATTCACAGATTCTGGTGGTTTGTGTAGATCTGTGCGAATGGTTTTCCTTTTCGATACCTTTAATAAGACTAGGGTTCTGTACCATTCACATTTTAACCAAAACGTAAACTGGTAACTGGAATTCAGCACCTACGTACCTTTTTTCAGTATTTTCTGTGACAATAATGCAATTTCTGAGCAATCTGCAGAGGTGACATAGTCTCTACCTGCCTCTACTCTCTGCTAGTCAACAAGCAGTTCTGCTACTCTGTTCTTTTCTAATCACACAGAGAGCTAATCTGTCTCTGTCTGTCCATCTGGTTGCTTGTGTGTGTGTGTGTGTATGTGTGTGTGTCTGTTCCTCTCTCTAGCTTTATGTTTACACACAACTTACAAATATGTAGAAAGTAGGTGATTCAAAAAACACAACGACAAACAGCAGTGATACAGGGCTATTTCTAAAATTAAATAGAAAATAAAATGGCTACAGATTGCAAGCCAGCTGCGGCACAGAGCTCCCCAAACGGAGCATTGGAGAGCTCAGGAGCAGAGTGGACAGAGAACAGAGCAACTCAAAGCTCTCTTCAGCATGTCGGGCGCTTTCATTAATTCTTACCTGTTTGATAACATGAGGGCGTAATATCCACTTTTACAATAATCCACTAAAAGACCACTTAATTATAATATAATAAACTATTTTTCAAACTTAAGTGACAGAATGCTTTACAAATTACAATACAGTACTATGTAGTACATATATAGAAAATTAAGAGACTTTTTTACACAGAAAATGTAATAAAAACAGGGGATTTCAGGAGGTGGTCAGAGAAATGAAATAAAGTGCAAATAAATGAAATAAAGGCTATATGATATACAATAATATACAAATGGTCTGTTTAGTTTTAAACTTTAAAAAAAAAAAATTACGTCATACTTTTAACATTTGATTTTTGCTAAGGGGTTAAGAGTTCTGGCAGGTAAAGCAGAGCGAGACCGTGTAGGAGTAGATACACGCTTTCTTCTACATGGTGATATAGATTGTGGATTTCATTCATTAGAAAGAAAATAGTTCCTATATAAAACTGCTCACACCAAGGTCTGCAGATTATCTTGAGTATCGGTGTCATGATATCTGGAAAGAGACATTGTTGTTGAGTTTTTAATTATTAATATATTTAATTATTTATTTTTGGGGCGCTTTTTGGAACTTGGCAACCCACACCAAAACAATCTAGATTGAGAAATAGCACTGCAGGATAGAGGACAATATTTATTTTTTGGATGAAGTGTCCCTTTAAGCTTTATGCGCAGTAGCAAATGATATAAAGACAGTTTTTTGCCATTAATTCTGGTAACACACAAAGTGCCCTTCCAACTTGATTGTGGTTGTTGGAGCTTTGTGCAGCCTTTGACAGAGATTGCAGTCACTTCTCAGGACTACTACTTTTGAGGCCAAACCTTCATCCTTGCATGTACAAGATTTTGATGCTGTTTGCAATCATTCTTTGACAAAAAATGCCCCTCATTAAAATACTGTATCAATCTCACTAGTCTTCCCTGGTCCAGTCAATGTACCAATCCCATCACAGAGACCTCATTTACAGCTGGCATTAGCATGGTGTCTACATTTACCTTGTCTGAATTGTGACATGTGATCACGGGCCTTTGCATTTTCACAGAGAATTAATTAGCATTATCTGGATTCTGTCTGCAATGTGATCTCAGTAAACAATAGGCAGAGCTGGTGCTTTGCATCAAACATGGCTCATCCAGGTCAAGGGAAGCGATGCTACTGCTTCTTTAGCATTGATTGCATTTACACCTGGCTGGGATCCAATCACAGCGCGAGCCAGACGATCACCAGATGTAGCCCGGCTGATCGCATAGCATTCTGATTGATTGCATTGCATTTTGTGTGCATTTACACCTCATTAACCTCATGTTAATAGTGTCAGTGAGGTCAGAGGATCAATAGCATTGGTCTATTTCTTTAAAGCCCAGAGATATCTCTCTGAGTCAAACGCAGAAGAATATAAGTTGCATCCAAAGTAACCTAAACACAAAGGATTCAGTGGATGAAGATATTTCTATAGTATGGCATTAATTAGACGATGGAGACACTGCTGATGTGTGAGTAACTCCTGGAAATGTGCTGAATTTGCTTCCTTCCCACATGTGATTAATATGGACTCCATCGCTCTCTCTCTCTCTCTCTCTCTCTCTCTCTCTCTCTCTCTCTCTCTTTCTCTTTCTCTCACCCTTTTTCACTTGCCCAGTTTTGTCACTCTTCTTCTTTCATCCTTTCTTCTTCTGTTTCTTTGAGTTATAGCTACTTCAGCCGTTTGTGCGACAAAGTCAGGCAGATGGTTTAACAGACAAAGGGACAAAGTTAGAGCGTCAGCTTGACAGACATCACTCACTTAGCCGTTGGCGAGTCGATGAATAGATGATGTGGTAATTTGGACCAACAGTGGCTCTGAATGGGTTTCATTTTGTACATTTCCATTGGCGCCAATCATGTCACATCAGGTTATTTGGGTCAGAAAGGTTTTTTTGAAATTAGAAAATGGAGTGTGCGCAGTGTGAACAGTTACAATGTTCTGCATTAAAATTTAAACATTATTTGCCTTCTAAATAGCTTTTTTCTTGTCAGTATTGACAACACACGGGAGGTTTATATGATTATAATAATGAGTAGAGTGAGCTCTCCATAAGACTAACGCTGTAAAACTGTAAAATACGTGTTGAACTTAACAGGTGTATTAAATTGAAGGCTAGGCATTTTTCTAGAAACATTTTCATTGGAAGACAGAGAGGAAGGGAGTGAGCAGCTCGGTCACCTCAAGAAAATGTTGACAATGTGCATTTCTACAAACCATGGATTCATTAAATTTGTATGTTTCTAAGGTAATGTAGTATATGAGCTGACTTAATCATCAGTAAGTGGAGGAGATGGTGGATGGCGTGGCACCCAGGCTAGAGCAGTATCACTGAGACTAAAAAGCACAACTGGCTGTTCTTTGGTGAGTAATTGCTGCGTCTTACAGCAGCTTTTTAGCAACCAAAAGCAGTTTGTTTGTTTGTTTTTTTTACCAAGATATCGATTTATTTCCAGCCATGATTGTGTCACCCAAAGCAGCAGTTTTGTGTCAAGACATCACTTCCTTACCAGACCGGATAGTGCCACAAAAAGCTCTTTTTTTTTAATTTTAGCAGAGAGATTGTTGCATTTAAGGCAGTGATAGTGCTACCATGAATGGTTGTTTTTAGCAATACATTGTTGCGTCTTTCAGTGGCTTTTTAGCCACCAAAACAGGGTATTTTAATGATCTTTTCCTATCACTATACCGTTGTTGACACCTATCCGCTACATAATAATGTAAAAACGTAATGGATGTGTGGTTTGTGGAAATGAAAAATGCCAAAAATCATTCTAGGCATTTTGAATGTATTGAGAAAGGTGTGGGTGATGAACTAAAAGCTGTATTACCCATACCCTATACAAAATAAGGAAAGGCTAAAAGCATTGTTTTTTGTTTTTTTTTTTTTAAATAACATTTTTCTACAGATGCTACTGTTGGATCTTCTCTCTCCAACATGGCTGTATCACGTGTGCATGTGAAAACAAGTATGAACGGGTGTGTTTTTTATGCCCTTTAAGTCTGTGCATGTCTGCTCTGTTGTCCTTGTGTCCCAAGTGTGTATGTGTGTGCTTGTGCATATTGTGCTTGGCCATACGTGAGCTTGCCAACCTGCAGAGATGTGATCCCACAGGGTACAGTCACTGCCAATGCCTATTAGTATCAATGGCACCAGTTAGGCTGCAATAGCTGACCTTGGTTATGCTGTAAATAACCAGCATTACATTGCTATGTCTGCGTCTTATAGTTTGCTTGCCATTTCTATTGTATTCTGTAGCTGATTTGTGATGTAAATCGCATGACAACCATCTGAAATGTTAACCTCTATGTTTACTTCAGATGTGTACATACATGTGATATCTAACTCATTTTGAATCCTTAAACCTAATGAGGAGCAGTGCTGTGTTTCTAGCCTTGCCCCTGCACCAGATCGTTTACCTAATGGGACCTTAAAAGTGATGGTCACGAATGACTGCTTTTCTAAATTTTGCATTGTGTTTGAGACATTTGTAGCTACTGAAACACACACACATGCGCGCGCGCGCACACGCACACACACACACGCGCGCACACACACACACACACATAGCTTGTCTCTCTACTGTCCTCTCACGAACTCTGACACCGCCTCAAGGGAGGATTTAGCCGCAGCTCAACCAGAGAGGGATGAAACTGCCTGAGAGAGAAAGAGAAAAAAGATACATAAAGCAATACCAAGACTGAAATTGCTCCTATTTAAACAAATGGAGAAGGAAAGAAGGTTCTTTTGTTCCTTCATGTTCAATTTTGTGTTTTGAGTTTCAATGGGTTTATTGCAACAGCTGCCATTTTTGAAGCCCGATGATGAGATTAAAGTGGAACCCTGTTATTTTCACTGAAACGGTTGGCAAAGGGTGTGCACACTTTGGCACATATTTGTCACATCAGTCGTTCTGAGACAGGTCAATAATGACATCAGTGGAATGATTATTACAGAAGTATTATCTTGTCATTCTTTTATTGGGCACAGTTGATAATAATGTAGGCCGATTTATCATTCTGCAACTATAGCATATACACATAGAGCAGATTTCTTAGGCATTTTTCCAATATAACTATGGGTCATAATTTGACAGCTGCATACTCACACTCGGGAGCAGCTCTGCACAGACACACTCTTGTACAGATAACTACTGAACAGCACCAGTGGAGCCGTTGAGGTTTACATGCAAGGTGCCCTTGTACTGAGCTACCAGGAGAGCATCTTGCATCCGCCTTCCCTGTTTAATGTCCCCTACCTGCTCCAAGGACTCGCCCACTGAAAACGCCTGCACTGTTATTGTACCTTTTCATAATGTTTAGTCTTGATGTTTGGTAGGTGAACCCACTGGCGAGTGTCCTCTTTTTTTTTTTTTTTTTGTTTTATCATTTTGTTTTAGTTAGCATTCTGGCGGCGAGACTTGGCAGCTGTGCTCGTATTGTGCCCTTCACAAGTAGGCTGATTATCAGGTGCATTAAAATGAGGGAATGGCTGTTTGACTCTTATAATGATGGTAATGAAAATGAGAATAAGGGTCGGCGCTGTGGAGCGGCTTGAGAGCATAACAGATGATAGCTGTGAGAATTGGGGGCGACATACAGTAGCCAATGACAATGCTACAGTGAGCTAAGGAGATGAATAATGCAACGCCAAACATCAGTTTGACATGTTTCTTGGCTCTTTGGGAAAATGTTAAGTGGCCCCCAAAGACGAAAAAAAAAGGAACATATCTGAACTGAATAGAAATATAGTATGGATATGATCTGTAGGTATATAGGTATGATATTTACTTATTTATTTTTTATTTTATTTATATAGGGGCAAGACTGTAGCATAAAACAATGACTATAATTTGCAATGCCTGTCCCTAGATGGGCCTTTAAAGCTGCAGTTCATGAGTTGCCATTGACAGCTGCGTTAGAGACTTCTCAGCTCTGAGCAGTTGTTTTTGTTCACAGGCTGTAGGGCCATTAGAAGCGATACGAGAAGGCAGACAAACAGGATTTTTCTCACAGATCATCCGTCTCATGTACTGCTGTGTGGATGTAGTGACAGTTTCAGTGAATATAACAAAAAGTTATTGCTTTTAAAGTTGGCAACTGTAACTTTACAAACACAAAACTAAGAACTCGATAAGTTCAGACAGAAAAGAACAAGACACCAACTACAATACAATAAAGTACCGATTCATTTAGCATATTTCAGTCACAAAATCAATTCAAAGTGCTTTACATAAGCATAACAAAAAATAAATAAAACAAGAATACAAAAACAAACATTACTGTAGATTTAATGGATTTAGAATACATAGCAATATAACAGTGGAGCATATTTTTTCAGTGGAGACTGCCAATTGTAACCAGCTGAAACTTCTTCCATGTGCATAGTATGAACTCCTGGTTAGCGTGCATTCAGTGCTCATATGTCAGGATGGATTTTACCGGGAGCCAAATTATTTGCAGAGATCTCCCCCTTTTCCAAAACAAATAGAGTGGGTGACTAAAACAAGCAAAAACGCAAGCAGTTTGATGTTGAAAATCAATGTTTATCTCAGCACCTGCTAATGCGTGCTCACCTTTTTCTCTGATAACTTCAGATCTAGACATTCGGGAGGTTTATACCAGGACCCAAATTATCTGCAGAGGTCTCTTCCTCTCCAAAACAAATGAACATGATGATTTAAACCAGCAAAAAAACACAAAATCTGTGCTTTTCCGATGCTGCTCAGACACAGCTAACTGTGGCCGACGCGAAAATGAGATAACATGAATGGCCCTACCTAAAGTCAAGGTTTGGTTTGTCCATCTGGGCTGCTGTAGAAATGTGGTGGTGCAACATAGATTCCTTGGACGAGGTCTCGCTCCTTATGTAGATACAAACAGCTCATTCTAAGGTAATGAAAACATGAGTTCTTTTTGAAGGGTGATAATACACTAAAACAACATACACATACAACACATACTTATTATATTATTTCCCATTCCTCCCAATCTGTATCCTTAAATTCTACACACTGGACCTTTAAGCAATCTTAAGATTTTATTTAAAAGACCAAAGGATTTAGGCAGACTTCAAGCGTTCAGAGAGTATAAGCATAAAATAAGAAGTGCCAGATCATTCATTCGTGACTACAGGGCCGATCACTCTTCAAAAACTCAGCTTGAGTTTAAAATGAGCCCAATCAGGATCCAGTTTGACTTCTTCAGGCAAGGAATTGAACAGAAAAAGCTCTTTATCCAAATGGGAATTTACGAAAAGGGCACCTTACAGTTTCAGTTGGTGTTCTCATGCTGTCTATGCAGAGCATTTTACAGAGTCATGCTAGCTGCTAGCCTCTAGTTGAGCTTGGCTCGTCCTTCTGCTTCATCTGCCTCTTCAATGCCCTTTCTGGCCTAACCAAGCATGAAAAAGTAGAAGTGCAGAGGGGATATGGGGACAAATTACAAGCTTCCTGTTGCTCTGTGTGTGTGTGTGTGTGCACGCGCGTGGTGAAATGTGAGTTACTGCAAAGATAAAGATGTTGTTGTAAGACAGGTGTAATCGGTGCATTTTGCAGAGCAGCTTAATGGAGGTCTGGGTATGTATGTGCAGGCAAGTGTGCGTATGCGTGAGCATGTGTGTGTGCGTGTGTCAGGTGGTAATTAATAAAGACAGGAACATTGGCTCTCCTGCTGCGCTGACATGCCTACAGGGGACTTGCCACCAGTCCAAACACTCGCACACACACATACACACACTGGAGATAGAGACAAACTTATTCCAACCAACTGCGCGGGGGCTAAAACTTTTTCGCCAGTTAAAAAGTAAACTTAGACTTCATTTAGCCAGCCGCCGTTGCTTTTAATTTCAACGTCCTAATTTTGTACGAGCTTCACCTGGAGGTAGCGACACAGAGGAGGGTGCTATGCATTATTGAGTCCCTTCTTCTACTTCATTTCAGTCTTGCTGCACATGTGGATTAATATTGTAGTAGTCTGATAAGGACAGAAAAATGAACTGGAGTAGAGAGGGTGAGAGAATAGGGTGCATAGACTCTCGGTGAAGTACTTTATTCGTCCTCTTAGCCCTTCAGAAGTTCAAAACAAAGTTAACTTGCAAACAAATGACAAAGGCAAGTCGGGGCAAAATCACTAAGTAGAACGTGAACTCAAAGCGTACAGCACGCCCCCTGAACTAACCACTGGACCTGATGTGTTTGTTCCACGCTCGCTGCGACAGAAGCAATCAGAACTTTCTGAAGTGAACCAACTGAGAAAAATAATTATGGTTTATGGTGATACAAGTCATGAGGGATTGTGGATATCTGTGTGTGTGAGCACCTGCAACTTGCTGCGATTAAATGTCCCCGTAGTGGATTGAAAGAAGAGGAAAAACCTCAGAAGTCAGCTTTATTAAACTTACCATTTTTTTATGTTGTTTTTTTTTTCTTTTTAGTAGCAAAGATTAGTAGTTAGTAGCAAAGATTAGTGGTTGTTTTTAATTAATTTTGGGTATTAAACTGTATTCTGTTTGTGTGCATCACATAGGTAAACATGAATGTGTGCATGTGAATTTTTTTACTTTCACAAACCTTTCTGTCAGTCTTAAACTGGATAAATGATAAAAGCCAAAAAAAGGTTTTATGTCTGTGTTCCTTTTCAGAGTATAGAAGGCACACTCAAGTCATCACTCCGTTAACTTGAGAGAAAGAAAGGAGGGAGGGAGCGATGGTGAGCAGATAGCAAGGTCAAATGAAACAAGAACAGGAAAATGGAAATGATTTACTGTGTGCGTGCATGACTTTTTTTCCTGTCAGTCTCATTTTAATGTTTAATGTGCAATTTAAATGTGGCTAGAACTTTTTTATTTTAGCTAAATCACTTTTGATAATAATAATGATAAAGCACAGTAGTTTTCAAACTGAAAAGAAAGATCTTGATGTACAAAACTTAAACATGAGAAAGTGGAAGTTAACGTTGTTATATTTTCCCTGGATTTAGGAGTTTTTCCACCACACACATCCAGAAGGAGTTCAGTCTGTCAGTCATGCTGCTGTCATTCACTCTGTATCCCTGAGCCAGCGTGCCTTGTGGCTTATACTTTGGGAGGTGGTAGTGACTACTTTGGTGTTTTGGGGGCTGCTGGAGAGAGACTGTTGTTAGAGCAGGAGCTGAGTGGGAGCTGTCACTGCAGCTCTACAGAGCCTGGGGTAAAATTTAGGCCACAATAGCAATTCTTTCCTTTGGCATCAGCTCGAGATCACAGCAGCCTCTGTTGGGTTACAATAAAGCATTTGTGGGATACACTAAATGCCACATAGCGTTTCTGTGTGAGACTTACAGTCAATAACAATAACAATAGAGATCAGTATTTACAAGTGTTCTAGTAGCTTTGTTGATGAAAAATCAATATGAGATTCTGATGAAAAACAATTAGCTGGAGGTAGATGCATTTTTCTCCTCTTGAGCTCAACAACATGAACTAGAGCGCCTTTCTTTGATTATGGTACTTACCTTATCATACATGTGTATATATTTTTAGGAAACCAACCCATTGTTAAAACCATGCCAGAGGCATGGCTCTAGGGATAGCAATGTCAGTCTGTAAATTTGTCCAACACTCTGTCCATACTAAAATATATATGTCAACTATTAGATGGATTAGATGGCAGTGTTTATCCTCCAACTGTACAGGCCTGCTGGGTCAAAAGGCCAACGGAAACCACAATTGGGCTATAAAAACAATCTCTCTTATTGCCAAATATTGATTCCAGTGTTTTGTTTTGTTTTTGTATTCATGCAGCGATGCATTGCTGTGTGTCTATAAATAAAGCAGTAATCTGTGGTTAGTTCACATGTCTGTTATAATCATAGGACAGTAGATTTGCTGTTAAACTGCCAAAGTTAGTTGAACAAGAAGTGAAGATAACGTTGTCGGTAGACCACCGATTACAAACAGGCGTGGCTGTGAACAACAGGCTAACATGCTCTTAGATTCTTTTTATCTGAGCTAGACTAGAGAATATGTGGTTAAAACAGATCGATGAAGCTGTTTTGCTCTCGTCTGTATTGGAAGTAACAGCAGTTACAGGCAAACCAGCTTTAAAAGTGACATACTTTTTTGTGAAATAAGTGCTGTGTAGTGGATTTAATATTTGCTGTTGGAAAGAGTGGTTCACGTTGATTGTGGACTGCTGAATATGTGGAAAAAGTGTGATAAATATTTAAGGAAACTTTAAAGTGTTAAATTTGAGAATGGAATTTGGTGATGGAAGAAGGTCAATGGTGGAGCCCCCCATGATGAGGCCAACAAAAAGAGGGTCAGACCTGATGACTACAAATATGGGTGGTCCGAAGACTGGCGTTTGGATCCCGAGCTCCTCTGGTCTGCATGCTGAAATATCCTTGGGCGTGATACTAAACCCCAGAGTACCATTGCTCCTGATGGCTGTGCAACAGGTTTAACTGAGTAGCAGGTGACACCTTGTACAGTTGCCTTGTTCACCAGTACATACATGTGTGTGAATGGGTGAATTTGACATGTAGTGTCAAAGCACTTTGTGTTGTTGGAGGACTAAAAAGCTACCATACAAGTGCAAGTCCATTTACCGTAGAGGGAAAGTTTAATTGGGTCAATATTGGATGGATAGCTATGACATCCAGTACAGAGTGAAGAAATTCACCAAAGATGTTGAGAACACCGAATCAAAGGTATACTGAGGCCTTGACAGTTAGTGGATGCACCAGGCGCCTGTTGTGTTTAACCCCATCTCTTAAATATTACATTTCTGCTTTGTGTTTGGTTTCTGTGTTATAATATTTTGCCATGTCCCTTTCCACTATCATTAAAAGAAGCTATTCTGTCTAGGTCTGCTTCAATGCTATCAGCGTACAATACAGACTAAAAAACTGTACCGTCACCTCTCTGTTGGAAAATTAGCACCACAAATGGCAGGATCACAACCTATTAATAATTATTTTTGTTCTTCGTGTCTCTCTCCCTCTGTCTCGCTCACTCTCACTCTAACTCTGTGTCGCTTCATTCATCTGCCGCGCTACTCTCGGCTTGTTTGTTCCCCTTTCATGAAACACCTGTGAAGCTCAGGGATCCACTCGCCATGCCTGCAATTAGAGGCGCATACTCGGGGAGCCTAACCAATCAGGAGAAAAATCGATTGCCAGAAAAAAAAGCTAGAAAGAGAAGAGAAAATTTAAAAGTCCGTATCCATGTAGTTTGAAGAGCAGGTATTCAAGCAAATGAGGGAGAATTTTCATACTGTGTGTCATGCAGACAGGCTCATATATAAACACTGCAGTATCATTTAGGCTATGCCGTCTGGCAGAGGAGATCCAAAGTTAAACATTTATTGCTTAGAATTGAATTAGATCAATTCATCAAAATAAGTGCAGTTCTAATTTTAAATTAAAATATCATTCCTAGTCTTCTGTTACCCTGTATCCTCATATGAGGATTTTACATTTTGGGTTTGCTGCACCTTATACTTAAATCTGCTTAACTTAGACCTGTTGTCCTCATTTGTGGACACTTTAATGTGCCATCATGTGGCAGCAAAAGCACAAAATACAAATCTTTGTAAAGACAAGCTGCCATCTCTGCCAAGTCAGTCTATAGCCGATTTGGATAAAAAAGTGGACAATGTACAAAATCTGATCAAATTTTATGGTTTAAACATGTCTATTCATACTTATATATGTTTGTAGTTTGATATGAGATACACGTTTGACTGATTTTAGCAAAAGTGACAAGCTATTATGCTATTAATAAGGAAGCATTTATTTGAGGACATAGGGACTTTATTATTCACCCGTTTGAGGACATTGAGACTTCATTATTGTATTATCGCAGCGTTTCACACAGGCCAATTAGGTGTGAAAAACTGTTCCCACAGACAAAAAGGACATTACTTGACTGGAGTATGGAGTGAATAAAATTTATACAGAATCACAATACAGACCAATCACAAGGCTTTTATTTGCAATTTGGCTTTTGCACAGTCATGCTCAGGCATTAAAATGAAAAGTTTTGAACAGTTTTAGACTTGTGATCCCTAATCCATAAAGTTAGAAAACATTAAACAAATGTTGCATTGTTTTAATTTTGTTTTTTTAGTATTTGTGACTGAAAAATAAACCAGATGTCCCCATATGAGGGCATGATATTTTTCAAAAACTACTTACTCAGTGCCTAATTTTTCAAACTTATAAGGTCTGACTTATCTCAATAGCTAGGAGAAATGAGAAATGCATAACAAACAAAAGCTCGGGTCTCAAGAGGCTAAAGGTATGGCAAATCTGCTTTGAAGTGATCTTCAAGTGTCTAATATGAGTCACCATCAACGTTAAATAGATGAAAATTGTAAAGAAAAGGCCAAAGCCATGGATCACAGTGGAATTCGGCTTTAATCGCTGCCACCACCGAGTCCCTCGCTCTTGTTTCCTTCTTTTAGCCAACCCGCAGCCGTTTTTCTCCCTGTTTGTAACAAGGGATCATGTCAGCCCATTAGACCCCTGTTGAAATATGGATGAAGAGATGAGCGAGATGAGAGCTTACAGTTCCTTCTCAACCCGATCCTCTTCATTCCCATCTCCTCCTTCTGATCTCTGTTATCCTCACTCCCGTCTGTCAGTTCACACGGAGTGATGAGGGTGTTGTTTGTGCACCACTCAGAGGAAAACCTGAAATTGAATATAGCTCGCATGTCACACACATTCTCCCAAGGAATAATCTAATTAATTTGACAATGCACTGACTCTGGATGCGCATGCCTCCATTTTTAATTGTCTCCCATCAAGATCTCAACAACAAAATATCATCTCTTCTCTCATCAGAAACAGAACAGGCTAACACACACAACTAATCCAGTTAGAGTTTTTTAATCATAGTTTTCTGGTTATGGTAGGCCAGGTCCACCAAGCATTTGCTGCAGCCACTTACTGAAGGAAAACAGAATAGTAAATTAATCACAGTTTTCAAAACTGAGAGCACAGATTATGAGACCATATGGATAGATTTCCACACTGACTTATTTCGCATTATGTGGCCCCAGAGGAGCTCTGTGAGCTACACATTTCCCAGAAATACTGAGTCAGATTCACCCAGCATTACATTGTGCTGCTTCTTTCTTTGTTTTTCCGTTGTTCAGAATTAAAATCGGCTTTATTGGACAATATCTCTTCAAGTACAATAAATTTGACTGTATTTTTGTAGCTCTGAATGTACATACAGTATACAAAATCAACATATAACTAAAAAAGCTGAAGAAAATGTTGTTGCAAAATAAACACGTAAGTAATACACTGGCTAAAGTAAAGACTACAAAAGATTCTGAAGAAGGATTACATGTCACACTGATAGAACATATGTATGTAATCTTCAACATGAAAGGTTTGTCCTCTTTAAAATATGGAAATTATGTTTCCAATATGTGCTCTTAAAGTAACAGTCTCCAAGATTTTCATTTTAACAAATGTCTGATACATCACTATCTGTTGCCAAATAAGGTAAAACAGTTATTTAGTTTTTGGCCCATCGATGAAAACTGGTGAGGTACCTTGCATTTGCATCATTACAAAGTGGGTGGAGTGACATATCCCAGAAAAAAATTGCAAGCAGTGCACAGTCATTAATAATCCACTCTCACACGAAATATACATACATGCACACACACACACACACACACACACACACACACACACACACACACACACACACACACACACACCCACCCACACACATATTATCTATGTGCAGTGACCCATTCTTCTCGCCAACTGCAGGGCTCATAAAACAAGCTGATATAAATGTAATGAGACCCAGTTCTCACCAGCAGCCAGCAAAAATATGCATTAATTAACCACCCGAAACCTAACCTGCAACCAGCCAACCTTATGCATTAGGCTGTAGCAGCACGATTGTGAGAACTCAGACAGGAACAAAGACATGGACTAGGTGCTTCAGCATGTGTGTGAGACAGAGAGAGACCAAAATAGAGAGTGAAAGAAAAGGTGGAAGGTGGACTGTTGTATGCAGTGTTTCTGGAGGTTTTTAATTACTTACTCAGAACACTTCTTTGTGAATTTTGGACCTGCCTGCCGCAACCCATGATATTTTCTGGTAAGCTTACCTAAACACACTTGACCCACAGGTTGTGCGTCGACCCAAGTATTACCATCAGCCTGGTTTTGAATCTTAGTCTGCCTACACACACTTAAATTACCGCCTTTCGACATATCTGCTGCCAAAGACAACAAAACAGAGATCTTCAAGATTGTAACTTTAAAGTAAGCACCTGCAGCTTGCACATCAAGTGCTCGATGTTTGTTTTCTGTCTTTTTGTTCTTTCCATATTAACCTTTCAGTGCAGTATGAGGAACAATGGGATAGAGGAAACATGGACCACGAAGGTGGGTCTTTTGCAGAACCTGAAGGCCAGACAGAACTTGCAACTTGGAAATGTATTTAGAAAAGAGACAATGCATGTAACAGGCGTAAAGTGACACACCATCCCTAAATATCAAAAACTGATGCTGGGGTGGTACCTAGAGCATCACAGTTTGATATGTAGGGCCACAGATCAGCCCTAATTATTTGATGAGCTGTGGGTTAGAAAGTGTTGGAATGATGGGTTAGTAGTAGCGAGAAATACACATGCTGCACTCTAACAGAATTGTCAGTCCATTTCATAGCAAAATTTGTGATGCTAATTCACCCACTGGAGAGGCTCTTCCTGTTGTCGTCTCTGAGGGCTCATAAAGCAAACAAGTGCTTCTCATCTCTAGACACGAGAGAGGAGCAAACAATGTCCAGCGCTGCAAACCATGACATTCACTCGCTGTCGTAGCGTCTGAAAGGAGGTGAGAAGTTGGTGAAGAGATCTTAGAGCAGATGGCGGCTCCACATGTGAACAGTCAAGTTGCCATTACAGACCAAAGTGGTTCATATGGTTCTTGTATTTGGAGGCTCGCAAGATTTTCAACAGTGTTTCTTGGTGAGCACTTAGTTTGCAGCAGCTTACAAATTGACTTTTTTTTTTTTTTTTTTGCAAATGCCGTTTTTCTACTCGTGACAAGAGATAGAATACATTACAGAGAGAGAGAAAGACAGATGGCTGGAGGGAGGTGGAGGGCTGGTGAGGATGGTCGCTTGTCACATCAGAGTCTGACTAGTCTCTGCGGATGTCAGCAGCATAGTCCTGTCATCGCGTCTCTTTTTCTTCCTCTCTCTCCTCCTGTTTCCAATCTCTCTGACCCTGTGTCGAATTCAAACTAATAGCTTGTGAGTACACTGCATGCACCACCATCCACTGACCCACCAAACTCTAGTCTTTATCCATTTCCTCTCGTCTTGCTACCTTTCTCTATTTTCCCAATGCGTGCCTCTGTCAAATTCCTTTGCTCGCTTCTTTTACCATCATCCCTTTTTCACCCCTGACTTACCTATATACTCAGTTTATATTGGTCCGTCTTTCGGTTTCCTCCTCTCCATCTCACTGAGTCATGTCCTTCTCTCTCCCTCACACACACAGACACACACACACACACACACACACACACACACACACACACACAAAAAGTATTGGCTTATATTTCCCATGGTGTCTGCAATACATTCAGCTTCACTAGCGGCAGCAATGTACTGGAGCAAGGCACCTGCTGTGCTGAGCTGATATGAGGAGAAAGACAGATACACAGTCGCACACATGCAGACGCTCACACACACCGTGAGCTTTCAAGTGCTCAAATACGGATGGAAAATGTAATCATCCTCTGTCTGTAAATGCGCATAACCGGAAACTTGTACACAATTACAGTATGTTTGACATTAGCCCACAGGGGAGTGTATGTGTTCAAACAGCATACACAGAGCAGACATACACACGTGAATATCGACACGCGCAGTTTGTGTTGTCTCGGAGGCTGAAGGCGAACCCGTCTGCTCCCGTTGCCTTGGTTACAGGCCATAGGCTTGTCTTGAGAGGTGCTCCAGGTCTGCGCTCTCCATGTCAGGCTGTGCGGTTGGCACTGTGTGTCTGTCCGTCTCTGGTTTCTCGCAGTTTTCGCCATATGTGCGTCTGCACGTGCATCTGTGTGCCGGTGCATCAGAGGGACTGCTGTGCATTGTGCAGCAGCCACTGAGAACACATTATGTGGCAATTTCACAAGCCATAAAAGAATCACGAGCCCAATTATCAAATTAGGTTGCAGTTTCTTGGATTATGTAATGAGTCCACTCCCTTATGGTGTCATTTCATAATTGCTTATTTTCCTGTCCAAACAATTTCAAGAGGGGGCAGCAATTTGCTCACAGGCAAGAGTATTTATAATTTAGGAGACTAGGTGTAGGGGAGGTTTAGTACTGCATATGCACATTTGAATTGAGGCTTGTTAATTTTAATGCATGACAGCTGGTGCCATTAATAAACCCAATATTTGCTGCCTCTCCGGCAGTCCAATCCTCAGTGAAACAGTATGTATACTGTTTCAGTATATGCTTATCAGTGGGACATGCATTCACCGATTTCACAGAAACAGATAAGGAACCTCTTTATTCATTTCTGCTGACTGCTAAGCTGAAATGCCAGATTAAACCTGGCTGTGTACGCCACTTGTAAATTAAAATTGACCAAAACAAAGCCGACATGTCTGTGTTGCTGCTGACAGGGCATTTGTGTGGACATTTAGCCTCAACTGCCCGCTTACAGGGAGATTAAAGAGAAGCCAGTTATGCTTATGTTTATTTTTCAGGAGTATATACTGAATGCTGTCTTCCATTTTGTCGTGTGTGAAACTCACAGAAATTAAACAACAGAAAAAAAACTGATGAAAATAAATTGAATTGATTTGCTCCACTTTTATCTTGTTTTGGAGGCTGATCTCATAAAACTTCAGTTGATAAAGGCAAACCTGAATGAAGCAGCCTTGATTTGGTTAAATACTATGCTTTTTATCACCTCTCGGCTGTTTATCATTCATTCATTTCCTATCATTCATTTTCATAGGCAGTGCATAATTACAGCTGGCACTTATTGCAGTTTTTTGTCTTCAGGTAAAGCAGCACTTCTGTTATAAACTGCCTAATGAAGGATAGCATGGCAAGCCCTTCACTCAGCTTTAACGGCAGCATGGCAGAAACAAGTAATTAGAGGAACCTAACAAATTTTATCCTTACAAAAACTATTTGGCCAGGACGTGTGCGAGTGCAAATAATAGGTATTCATGGCTGGGCTGTCAACTGACTAATTTCTTAAATCATGGAATTTTAGTGATTAATCGTGGGGCAGGGGAGTTAGGAATTTTACTGAGGAAATAACACCGTGCATACAAACCCAAACATATCCAGCCATTCGATCATCACCCTGCCTTGAGTTTTTTGCACTTCATACTGTAGCTGTGAGGGGTGTGTGTTTTCCCTGAGTAACAGTGAGATGATATTTACTTGACGCCGTGCACTCGGCACTGAGCTCTGTTAAACTGCACAACAAGAAAACTCAAGTTATAAAGGAAGCTTCTTTAGAGCCTGCTGTTTTTCATGCTGCTGGAAGGCAAATCTGTCGTTCTTGGACATGCGAGACCCAATTCTATTCATCGCATGACACACACTTTTCAGAAAGCTGTTTTATTTTTAAGGAGGGTCTTATCTTAAAGACTGGCAACATTGTTGTGGAGCAAAGAGGGATTTTATTAGTGCGGGGGTAAATATGCAAATATATAATTCCTCAAGTGGTGTTTTGAATGGGAGGGGCGAGTGTGTATAGAAGTGTGAGAATATCCTCATAAGCGAACTTCTTTTTTTCTGGGGCTGGCAAAGTGAAAGTTACATTTGCTGAGACAAGCATAGCATCACTTACAGAACATACACTGCAGTTTGCTTGAGGGTTTGAAGATGGTGGTTTAGTTTTTATTCGAGGTGCTTCGCTGTGCTTGTGCTCCTGTGGCCGGAGAGATTTTGGCTCACTGCTATGCAGAGAGAAGAGCTTTGTTAAGAACATTATGAACTGTCCGTTCAGCCTTCTGTCACCATTAAAGGTTAAACGGGGCCATTTGCACAGCTGTTATACTGATAGTAAGAGGCATATCTTCATATGTCCACAAGTTTCTCAGTTGTATGTGAGCAAATGGGTACTCATACTTGATAAAACGTGAAATCCTGTGTAAACAAATATGGAGGACATGGATAATAGAGCTGGGCATACACTGTACAATTACAGCCTGCGTCTGACCTGATTTTCAAGCCATATGACAAGGGGTGGATGATATAACCCTGAAATAATATCATGATATTTCAGGGTATTTTTGCAAGAACAATATACTTGATGATATGACAAAATATTGAAAAATACAAAAAGTATTTTGTTAATATCAAAAACATTCAATTGAAGCAATAAGTGTTAAAGTTTTATATGTCAGCATAAATGTAAGAGTTTGCCTTCAAATATTCAATGAAAAATATACAAAAATGGTGTCTCATTTTTCCTAGTTTGAAAACTTAAGCAGTAACTCAGAGCGTTCTGGATGATCGGCACTGCTTCTGCACTCTGCGGCCCACAGAGCGGGCGCACTAGAGACTTCCACTGGCCAAGCTGGCTACTTCCTGTTAAATGCGCCACTAACTTGAATGGGGATAAAATCTTGCAGCTCTTCTAGACTTTCCAAATGTTATTGGACCATGTAACAGTGTAAATACACTGTTTGGTCACTACAAAAATTGGCTTCAAAGCCCGGTGCACTTCCTTGGGTCCCCTCATGTGACTTATTAAAGTTGGTACAAATTTGAGCCATTTTCAAGTGTCGTTTGTTGTGCGGTGTACATGGCAGTACAAGGAACAATCTTTGCCTGATCATCTGCTCCCAACCGACTGTCGGACATTAGGACACATGTCTTATACAATAGAAATTGTGGTCCACAGGGACCGACGGGCCATTTTATTGTTTCTGCTGCACAATATGCAGATTAATTGTCCAGGCTTATATCAGCACTCAGGTCATTGCTTGACGATCAGACTGCACAGTGGCTTTACATTGCAGACGATGTACTCCTGTACAGTTGGAGTTTGAATTAAACATTTCAAAAACAAGCTCAAATTTACAGTGTATGCCCAGCTGAAAGAATAAACAAGACTTTTTTAAGCACAAAGATGAGAGACACCATAGAAAGATATACAGAGAAGCCTGTGGACCAATAGGCAAGCAGAAATGAGGCCAAGTAGCCAGAGGGTGAGAGAGAAAACCAGCCCGTGATAGACTCATTGATCAATTTTCCCACAAGGTACGAGGAAATTAAGTGGGATAAAAAGAGGGATGAGAGCGGAGTGAGGAAGGCGTGGAGATCCCTGGCAGTCTGCCTCACTACTTCATCATGGCGAGGGACCCAGAGAGAAGAATCAAGGGCACAATACTGCAGTTTCAGAGTCAAAACAAAAAGTGCGACTGTCTGATGCCAAGGACAGTGGGCAGACACACTCACGATCGGCGTGTACACTGGTTGACATCACTCAGCCGCACTGACAGATTCTTCCTTCAGCAGCTGGGACTCACACACAGGAGCTGACGTTGTGACAAACGCCACAAAAATGGATTGTTTTTAAGACAGCGGATTTGAAAACACGCTCGACTAGATCGGACAGTGGTTGTCACAAAAATGGTGGTGGAGTGTGTTTTTGCGCATGTTTTGCTAAGAGCAAGAATTTTGCAAGCACTGGTTTGTTTGGACTACATATATGTGTGTGTGTGTGTGTGTGTGTAAATGTAAATGTGTGTGTGTGTGTGTGTGTGTGTGTGCACACGCGCTGTTTGACCTATCATGCTACGTGCTCACTGGGAGAAGAGACAGGCACAGGCTTCAGTGCCACAGTGAGAAGCAGAATGTCATTTTGATTCACTCTGAATGAGACTGATCCTGAGGGTTTTCACAGGAACACACACACACACACACACACGCATGCACACAATCACGCACATGTAAGCACCAAGGAGGGGAGCTCTGTTGAAAAGCCTCATTGTAAATTACAGAGATCTCATTCAGTCATGAGTCATCCTGTTCTTAACAAGCACACACACACACACACACACACAGCTGTTGATTTGGTGCATCCATTTAATAGAGTCATTCCTGCATTTTCCATGGATTATATAAATGTGCACACACACACACACACACACACACACACACACACACAAACACTACTTTTACTATTTTGCAGCAGTGAAAAGAATCATACAGAAATAGAATTTGGTTCTTGAATTATTTACAAAAATGGGAAGCCGAATTATTATCATGCTGCCAACTTGTGAGGGCCTTTTTTTCCCCGCCCAGTCAAACTGAAGAAGTCTGTGTTACATGTGGCAGAAAATAAAACAAAAGAGAATATTTGGTGAAAGCACCGAAAGTTAACCCTTCAATATTGTTGCAAGATGAATATCAAGGTATTTAATCAAAATATCATATTTTCTTTTCTCCATATAACCAGCCTCACTATACATACACTTTTTCACAGTGCAATGGTAAATGACAAGGAAATAGCTCACTCAGGGCTGTGATATTGAATGTTTTGATTTGCTCTGATATAATCATATAATCATATTTCTGCCTTGTGTGAGCTATTCCTTTCTTAAAATGGTTACCAATGGCGGTACGAAAGTCAAAGACAAATTCTAATTTAAACAGTTTATTAACATGTTCAGAAAGCATTCAAAAGCACATGCAGCACAAAAAAGGTTGAATTGCTGCTTCTTTTTGATATAGTCTTCATTTGAAATATTGCAAACAACATGTTTGGCTCATTGCTTCCTCAGGTTTGCTGTTGAAGATGTTCATAAAGCATACGATACACAAAGACTGCATTTACACGCACACTAATATTCTACTATTATTATTAGTTAATTTTAGTTTTGTGGTCTATTCTCCAATTATTTCAACTGAGAATATTCCAAATTCTAAGCAGATCATATAAACAGCATATTTAATTTGGACATTCCAATCAGGCCTTTTTGTAATGTTTCGATTAAGACCTACGGGATATGCAGATATTATTTTGGCTTTACAAGCATTCTTCGCACATGTACACAGTGTACTTAAAATATGCGTCTCAGCTGGAGTTTTTTCTGCTGTCTGTGACACGCAGTCTCCTGCCTGTTTACAATCGCTTCTGTGACTTGTCATGGATGCTTTGTGCACAAACCAGGCTGTAGGGTAGAGATGCATGCCTGAAAGAAAAGGCCACATTTCTGGTCGAAAGATGAAACACACCTAGTTTTAAACATTATAAAAGACTTGGATATCAACAGATTTTGGGATATGCAGGGATGTAAAATGGTTGCAGGAGGTAAATACAGAGGCTGTGTTTGCACAAGTCTGCTACGAAAAAATCATTTTTTTCTGCATAGAAAAGAAATGACAGAATCCAGCTCTATTACTTTTCCATATTTTGACGTGATGAACGACATGTTAGGGCACGTTAATCCGCGTATGCATGGTTGAATGTAAACAGGAATATTAGTGGAATATTAATTTTCATTAGCCATGTAAACAGCTTAGTAGGAATATTTGGCCTCATTTACTAATACGTGCGTAGAAATGTTCTTACTCTGGGCAAAAAATAAGTCCCCCCGCAAAACTACCGTCAGGTTTTGCCAGGGAGGAGAGCATGGAGCAGTTCCATAGCTTACGTACCTTTAATTAACGGCTTTAGTAGGTAATTTTTTTTTTTTTTTTTTTTTTACCCTTGAGCTATGCACTGCTCAGTCCCTCACAGCAGCTGGGCTACTTCTCAAAGAAACAAAAGAAAAGAAGTGTCAGTCTTTACAATAGCTACTATATGTCCCTCCCACCCGCCCCACCCAACAATCCCAACATTTCAAATACCATAAATCAAACAAACAAGCACAACAAATGTACAAATAAATAATAAACACAAATAATGGTAAAACTCGTTTACAACTTACAACTTGTTGGGATTTCAAAATTCAAGTAGCAGTCATGTCAGAATACATCTGGTCCTAAAAAAAGAAACGTCTGGCTTGCCGGCCTGACATGTGCCTATAAGTACAAAGAGGGGATAAACAAGTAAAAATGGAGAGTGACAGGTTACCTCCTAGCACATTATGGTTATTCTCAGCTTCAAGGCCACTGCTCTGAAATGTTTAGATGGCTGCAGCCAGCGGGAAATGCAGAATTTTCAAAGGGACAGAATAAATAAGAAATGCACTCAGGTAATAAATTGGTTTTACTCATGCACCGGAGCTTTCTGTTTTTACATTTTGATGATTGGAATAATCAGTTTTTCTTTTTTTTCTTTCTAAAGATATTTTGCCACTAAAGGTGTGGAAAATAAGGTCACACCGGGGCACCTTAGCACTGCCTTTTTGTTACCTAAATGCATCACAAAGGCAGACAGAGAGACAATAAGACAATAAGCAGCACAAAGTGAGGATCCTGAAATGCTTATTTAAAAAGAGAGACAGAGAGCTTGATAAAGTTGGAAAGACCCAAACAGAGAAAAAAAAGGATGAAAGAGGAAGGCGAAGCATCTGACGAAATCTGTATTGACGCAGAGGGACAGGCATAAAAATAGGTAGAGACGTCGAGAAGAAGAAGAAGAAGAAGAAGAGGGAAAAGATGTGATGAGAGGAGAGTAAAGACAGGGAGGAGGCCCTGTCCACATCCTAAGAAGATTAGACACACAGGACTGAGGAGAAAGGCAGAGGAGGCGTGATGCTAAAGAGGGAGGAAGACAGAGACATAAAAATGCGGGCTGAACCTCCTCAGTCACACGCTGCTGGTTTCAGGGTGAATGTTTTAGGGGTAAATATCCCCGGCTTTAAAAGAACAATCAAATTAAACGCTGAAGCTCAATAACAGCATGTCTCCCTTCCTTTCTCCTCAAAGCATCCTTGGTGTCAGACTCTGTTAGTGCCCTCCCAACATGATTAGGGAGCGACACGACCAGCCATCAACTAGCGCTCTGGAATCAGCTGGGTGTGAGTCAGCCGCCTGCTGCTTCATTTCCCTGGGGAGGGAAAAGGGTCTGCGGCCGGTATGACAGAGAACTCGAACCAGCACTGAGTCACTTCACATGTCAGTGCAGATGCTGCTGATACTGTTAGCTTTGATGGGTTGAAGGTGAGCAGTCCACAGGGGTTGTGAGAGGTGCTGTTTTGCATGTAATGAAGGAGTGTGCATTCACCCGAGCCGCTCTGCAAATGTTTGTATTCTAAACTCCCAGCTACGAGGAGGTTGGTGAGAAAGTGAAAACCAAGCGGCGGCATAGCTCCCGTCCTTTTGTTTTGTGTTTGCATATAGTCCCAAACAAGTCTTTTTCTCTTTTTGCATATCAGTGTTTATTTCCTGTCTACTCCTCTTTTTCTTAGACTGACTGCCTCCCTCCTTATTTCTGTGCGAGCTCACACCATGCCTCTGTTCTTGGCTCCTGCTTTGCTAGCACAGATCCTCGGGGCAGGTTCTTTAGTTGTGCTATGGCAGTGCTACACACACACACACACACACACACACTTACACGCACGCGGGCCTGATTGATTTTTCATTGCCAGTCGAGGTATAATGTGTCCCAAAGTGTTTGTTTTTTCTCAGAGGGCAAAATTGTCCATCGTTTGCTCTGTCAAACCTGGCAATGAATGAGAAGCTGAAAAAAGGAGAAGGAAAAAGAGAGAGAGGCGACAGCTGGGGAAATTGAAGGGGAGAAGAGTTGGAGAAAGGAAAGAAATAAAGAACAGTGTAACCTGAAGGGGATTAGACCTATATTAAGGGGGTTGGTAGTTAGATAAGGAGACTAGGAAGAGAAGGCAAAGAGACTTCATACAAGTATTTCTCTCCACACAGCGTTCTGATATCATTTCTCCCTGTTTCAATGTGTTACCCCCAGAGAGCATCGCTAAAGAGATAGCAGACAGCGGAGAATGGAGGGACCTACAGATTAATGGAAAGGAATGAAAATAAGATGTTTGCAACCACATAATCCCTGGATAAAAATGAAATTGTGTGTGTGCGTGCGTGTGTTGCACGAAGCATCTACAGTTTGAGATTTTCGTAAAAGTAGACTAAAGATTTCTTTAGAAAATCCTCGAGCTTCAAATCACTTTATTTTTCATGTTTAAGTTTTATCTTTTTTTTCCTTTGAAATTCAGTTAAATTGGAAATAAAGTGTGTCCCCATGCAGACAGGTTCAATGAGAGTTTACCCGCTGAAATAAGATGTATTGTGAATAGAAATTTTCAGTAGCAATGAAAACTGCTGGGCAGGAATATTCTTACTGAATAGTTTGTGCACACTGACACAATGCATTGTTTTAAGTCAGATCACAGATATCATTTCAACAACAGACGCCACAGTTTCTGTTTTACAGTGTGGGGGGGGTGGGGGGTTTGTAGTCTTTGAGCATTTTGTTTTATACTATAGATAATGCAGATACCGTTAGCAGATCAGTAATCAGTAATTTCGCTATTCGTTTCATCATAAAATCATGCTTTTTTAACACATCCTCATGTGCAAAGAGCAGTATTTTGACGCTACATTCTGCCAGATGTTCTAAAACGGATGTCTCCAACACTACATGTAACCCTTGCTCAGTATGTTGGGTTCTGCCTTTCTTACTTTGGTATACATTTTTAATGAATTCAACTAATAGTACAATTTATGGTATAGTCAGATTAAAGGACATGAAAAATGTCACCCCCAGTTACTTGTAAGATGCATGAGCGCTTTTCTTTTTTGTTAATCATCTACAATTTAGTCGCATTAACATGTGTTTGCCACACACACTCATACTCATTTTCTACATCACACTGCTGGGGAGCATAAGCTCTATAAGTACAAAGTTCATAAGAACAAAAGACTTAAAGCTCATTGTGTGAATACAGAAAGAAAGACAAAAAATAAGAGTTAAGAGGATGGAGTATAGAACTATGAGAACATAAGCTGACAGCTTAAGATATGAAGGAAATGAAAAGCTGTAAAAGACTTTTAAACTGCATAACGATGATTATAACACACACCCGCACACACACACACACACCCATATACATATTACTGTATAAATTTACAATATGAAGTCAACTTTTTAGTTGTATTCAAGAGTGGTGGCTTTGTAAGATGTGAAGAGACAACAGGTAAAGGAAGATTGAAAGTGAGTTGTCCAGTTGTAAGTCAAATATATATGCAGACAACAGCTAAAACAAACCATTTAATTTTATTTGTACTGGCACTGTTTTGAAATTGTTAATAGCTTTTTAAAAATTCTGAGCCCATACTGTATCCTTCATCATTTTAAGTAAATATTACCAAAGGTGTCCTTTTCCTTGGCAGGCAGTAGTATTTGCTCTGTCATGTTTGATTTCGTGACTCATGCAGTCATGTAGCAAAAATAGGTTGGCTGAGGGAAAAAAATACTTCTCATCTTCATTTTTCATTGATGAAGTGCTCACTGGCAGCTTGGCAGCTGCATGACCTCTTAGCTCTTGCGTTACATGGTGTGTTGCGTACACGCTGTGAATGAGTCAGTTTTGCATGTGCTGTTATTTGTGATGATGCAAATCTGTCTGCTTCCATATTTGTTCATACTTTTGTACAACACAACAAGACTGCCTTTTTTTTTTCTTTTTTTATTTGTGGCAATATGCAGAAAAACATTATTTAGAGCCGTCATAACAAAACTGTAAGAGACACAGCAATCAGAATGGTGAAAATGCCCATCTGTTATGTTGTTTATAAAATAATTAATAGCACAAATTTACCCAGTGCCTGCATTTTAATGATTGGATTAATAGATTATGCAGGTTTATGTATATTAGCACAATGTTAGTACAAAATAAGTTCTTCTCTAGCAAAATAACAATTGGATTGTTTATTATTTATATTATCGTATTAATTAATAAACCTCAAATGTAAATTAATTGCATGGTTTGGAGCGTGACCATTGTTCTGAAAATTAGCACTTTATCTGCACCTTCATTTGAAACCATGGCTGTATTGGAGCTGTTTACCCGCCTTTCAAGTTTCTTTGTCCTCTGCTGGGACATTACCCTCATATCAGGACCACCACCCTGTTAATGTGGATACAACCTGCCACCCACTTGGCCTACGTGGGAGTAAAAACAAACTCACCCCACATGCTGATGCTAGCAGGCATGGAGCTTCTTTCATGGGACAGAGAAGAATATCAGAGTATAGAGGAGAAGTTGCAGACACTCTAACATGCAGCATTGAATTATAATCTGCCAAAAATAAAAGAACACAAAGTAAATAGCCAAATACAAGTAAGTGAATTTTAAAGCATTTTAGTTTTGGTATCTGTCAGACAATTAAAACATGCTTATCATAATTTTCAGAGAGCTATTGAAGGAGAAAAGAAAGATGTGAAGGAGAAACGCAGGATGGAGCATCAGGAGTAATACATGGAGAAAGTAAATAACTGATGCAAAATATTAAGACAAAGAAGGAAAAAAAAAACAGAAACTGATTCAAAACCAACCCAGGAGTCACATGATGGAGAGACATTTTTGAATAAAAACTATTGAATTTAAGGCATAATCTTAATCCCAGCAAGTCCTCCAACACATTCTGCCTCATAAACTGTATGTTCCTACCCTCTAAATTGAGCCACAGGAGCGTTTCCTAAAGTATTGCCCCTACCAGTGTCATATCTAAAAGACAGAATAGGTTGTATATGACTGTTGGCAGTTGCAGATTAAACATGAGCTTAATGTTGTGCCGCGATCTCAGCACCAAAACTACTTGGTTGGGTTTTGAAAAAACTATATTGTTTGAGTAAAATTAGGTAGGTTTGTTACACACGACACATACGTCATGTGACAGTCAAAATCACTCAAATTTGACGACTGATTTCACACAAGACACACACATTGCTTTCCCGGGTGAAAGTCCTGTGGGTTTTTTATCATCCACCTCTCCACCTTGCGGGCATATTTTGGAGGAGGACAATCTCCTAAATCTGACTGAAATAAAAAGAATGATTGACAAATCTTTTAAGGGGAATAACTCTAGACAACAACAATAAAAAATATATAATATACTTAACTTAAATTTAAAAAGCAAACAATAAACAATTCTGTTTACTTTTTTTTTTTTAACTTTTTTGAGCAGTCAGAGAGGTGTAATTGACAATATCAGTTACGATTAGATGAGCACACAAAATGCTGGTTCTCATTATTAAACTGATATCTCAAAGGGGACAAATATAGTAGATTATATATATTATATATTAAACTGCTGTAAGTATACTCAGTTTAATGTAGTAAACTCATAACATTGATGTATTATAAAAACCGTACAAGTTGTGTTGAATTTCGGACAGACGGGTCCATCTATCCACCCTTCAGCTACAGCCCATTATGAAACATATACAATGTGTGTATGACTGTGCATTTCTCCTCTGCTGCCATGCTCCTTAACTCCAGTCCTGTTAATACGTGGTTCGAGAGGATTAGCATCATGGTGATCCTGCTCAACTGTGTGACACTGGGCATGTACCAGCCCTGTGAGAACATCGACTGCACCTCGGACCGCTGCCAGATACTGCAGGTAAGGCGGACCTCTGTGTGTGTGTGTGTTGGCCTGTGTGTGTATGAATAACATGACAGCCTACTGATGAAGAGATAGAACAGAACAATCACTTATTTGACATATACTCAGAGCTGCTCACAGCTCCTCCTGTCACTTTTCCTCGAGCTGCGATGCAGGGAAACACTGCAGCTGGAATATTTCCCTTCTGGAAGCTTTATATTTTCTCCTGCTCTCTGAACAGGGAATTGGGACTTAGTTTGTTTTAATATAGTCTTGTGGAGCCGCATGTGATTTTGTCACTTCGTGATGAGAATACAGTTGTGGAGACGAGTGTTAGCAGTGGAAAATTGCGGTTGTGGAAGGCCAAGAATGCCACAGCTGACAAAGTTTCACCAACAGGCTCCAATTCTACTTCTGCTAACAATTTATTATTTTGATCACTGTCTGTCTCGATGAGGCTTTTGACCTGCATTAAATATTGTTCCCCTGTGCTGTGTACAGGCGGCCTCATGAGATGAGTTTTTACATGGTCACTATATTATGTCAGTTTTCACATGACAGGTGAAACAGTGCAACTCTTTCTCAAGATTACGAATGCCAAATCTTTGTAAACTTATGTTTCTCTTGGGCCTGTCATTATAGCTACATTATCGACTTATCAAGGTCAGCAATAATATTGAGCTCCTGTCCATATATCATCCAATAATGCCCTTTGTGTTTACCTGCACGTTTGTTTACATAAAAATGTCACCAACATTTCAGCCAACATGATGCCAGAATAAACAGGAGACTTTTCCCGTCCATTATAAGTGCCGAAGCATTTTTTCACAGCTCCTCAGCTGAATTAACGGGAAGAAAACTATACTGAGACACATTTTACTGTCATTTATGGTCACGCCACTTCCGTCCTCATGTCACCAATGAACTTGGTTACAAAGCTGCAACATTTCTGGTTTAAACCTTTGAAACCTGAGCAAAAACATGGAAAGAAGGCGATGAGCAACTTTACAAGAAACGGACCAAAAAATTACAAGAAATCAAATAAAAGAAAGAAAACAAGCAACAAGAAAAAAATGAGAAACAAAAACAAACAAGATAGTGAACTCAAGAAAGTGCTAAAACAATTAATGTATGCATCTATTTACAGATTGTTTTCTGTACCATTATTTTAAATATGGAATTATAAGAATTATGATTTTAGTTTTCTGGACTTTTTGTTGTTGATAGTGTCTAATGATTCCCCCCAGCGAATTTTCATATAATTTTTGTCACCTTTTACTAATTATTTGCAATTTGCTGGATACTTCTTGCCAGGTTGCTCATTATGTTTTATCCCACGTTTTTGAAAGTAATCAAACAATTTTCTCAGGTTTCAGGGGGTTAAATCCTTGTGAAAAGCATCTAAATGCAGCAAAAGGAAAACTAATGTGGATCCAGGGTTAAACTGAAAGAGACAGGAGAGCCCATTAACGTGACCACATTGGTACGTCGACTTTGTTTAAAAACCCAAAAGCTCATGTCGAAGGTGCTAATTTGTTCTACTTGTTGTTATTTATATCTAACTTGTTGCTAATAAGCTGATACTTTTCATTTTGTTAACAAAGCCTAACCGTTAAGAAACCAGATTGGCTTTATACTGCCTGCTGAGGAATGACTCTTTATTCCTCTCTGCCAAATGTTTAATATTTATTTAATAATCAGCATGTAGCTTGAAACGTTACCTTGGTGGTAATTGAATTAAATATTTATGGGAGCATAATCTTGTGTGCAGACATTGTTTTTTCATTTTTTCTCTAATAGTTATTTATGTGCAATTTTTTATTAATGCGCCTTGGGAGTTTTTTGTTGTTTTGGTTGGGTTTTTAGTTGGGTTTTATATTATTTGTGTGTGTATTTCATTTGTTTAGGATTATATTTTTTTCATATTTTAATCCAGATGTCTGGATTGCTTAATTAATTGCTTAATTATATGATTATATTATAATTTCAGTATCAAAAAATTGTCTAAAAAGGATAATATCATTTATCACAATTATTTATGGGACAATATAGTGTCCACCAAAATTAGTTACCACAACAGACCTAGTTTTGATGTGCTTGCCTTGTCGTTGATTGGACTTTATTGATTCGGAAACAAGTCATCATTGACCAGAGGAGTTAGTAACAGGTTTAGGTACCCTTAAATTAGAGCATAGATTATTGTGTTGTTTTTGCCAAATTGCAAATATTTTCCTTTTGTTTCTGTTTGTAAGCCGAGGAGGGATCATATGGGTTATGTTGTAGTTTGCCAACTGGCTGAGAACTCAGTGTTCCCTTTGGGGTCATTGTTGATTTTCACTGAAGAAAATTTGGCTCAGTTTTAGGTGTGACAAGGACGACCTTATTCTACCCCACACACTTTTTATTTGTGATTTTTGTCCATTGAAAATCTGTCAACAGGATCCTGCATGTGTGGTGTCTGCTTATGCTGTATTGACTGATTGTACAGCCACATCTCACCTGCCTACAGCACATTAGAGTGGATTATAATATCAAATAAAGCCCCGCAGACCACACTGTAATAGGTTTATTTATCTCATCGGATTTTCTCCGCATTGTGCAGAGATTTCAAATAAGCATTCAGTGCTGTTTCAAAACTGTGCGACACATCTTCCTGCTTCAGTATCTCTCTTCCTCCTCCTCCTACTTCTCCTTCTAATGCGGTCTTTACTCCTCCCCATGTTCCCATTCCCCCATCCTACACACTCACTCTCCCTCCCTTCCTCCATCCTGTGTTTCTCTAACAAGCATATTGTCTCCCCAGGTACTGTGAGGGGGTCCTGTTCTGCTTGTTGCTAATGGTAACAGGAGGGATTTTGCTGACAGAGCTACGATTGTTAGAGTGGCCCTCACGTGCTTCTAAGGCCCTCTGTGAAATACAGTATCCCCACCCCACTTCTTCTCACATGTCTGTTTGGTAAATACGAAGAGTCTCCACTGGTTTCCTGGCACCACTGTGGCACTTCAGGAAGGCACTCTGCCGGCCGAATAAATACTTCGGCACATAACTCCAACAAACCACAACGGGGTGTTTTTACACTTCATGTACGAATTAAGCAAACAAGTTAAAATTTATTAATTAGTGACTTTCAGAGGTGCTGGTAGGATGATTTTGTTACCTCTAGAGAGAGACAGGCTACCTGTTTCCCCTTGTTTCCAGTCTCTGTGCTAAACTAAGCTAACTGGCTGCAGATATCATATTTACCATACAGATGTGAGAGCAGAATACATGTTCTCTTTTAACTTTCAGAAAGAAAGCAAAATACTGTATTTACCAAAATGTTGAGCTATTCCTTTGATAAGACATACTTTTTCTCACCCGACTATGATTGATAGAAGATTTTAGCAAAATGCATGTTTTTGGGAAGTGCTGAGCATACGACTGGATAACTGAGGCCTGAATTACACTGTGAGTGCAATGAGTTGCACGCAAGTTTCTAAATTGATGTTTTGATTAGTTTTGCTTTTGTTAAGGTCTCCAATGATTTCATTTCATGAAGAGCTTCAGATTTTTTTTGGATTCTCTGTTCAGCATGGGCGCATGTATGAATAACAGTGTTTTCTTCACGGATACAAGGTAACACGCTGTGAGTTATTTACATACAAATAATAATTTTGCGTGTGAAGTATTCATTTAACGATGTAGCTTCAAATGTATGTATGTGATGTTTTCACTATTCTGGGGAGCGCAAAGATGTTTTAAAGGCAGATTATCTTAACACTTTGGCACACAGAAAAGAAACTATCTGCATTGCCAAGAAGTTAACAAGCTCACAGCAAGACGCTGCAGTCAGGGATGAAATTGTACCTACTGTAAGGAGGTGGAGGTCCTCTGCAGCCATCTCCGACACGATTTTAATCATGCCTGTATTTGCATAGTCATCTTACTCAAATGGCAAGTTGTTTTTCTACCTTAAGTGGTTTACAATGCGACAGGACTCATTATACCTTCAATTCAACACCTGTTCAACCCTGTTAATGGAGCTTCAAGTGTTCAGAAAACACGCAGACAGGTATTACTTTCCACGTCCTATTTGTCAGTTTGTCGGCGTAGTGCCTTTCAACTGATACGCTCATTACTCTAGTTATTCACTCATTCCACAAGTAGACTAAGACACACATACACAAAATATTTTACTTGAAATGGTCCACCATCACAATCTTGATGACCTACTTACAGCATCCTTTCCTCCTTCCAAATAAGCAGAACAATTACAGCATTTGAAGAAGCTTCTGCACCAGCTCGTGTTTCCAATCATGAAAGAAGCCCCGTCACGAGACAGTCGCAACCTCTTTGCAAATCATGTTGACGATAAAACCTGATAGGCCGACTGAAGAGAAAGCTGGCGGTAGTCACAAATATCTATGATGAATTCATTCCCCTTTCAGTCAGTGCAGAGCGCGACAGGGTTCCGACTGGTGCAGCCAATGTCGGATTACATATGAAGCGTGCAGGCTGCATTATTTATCAAAACATCATTTAAACAGCATGTGAGACTGATCTTCTCATCTTTCCCATTGCATGCTGCCAATTCTGTATGCTGTGTGTGAGTGTGAGAGTGGGTGAATGAGCAGGGATGGGACACACATGTTGGCTTCAAATGCATTACAAGGCATTCTTCTAAAAATATACACGCACAAAGCCATGTTCCCACAAATGCAAAGAAACACAAATCTACACATTTACAGTCTTGTGCAAACGTGCATACTTATGTACAAAGATTTGCGCCAACTCATTTCCTTCTCTACCCTTAGATCCCTAAAAATAACAAACAATATAGACAGTGTCCACACTTGTAAATAAAAAGGGAACTGAAAGCTGTTTCTTGCTATTTCCGACTTGGCCAAAACAACATCCTCCTCTGCTACTGCCAGTGCTCCTACATGAATAAATCCTCAAGATTTCACACACCATTTATCTCATTCAATGTGGTCTATAGCTACAAACACTATCTTGCAATTTCTCATCAATGCTGGGTTAAAAAAAAATCTCTTACCTTCAATTGAAGCGTATTACTCCTGGTTGTCCAAATGTACCACACATCAGTGTTTCTGGTCTGCTGTGGGTTATTGTTGAGTCTCTAGTTTGTCATTTAACTTCAGCCTGAAACCCGGAAAAAGTAATAACCCTAAAGTACTTGTGGAAAATTGTTTTTCCATCGCAGCATGTGTATTGGTTTGGGCCATCTGATTTGTTGAGTGCACAAACTCTTTTCCCAGGGCATATGCACTAACTGTATTGTGCGGCCAGCAGAAACATTTAGTTGGAAAGTTCTTGTGATCAAGGCTTTCTTTGTGTTTATCTATAGTTTGCTATCAAATTCAGTTAAAGGGACAATTCGCCCCAAAATCAAAAAATTAATATCTTTCCTCTTACCTGTAACTCTGTTTATCAGTCAAAATTGTTTTGGTGTGGGTTGCAGAGTGTTGGAGATATCAGCTGTAGAGGTGTCTGCCTTCTCTCGAATATAATGAAATTAGATGGCACTTGACTTGTGGTGCTAAGTACAAACAAACAAACGAACAAAAAAAAAAAAACATTTGAAAAACTCAACAGCAACTCATCTTTCCAGAAATAATGACCCACTTATTTGAGATAATCCACAGACCTGGTTGTGAGTTGTTTCATGCTGGAACAGTTTCCCTTACAATGAAGTAAACCTGCCAACCGCATCACCGCAAAGGTGTACATCCACTTCTATCTCTCCTAGCACCACTGAGCTAGCCAACATTACAGCTCAGCTGACGACACATTAATGTTTACATCTCACACAAGTTCAAGCCGCTCGTCCATGAGGACATGCACTCTTTCTTCTACATGGTGATACTGCTGGCAGGTTGGCAGTCCGAACCACACCCGCCAAGCATATCACCCCCCAGAAGGAAGCATACATCTACTGCTAGCTCACCTAGCACCGTTGAGTTAGCTAATGTCACAACCATTAATATTTACATCTCGCTCTGTCACAGGCACGAGCCTCTCGTCCATGAGTAAATGCACGCTTCCTTCTGTGCAGTGAAGCAGTGCTTACAATAAGGTCTGTGTAGTGCCATGTAGTTCCATTATATTGGCTGAAAGGCAGAAATCTCTCTGGCCAATAACTCCATCACTCAGCAATTTACAGCAAAGCAATCTAGATTGCTAAATAGCACTATAGGTAAGAGAAAAAATATGTATTTTTGATTTTGGGGTGAACTGTCCTTTACAGCCTATTAAAATATGGGTTGATTCAACCAATCAACGACGGTTTTTATGTGAGCATAGGGTATTGTTTTTCCTATAATTTGTATTTGCACTGAATCTGTAGCTAGCTCAAGGTGCTACTTTATCTGTAGATGTTTAATTTAACGGATGAACATTCTTGCATTTTAAGTCAAATGTGTCATTTCATATTTGGTCAGTAAAGCAAGCATTGAAACTATGTATAACTTTGAGATTAAACAGCAGTAACAAGAACATGATCACACTGTGTGCTTCTGTGCACAGTTTGCAGTTGGACGACAGGTTTGGAACAAACAAAAAGGCTCACCTTCATTTAAAATTCAAATTATGACCAATGACTTATGAACAAGCAGCCATGCAGCTTCATTGCTTTTTCAATTTCCAGGCTTTGGAAATCTCTGTGTCAAGAGGTAGCAGCTTGAGTTATATGTTGTAGGAATATGTAACAAGGCAGCAAACACAGTCACACAGCCTAAGGCAAAGCACTGGGAAACAGTTCCGAAAATACAATAGGGAGGTTTAGCTAGTGATCTGAACATAATAATGCAAGCAGGACATGGCAGAGATATGAGCTCATCTGTCTCTCTCTCCCCATGTATCGCTCACTGTCTCTTCTCTCTTCATCTTTGTTTTCTCTCAGGTTTGACCTGGATCTCCTTTACTTTTCTTTTTTCCTCTTCACTTCTTACTTCCCACGTGATTTAAGCGTCTCAGCGTGGGATGATCTGCATTGGCCACCATATGTTTTGCGCAGTATTACATTAGCAAGGTCACATGTTCTCAGTGCACCCATATTTAGCTTTTTTACGCCATTCAAATCACAATATTTAGAGTAAACTTGGCTCACATTATAGCTACCAGTGTTATAGTCACACAAACACATTAAAAACACATCGGTCTTGAACATCACATATTCCGATGGTGTGTTAGATCATAATTTGTGGTGTTTAAAAGGACAATTTGATGGAAAATAACTACTTTGACAGATTCTCTCAGCTTTGAGATGAGTGTGCTGTAGAGGGGGAACTTGTCGCACTTAAAAAGTGTCAAAATTGCCGTTGAAACATGGGAAATGGAAGGTCATGGATTGTTTTGAGGTATTTGAATTAGATAGGGGTCAGACCCAAAACATCACTTGAGGCTTGACAAGTGTGCATGTGTGCTTTGGGGCGTGTGTGCCATTTGGGTTCTCTGTTTTTCATTTTGTGTGAACAAAACTTTTTTTTTTCCCCATCAGATCTACTGTTCACAACTAAGTAGTGCTTCCTAAAAAATATTCACATCATTTTTCCTCACCAGAAACGATAAGTGCTTCTCGTAACTTAGAAACTGAAACTGGGAAAAAGGAAGAGAGAGCTTTGACAGCAACTTGAGTCTACTAATGTGTTTAAGCCAAGTGAATCAAATATATCTTTTTTTTGCTTTCCTAAATTTTTATCTCCCCTTGTCTTCTCATAGGCCTTCGATGCATTCATCTACATCTTCTTTGCATTGGAGATGGTGGTAAAGATGGTGGCTCTTGGGATCTTTGGCCGTCGCTGTTACCTGGGAGACACCTGGAACAGGCTGGACTTCTTCATTGTCATGGCTGGGTAAGCAGCTATATCATAATGCTAACATTAACTCTACTCATGGTCAAGTTTGTGTGACATGTTATTCGGGGGACATTGAAATGGTGAAAAGCAGCATTTGCTCTTGAATTCAGTTTAATAGAGACTAAAGGGACCCAACAGTTTCATAATGTAGAGTGTAGGGATGTCAGTTTTGGTCCGTTTAATTCATTAGCCGACACCCATTACCTATTATTTTTTTAGAGAAAAATGTAAAATGGCATGAAATACAGTACAAGAGGCCTTTCCTTTTAGTGAGGCACTTCACTGACTCTGTGAGTAGTAGCACCACATTTAAAGCACAACCCATGGTTGGTGAAATAATTTAATAATTTTTGATGTAAATGTCTTGCCTTTTCTTTTATTTTCTGTTGGCTTTGCGGACAGCCAGCCTGTTAGCCACGTTAACATGCAAAAACATAATGCCCACTGCCCACCCTTTGCTCTCCACTGGTTAGCATCGTCTTCTCTGCAGTCTGCACTGAGCACCACCCAGTTTAGGAAGGAGCCCCACAGCTCATTCTGCGATTACTGCTGGCAGGATGGCATTGCTGCAGAAACATGGTGACCATCCCCCAATCTCCCCCCAGCTAGCCCCAGTGAGTAAGCAGCTTCATTTTAAGCCACATAACCCCTTAAGCATTGTTATCTATGTTAGCACCACTAGCCATGCTGACACTGCTAATAGTTCAAGTGATCACATAGTTAATGATGCTTAAGGCAGTTTGCTGCTCAAAAATAGGCATGTCCATGATGATTGTGGCTGCCCTCAAACCCTCTTCAGTGTTTTAGATTAAATGTGGCAAGCTTCTGATTTTGTGTAGATACTTGTTAGAAGATACTATACAAAGATTTGCACCACAATAGTCTGCTCTCTGTTGGAAACAAGAATATGACTCCTCTCAACAAATGACAAGAAAACATCATATTTGTGTATTTAACAGATAAAGTGCTCTGGCAGCCGTTTAGGATGTTGACAATCTGGAACAAAGAAAGAACTAGTGTGATATTGTTATTGAGCCAAAATTTTAAAAAAAAAAAAAAAAAGTAGAAAAAAAAGGTAATGGAAAACCAAAGTGTAACTATACCAATGTAAGATGAGAAAATATTTTTATTTTGAAATTATGATTTATAAGGGTTTTTGTAGACACTGACAAACAATGTCGCCCTGTTTGTTTTGGGTTCATATCAGAAAACCCCTACATGTGTCATTCAGGAGGGGGAAAAACAAATGATGTATTTTGTCATTTAATCTGGAGGACTTGTTGGCTCAAGGACTTTTTTCCCTGCTCTGATTGTAGCAGACTGTCACTATTATTCCAGTCCGGTGTCATCTACTGCTTCTAGCTATTTGTTCGTGGGTTTTCTGAGCCCTTTATTAAAATCAGAGAGAAGATTAATAAAGCCGTCAAGTACTGTTAAGTGCTGTGTGATTTTTAGTCACCCAAGACATTTTCACATTTTCTTTTTTTTCGAGTCTGTGTGGCGCTGATGATGCAGGATGACAGGTCACCAAAATTGTCTAATGAATGAGTAACCTGCCAGTCCATGTGGCTTCATGTTTACAGCTCTGTTTTTATGTAATATGTAGGTGCGAACACTAAACAGACTAAACTACAGGTGTCAACAAAACATTGTCGTCAGCATCCATTTTTCATTTGCTGATTCACTTGTCAGTTAATATATTATAATCATTAATCATTTAGTAAATGACACTGTATTAAAGCATTTCTAAATTAGGGATGATAACAGTTAATTGATTGTTTAATCGGTTGTTAAAAAATTTAATTGAACATGTGAAATTTAATCGATTAAATAGTAGGCCATGCAAGACTCTCAGAATATATGCAGTATGTTGCTGTAAGCTTAGACTGAGGTTAAAATGGATTTGGTATTGTTTGATATAAGTACATTTTTATGTTGGCTTTTTTCAGATAACAATTAATTAAATTTTTACCAATTAATTGCTTTTAAGAAAGTGCTTACAATTTGCAACCCTATTCTGAATATGATTAAAATTATACTTTTGCACAAATATTTACTTGATGGCAACATGGTATTTTGCAAAATTAAAACCATTTTCAAAAGCAGATTATAAACTTACTGTATTTGATCTTTGTGCCAAGGTACAGTCAACATTTTAAAGGGACAATTAACCCCCAAATCAAAAATACTTATTTTTGCCTTTTACCTGTTGTACTATTAATCTAGATAATTTTGGTGTGAGTAACTGAGTATTGGCGGTACCGCCCATAGAGACTTCTGCCTTCTCTCAAGTATAATGGAACCAAGTGGCACTAGGCTTGTGGTGCACACAGCGCAAAAAAATACATCTGAAAAACTCAACAGCAATGTCTCTTTCCAGAAATCATGACCCAGTTACTCAAGATAATCCACAGACCTTGTTGTGAGCAGTTTAATACAGGAACTATTTTCCTTCTACCAAACAACATCCACCAGCTGTATCACTGTGGAGAAGGAAGCGTGCATCTACTGTCTCTTTAACGGTATAGAAGCAATCCAATGAAACAAGTCAAAGAAAGCCTTAGAGACATGTTACCAGGAGACTCACTGTGTATGCAGCATTGTAACAGTAGACAAGGCACATGTGGAGCGTCCTCTGAGGATGAAACCATAAGGTAGCCACCTCTCGTACACTTTCACAGTGTAACAGAGGACTGGGCATGCTGCAGTATGCTTCGGTTGGGGGTATTCACCAGAGTAAAGATGAATCTGTCCACATTAATTAACACCAGAATATTACACCATACTCGAATCTGGGTGGTAGGTGGCACAAATGTTGTTTTGGACTTGCACATATGTTTACGTTGGAAGTAAAAGCAGTTTATTAGGCAGACAAGAAGAGGGAAAGAAATGAGGGAATTCAAATATGAGTTTTTGAGAGACACCCACTGCTGAAAGATCCATCGCACCTGCCAACAAGAACATAGGAATTGTCATATATTGCATAAGTTTGGCTCGCTCTTACAAAGTGTCCTACGCGCAGGCTGTTACCATGGGACACACTTACACACATGCGAGATGGATGCGCATGCACAAAGCAAACACACCTGCTCAAACACCTGCTCTGAATGAAGGAAAATGAGAGGCTCAGACATGGACGATAAAGCAAGTGTGTGTGTGTGTGTATGTGTGCGTGTGTGTGTGTGTGTGTGTGTGTGTGTGTGTGTGTGTGTGTGAGAGAGATGGATAGGGAGAGCTGCTAGTATAATAGCACACGAAGAAAGGCAGAGCAACAGACTTAGCAGGGAAGGTGGAGGGACATTCATCTTCATTTGAGCTGAATCACTTTATCCCCAGTGGATGCTCATAGTTTGTGTGTGTGTGTGTGTGTGTGTGTGTGTGTGTGTGTGTGTGTGTGTGTGTGTGTGTGTATTTGTGGCACAGAATCACACGCACACAGATTACAGTCTGTCATTTTATGCCTTTTGAGTTTGTTTAATCTGTGTATGTGCTTGCTTGTGTTTATATACGCATTTGTGCGAACGCCTCCGTCTTCGTTTTCCTCTTGGCAGCAGCCATTAGATTAGCGTCTAGGCTAATTGCAGAGGGCATTGCCAAACTTGCCAGGCCAAATCGCAGCCGACAGTCTGCCATGAGCTCCGTGTCTGTTACCCACGGGCACCACCTCGCTCTCTCACCTCCCTCCCTCCCTCTCTTTCTTTCTTTTTTTCACATGCTTGGATGAACATCCTCCCTTGTCGTCTCCCCTTCAGACCCCAAGTAGACCAGGCGTTCGTCCAGACAGGCTCTAAAGGGGGGTTTGTGCTTTTGCTCCTGCCACACACAGTCTGCTTTATTTTCTATACTGTATATTTTATTTCAGCCTAATCCACTGCACTGAGTCCTCCTAGCCTTTCTGGTATCTGCAGTAATAAAGAAAATACTGCAGCATGTCTCCGTGCATGTGTCTGCTGTGATTCTTGATCCATGGATAAAGCATGACCCTTTTTACAAAGAGTCAGCCTCGCTTCACATATTTATTCTAATGTATGCCTCAGATAGGTTGAAAAATGTTACCAGGTCAAAGAAATGATAAAAGACTTTCTCACACTGAGCAGAACCAACTCATGTTTGTATTTTTCAAGCTTATTAAGGAGTCGTGCCGTGACTCAACCTGGTGGACACACACCTGGTGCATCTTTTTGAGATATTATGCAAAGAAAGCTGAATACATTTTGTGGACCTGCCCTTCTAGTCTTCAGTAGTTTGGCTGTAATACAAAATTAATGAAGCAGGACCAAACAAGACGGCACTGCAGCTGTAGTTTGTGGTTTTTTGCACTTTCCGTGGACATCCTCACAGTTGTGAATGTTCTTCTAAACCGTCAAAAGCAAGACTGCTGTTTTCAGTGTTGATGATGCCCAAAAACAACTTTCTTGACGCTGTTTCAACTTTATTTGCAACTTTGATGCACAGATTTTGTTGAGATTTTGTTGAGATTCAACACTTTTTTCCGCCTTATTTCTCATGTTAAATGTGCCTCTGAACTCTTCTCACAAGGTCTCTCACCGTTTCCCCTGAAGCTCTGCATTCATATCGATATAAACATATGCGCACACACACACAAACACACACACACTAGTCACATAAAAGCATGAATGAGATGAAGGCGTCACAAGCAAAAAAGGAATGTGAAAAATAGAGAACAATCATAAAAAGGAGGCTTCCGGCGGTCCACTAATTACCCTCCCAAACACAGCGGCCTGATTGATGTGTACAGGAAGAGACACTTCTATAGCACGCACACGTCACACACATGCATACACACAGCGAATGTGCACACACAAAGAAACACATGTCTAAAGACCCACACACTTGCAGGCATATTTGATGATCTTCCGTTCTCTCTGTCACTTTATTTTCTGCTCTTGATTGTCTTCCTGATGCAACTTGACTACTAATAGCACAATATATGTGCTCATTCATGCAATTGTTGATGCTTTTGTCGTGTCATCTATCTAACAGCATATTTCTCCTCCTGTAATAGGCAGGGGACAGTAAAGTATATATTTTTAAAAATAATGTCAAGATTATCCTATATTAAATAATTGTAACCCACAATATTATCCCGAATAAACGTCAAAATATGCTTAAAACTATTTAAATGCTACTAAAGCATACTGGAAACACTTCACATTTGATTTTGTCAAACAGTTACTTGACCTGCAAAATGGCCATTTGTATTACTTCTTACTGTATGTTACCTTGACATTGTGAAGAAGTATTCTTTTAAGAAACAAATATTTTATTGCATCACAGAAAGGACACACCTTTTTTTTAGGAAAAAGCAATCAAGCAACCTTAAAAAGCCAGGCTTTTTAACTATTTGAAATTTTGTTTTATTTTTCAGTGTGAAATATGCCAATGTTTGATTTAGAACTTTTGTATGCGTTTGGTTGACATGTTTGCAGTCTGGTTTTGCAGAGTCAGTTTTATTGTTGGTTGCCCAGCAGTCTCTTTAGGTTCTGACCTAAAACACACATTATGACACGATATTCATGATTATCCCCGATAATGAAAATTCACCACAATAAACGTAATGTGTTCTTGACTGCAATTTGCAAAAAAACCATATGTCATCCCATTTTTATACTGTAACCTGATCAAGCAACATTTAAAATAACTGTTTTTGTGCCCTTGAGCTCACTAAAGGGATCACATGTATGTTTTAATTGTTTCAAAACTCCCTTTTGACATTTTAGCCAACTGTTCAGTCTCAGGAGCCTACATGAAATCATTAGAGCTACCACAGATACTATAATGTTTGTGGCAGGCTATAATAACACCACTGCGCCCTGCCGGAAAAACCCTGCCCCCAAAGAACTGCTATGCTCTGCTCTATACTGTGACATTTTCATCAAACTGCTGTGTGGCATTTCTGCACTTCTGACTACACGGGGTAAATAAAATTGGTCTGTGATGTAGCTCTGCATCCTTAGAAAGATGCATTCTTTCAAATGTGGGGCTTGTTAGTATTACTGTTAGAAAAAAAGAAATAGACAGGTGCCACAAACCCCAAAAAGGAGTAAGCATTCACTAATATTTTGCTTATATTTGAATAACTTGTTCATTTTTAGAACAACTGCCTTCAAACCCTTGTTACAGCAAGTAATACTACTCAAGTGTGAGCTGGGGCGATACTCTGTCGTGAAGGGCAAATGGAAAGAACTTCCCTGTGGGATAAATAAAGTATCACATTATTGAAAATGGCATGGTTCATAAGTCTATCTATGTGAGAGACAGTAAGCTTGGCTTGTTTTGTCAAAGCCAGTGGATGTGCTCAGGGTGCTATTAGCTTGTGCTGGTGCTGCTGCTGCTTGTATCATGCGGTCCCAACACTGCTGTAGCCCTGGGCACATCAATTCTGCACACACACACATGCTTAAAAACTATTACACCATTTCCACTACATGCACACGGTGTCATTTTCACTCTCATTTTAAACTCATACTGTAAAACTTGCTGCCGCAATCTCTAATTTTGATGATAACAGTCATGTAATGCAAGTGTGCTATGTTCAGACACACACACTGCTTTTACACACATACACACATGGCAAACCGTGGCCATTCTCCTGTGAAAGTGGTTTGGGTTTGGGGGCACAAACAGCTTAGCCATGCTGTGGAAATGACTTGCTAACAGATGCCAGGCTCTGACTGAGCCACAACATCCTGCAGGCAACACTTAGAATAGAATGAATCCCTCTTTTTTCCCCGCTCTCTCTTTCTTTCCCTCACCTCCCTTTCATGTTATTCTCCCCTTTTGATGCTTTGTCACTTTATCCCCCTCACCACTTTCTCTTGAGTGTTGCAACGCTTTTTGCAGTGCATTTCCCATACTGTTTAAGCTCACACGGCTCTAGAAGGGGGGAGGAGGGGTGGTGGCAGGTGAGACTAGATCAAAGAATGACCATTGATGTTGAGTAGAGGTCCAGCTGGCCGCCGTGGTAATCCTTTTTTTGTCATATTGTGAAGTAGTAGCATGCCCAAGCAACTACAGAAAGGTTAAATGATGTTCTCTTTCTCTCTGTTTTCTTTGCCTTTTCTTCTCTCTCTGACTGTTGTCCAGGATGGTGGAGTACTCACTGGACCTGCAGAACATCAACCTGTCGGCCATTCGGACGGTGCGGGTCCTGAGGCCCCTGAAAGCCATCAACAGAGTGCCAAGTGAGAATCTTTAAAGTGTTTGTGTGTACATTTGTGCCAAAGTGTAGGCAGAGCGTGCTTTCATGTACTTTCTGGAGACTGCTCTCCCCCAAAATTGATCAATGACCACATATTGAATTTTATATCACACCTTTAAACTACATGTTGGCTTGCAACACAAAGAAATGAAACATATTGCAAGTAATTCACAGAAACACCTCTTCAAAATAAAGGCTCTTTGCTGGAAATTCATTGTACTTCAATATAAAGTGTGTTTTTGACAAACTTGACACATTCACAAGTCAATGCCCGTCCATTAAGAATGTACCCATGACACACCAGTTGTGCGTCACTGGTATCAGAGGGAAAACAAACAAAGTATTTGGTGATGTGAGTTGGAGGACTTGTTGATTTGTTGCGTGTTTGCACTTGGAGGTTCTCTCTCTGTGCTCATTTGTGTCTGTCAGTCCTCATAAAGCACAAATGAATCTGCATGAAAATTCATGTACATGTATTACAACACTGGCTTTTTTTTTTTGTGCACCCGTATGCCACCTGTTCCCCACGGGGATCATTAACATTCATCTTATGCTTAATCACACAGGCCGCTCAGGCCCTGAGTCACAGCTTTATCAGATTTACAAACCATCCATTAATGCTGCTCCACTGATCAGTCCGTGACCATAACCCTGTTCCTCTCATCTGAAACTCGGTTCTTGGCCAAACTTTTTAACTCCTATTGATTTTTTTTGTCCTGCTGCCCTAACAGGCAGCTCTTAATCATCATAAGCACCAATTAGCCTGGCCAAGCTAGGTTCAGACTGGTCTCAACGCTTAGTTCCAGCCCTTTAGCAGTGAGCAGAGCATTAGCAGCAAATGCTAATTGTGGGTAATGAAGTTTCAGAAAAGAAGTCAGAAATCTTTTTTTTTTTGCCAATTTTCTGTTTATATGAAAAATAATTTAACACATTTTCTTAGATGTAAATGGCTGTTTTGACGCACACTCGATCTTTTTTTTTCTGTACTTAAAATAACACTTTGGTTTAGTCCAGTTCAAATAAGGGCAACTTGGCCAAGCAAAGCTCATAAACTTAGAAACTTTTCCTCAATATCTTAAAGTCACCGTAAGACACCGTCTCCTCCAAATAATCATGAAATGAGTCCGCAGCAGATGGAGCTGATTGCATGAAAGCCCTGTTGCCTAATTCAGTTTGGGCCTCGGGGACAGATACTGCTGGAAAAAGAAACCTTTCTAGTGATCAGAAAGTTTAACATGTAAGGGAGAGAGATGAGTCAATGGTGTTTCAGTCTGCTTGTGAGATGCTCTCTGGCCACACAAGAGGAGACTGCAGGTGTGGACACTTTAGTCCACAAGCTTCCTTTGTGTTATTTCTACAAGGCAACATCTAAAGCTTTTCTATGTGTTTTCTCCCCAACCAATTATTTTACCTTTACAGCTTATATATCTTGTTGTTCTGCTTCTCTGCTGCTTCCCTCTGAAAATCTTTATTTTTCTTTTAATACAGACCTTTGAGACTGGTACGTATACACAAATCCATAAGTGTAGCTTTTCTTCTACCTAGAGCGAATTTGCACTGATTTTTTAGCTCACCAAATAGGTGCCCAATCATGGGAGATTCTAAATGTTTGCTGTTATAACCTGAAAAAGCAGCTCTCTTCAGCGCCCAAATTGATTTAAATTTTCCACCCATTCCGAAGGGCAAGTTTTCTTTTAGGTGGAGCCATCCAATATTTTAGACAGCAGCAGCAGCACTCAGAAAATATGGAAGTTCTCTGCATTATGTTTCAGGTTGTTGATTAAGAGATATTGTGTGCAGTAGAGTGGGCAATGTTTCAGGGACAAGTCGTAAACAAATCGGCTTTTCTGGAGATAATTATGTGTCATAACATGAATCTCTAGATACATGGGTCATTAGCATATGCAAAGTTGAAGCTGCATATGTGTGTGTGTGTGTGTGTATGCCTCTTTGTGATAATTTTGTGTGTCATTTTGTATATATTTATAGTGATTTTGTGTCTCCTTGTGGTTGTTTTGTTTCTGTATGTAGTTGTTATGGTGATTTTTGTACTTACTTTTTGTGTCTATGCAGTTCCTTTGTATCATTTTGTGGTCTTTTTGTGTCTCTGCAGTAATTTTGTGGTTTTTTTTATATCATATTATGTGTATTCGTTGTCATTTTGTGTCTCTTTGTGGTGGTTTTGCCCATTTTTGTGTTTCTTTTCTGTCTGTGCAGATCCCTTGCATCTCTCTGTGGTCTGTTTGTGTAATTTTTTTTTTTTGGTCATTTTGTGTATTTTTGTTGTCATTTGTGTCTCCTTGTGGTTGTTTTGTGCCTTTTTTTTGTAGTTATTTTTGTTTCTCTGTGGTTCCTTTGCATCTTTTTGTGGTCTTTTTGTGTCTCTTTGTGTTAATTTAGTATCTTTTTGGGGCATTTTCTGTATATTTATAGTCATTTTGTGGTTACTTTGTGTCTCTCTGTGGTTGTTTTGTTGGTTTCTGTAGTTACTTTTCCATCAGTGCAGTTACTTTGCATCTCTTTGCAGTCATTTAGAGTCTCTTCCTGGTCAGGAAGTTGTGTTGTGATGTGACATTTTACTGGTTAAAGGCTAAGGGGGATTCTGACACTTTGGGCACCTGGCCCCTGCCCCGTGAGCCCGTTTAGTAACCAATCTATGTGCACGAGCCAACAGTTTCTCATGTTCAAAGTCATACTGTTGTTGACTGTATGCTTGCCATGTGTGCACACTGTTATATGTTTACGTCCTGATCGGTGAGCTGCGTGAGTGTGTGGTAGCCTGATGTTGTCTCCTATCAGTGACCCCATTAGGAGTTAGGAAGCATGGGGATAAAGCTATTTGTTCCCTGTTTTGTTGGATCGTTACTTTGCCCACAGATACACGGGGAGCACGAGCACTTCCTGACCCCTCACACACCTCAATTTGTAACCCTCCAACAAAATGACAGATAATAGTCCTGTGCTGTATGTGTCTCTCTGTGTGTGTTTGACTTCTTTTTTGTGAAAATGGTGTGAGATAGAGGGAGTGCTAGACAGAACAGGAGTGGGGGAGACAACAAACACTAAAGAAGCTAGTGTTAGGAGGAAGAGAAGAGGAGAGAACTCTCCCGCTTTAGTACAGTAAATAGCGCAGGCAGATAGCTGTAAATGTGTTTCCATTGTGGCGCAAGGGGAGGCATCCATCTTTATCTGGTAACAGCAGGAGCTGGCAAACTGGTACAGTCACCAGGAGGGGAGAGAGCTGGAGGAAGGTAGTGAAGGGAAGAGAGAAAAAGGAAGCGAAACATAAAGAGCTGAGAAATAGATTTACTGTTTCTTTTCTCTGCGGATACTTTTGCATGCTTTCCTTTCCTTTGCCATTTGCATTTTGTTTGCATGTTCCCTTTACTCGCGCTTTTCTTCTCTTTCTTATTTTGGCACTCCCTATTTTTCGGCACACCCTCGGGCTGTGTCTCATTCTTGCACTCCCTCTCCCTCCCTCCATCCTTCTCTCCCTCTCTTCACCCAATTAGGCCTAATGGAATAGTGGCCTAATGACAAGGACCCTGGGGAACAAACACATTTAGACTCGCCTCCAGCCGCCACCAGAGACACATACACACTGGCGACACCACTGCTCTCCATTTAATACCAGTTGACGAGACAAATTAACCACAGGAGGGAGACAAATTAGCTAGAGGAGGAGGATGGGTACATACTCACCTGCAGAAAAAAAAAGTCTCCCCTCTGCATTCTCAAGATAAAATGTTCACAAATTTCAGTTTCATTGCTTTATTACTCTATAGTCCAAAACTGACACATGAATGTCATGCCAGTGTGTCATTCACACCCTGTTTTGTCTACAGAAAGCTTGAAAAAATGTGGGTTGAGTTTCACCTTAGAAAATACATTATTTGGCAAATGGTGCATATGACACTTTGAGCACTCTTAAGTGCGGGATCACGCTGCCTTCCTCTACCTGTGTGTGATGGTCGCCTCGCTGATCTGCTGCGGCTCGCGTGGTTTTGTTCACACAGACAGTGTTGCCGCGGTGGTGCTGTTGCCTGCCAGTCCTAAATTACTGCAGTGAGTTTGCCTTTGATAATGGCCATCAATATTTTACAATAAAAGCCTTGTGTTAACAAATGAGGGGGTTCTGTTCACAGGAAGCCTAGAGGGGCTTTCAGTCAAAACTCAAACAATAAGTGTTGAGTTAAAAATAAGTATTTAAATATGTCATGCGTGTGACATATTCTACAGAGATAGTCATGAATCTGTAGTGAAAGGTATAATGTTGCTGGTATGATGTCGATGTAACTGTCAACCAGCGTTTTCAGTGTCTTTTTTGCTGCAAACTGCCTGTGGCAGGCGGATAAAATAGGTGAGACTTGGAATCTCTAGATGATACCTGCTAAAATGAGGCATTTTGGGACCACGCAGTTCTGGGGACTCCCTGAGAGGAGCTGCCCACTAGGGTGCCCCCCTGTGAACTACAGACCTTTAAAGGGCTTTTCTTTTACTGTTTGCACTCGCACTGCCAATAGGAACGCTGATGTGATGAACTACAGGCTGTCTGGTGATCGGCACAGCACCGTCACTTTTACTTTGACAAGTCAAAATTGAATTGTATTTCCACTTTTGTGTATTTCTAAGCCTGGATTCGTAGTGGATCCATTTGTCCGTCATTTCATCTGGTTTTCTTTTTTACAAAGTGATGTTTGTGTTTATTTTGTCTGTTTTTTTATGACTAACTAGTTATCAAAAGTGGTCACTGATGGGGGCTAGATTGACCAATCACTGCTCTCTTTCATCACTCACAGTTCCTCTTGTGCTTGGAGAGTACCTCAGAAAAAAGCTAAAACATCCCATAAAAAAACTGTTTTTAAGAACTATGACCATTCCTAGGTCTTTTGGTGTGGACACAACAAAAAGGGGGGTTCTTAAAACAATGAAAAACTTCCTCTGGTCCAAAAATGCCTATAGGAGCCAAAATATAAGGAAAACAGTTCAGCAATGCACCTTCACTGCTCATGCAGGCACTTTGGCACAGGGATCACCTATAAATTACTGAAAATCAATTAATTCTACAAGTGCCGATACACACACACACAAACACACTTTATGTTAACTTAATGAACGTGTCTCTAAAAGTGAACACACACATTTTAAATGGGCACATCATCACTGATTTAGATGTAGTAAAAATCAAAAGGGAGTGATAGAGTTGATTAGAAAATGGGGAGACCATTTTTTGTCTGCAAGTGTTTGTGTTTATGTGGTTTTGTGTGTAGTGCATAAACGTTAAGTATTTGCATTCCTGTAAATATTGTCAATATGTTGTGTGTATAATTCATTATCATCATCATCATCATCATCATCATCATCATCATCACTGCTCTTTGTCTCTCTCAGCTTCTCTCCTGTCATTCAGTCTGTTGTTTGTTTAGACGCACTGTTGTGTTTATCAAACATTAACCTACTGTTGAGTTGTTATTTGCAAATCCCACTATGGTACTGAAAAACACACACACAAACACACGACAGATAGAGACACACACACACATATATTCACACTCATAGTAACACCTAAACACACACACCTCTCAGGTGTCAGTATGAGGTTGCTGTGATCTAATCAGTGGGTTTCACCTCTCTCTCTCTTCTTAGTCCAATCAGCCATCATTATGTTCTACTATTCACATCTCAAGATGTCAACACTGCAGGACAGGCCCTTCCACAGTGGATGAGGTCATCATTTTTCGACAGGGGACACGTTTTTATTTCTGCAATTACTGTTCATCTAATCGTGAATGAGACGTCTTGTAGCTTGATTGCACTTGTTTGTTGATGAGGTGGACTGTAGTTAGTGGCTGTGGGGTCTCACACAAATGCCCAAAAATGTAGAAAATGCTTTTACACTAATCTGTCCCCAATTATGTTCAGTTAATTAATTACAGTACCAAATATGTTTTAAAGGAAATGTCTTCCAGATAACTTTCTGTCAACATATTAAGGAAATGTGTTTAATAAATGGAAAGGTGCAAAATATTAATTGACAATATAGTTTATTTTTTACTCCCTTTGATATCCACTACCAAGCATGAATGACCTTTTCTGTGGTCATGTTTAGAACAATCAAAGAACTTGACGAAGGTTAGGGAAATGAAAAAGTCAGAACTGATTTCAACCTTACTTGTATTTAGGGGGCAAGTGTCAAGCACCCTGCAGACTTAAGTCTATGCACATCAGATAATTAGTGACTGAGAACAAGAAACCAAAGTGTATCCGTATACCATACCATAACTCACATATATACGTTAAACTAGCCTATAGCCTAAAGCAGCACAACAGAAATCCTTTTGGTTTTTGGTTTTGGTGTGCCACCCCAAGATTTTCAGTGACCCATTTGGCCACCCCTATGAAAGATTTCTGGGAGCACTCCTGTCTCTATGACTTCTGTGTGGTAAAAGAGTGAAGTACCTCCCTCACTAGAAAAAGTCTAAGTGGCAGTTTCCTCATTTTAGTAATATATAATCAGCAAAGCTGTTAATGTGTACTGCTAATAAGCAAATACATCAATCCATGAAGAGAGAGCGTTAGAATTAATTTTACTATGACTAGTTTTAATGTGAATAGACCTCCGCAGGGTCTGCACACCAAAGAGAAGTTGTGCAACAAAGCAATCTATATGCAGCTGTTGTTTTTCCTCATCAATGGTGTAAGCCTGTGATAATCTATCACTGATTGATTGACCTGCTCTAACACACAGGCATGCGTATCCTGGTAAACCTGCTGCTGGACACTCTGCCCATGCTTGGCAATGTGCTGCTGCTCTGCTTCTTTGTCTTCTTCATCTTCGGCATCATCGGGGTGCAGCTGTGGGCGGGGCTACTGAGGAACCGCTGCTACCTGGAGGAGAACTTCACCCTGTGAGTTAAACACTGTAAATCAGTGCGAGTGCATGTGTTGTCCCAATGCGTTCACGTCTTAAAGTTAAGTCAGCCACAAATTGAAAGCTTTGATGATGGAGAGAGAGCTTGTATGCTTCCTTTTTTTCCTTACTGTGTCATATTAGTGATGTACAATAGTGAAATTGTAAAGCCACATTACAGCAATACATTTATTAAAATTATATGTCCTTAAGAGTACAATTTGTGCAGTTTTCACATGCATTTTGTACAAGATTACACAAATAATAATATTAACCATAACTATAACAATAATATTTATCTATACAGCACTTCTCAAACTTAAGCAACAAATGTCAGTAACCCATGTAGCTCCCTTATGACATAGCAAAATAAAGAACATTAGTGCCCAAATATCAAACACCACTACACCCATACATGAAAACATGGAGGTGTGAGTGCAAAATTACAATTTCATATACAAATAAGGAAAAAATGTGGATAAAAGAATTAAGCTCATATAAGCAGACAAAATTAAGAGAAGAAGAAATAACCAATATATAACCAGATAAAATGCAAATAAAAGAAATGATCCCATATAAAGCAGAACAAACTGCTGAATTTCAAACATCGACGTGTATAGAAGTGCATATAAAAGTAGTGACATACACTGTGTGTTTTGCAAAACTGTCTTTTCTACTTGTCCTTTCTTCCATATTTCTCTCATGGTTCAGACCAATAGTAACAGTGCAGTTTTACCCAGTTTGCAACTAAGAACATGATTAGATTCCAGCTGCATACCTCCATATTCATGACCCTGCATGGCAGCATCACCCACTGTGTCTGTGTGTGAGTGACATTCTCCAGTATTCACGAGTGTTTGGTTTCACGGCATTCTCAGTTTCCTTTTTTTATGCTGGCATCAGCTTGCTAGAGAGGCACACGCCCCTGATGTGCATGCTCTAATGTGTATATAAGCTATGCATACTACTCTGTGCCTCCATGCACTGTCTCCGGATATGCTGACTCAACATATACTAATGACATATCTTATAGTCAGATGAAAGGGGACACGTGTCTGCCAGCTGGCACAGTCCTGCCTGCTCTGTCCTCACCTTAAACTTGAGAGGCGACATTAACCGTAATAACCTCTGCAGTAATCACTTCATGGGGTTACTTGAACCAATGTTTTCTGCATTGATCTTCTCTGGGTGAAAGGGGGATATAGTGATTATCAGAACTCAGCTTTAACTTCCCTACATTTGGTAAAACAAAGCTTTTGATCAGGAGGATCAGTAGACAACTACAATGTTTCAGTCGGCCTTTTAAGAGTGTTTTCCTTCCAGCAGACCGGTCAGCAGAGAGTTGCTTATTATTTAATCAAAGTATTATTTTTGCATATTATTTTAAAGCATTGTATTATGCGGGTTTGTAAGGGTGCTCGAGTGCTTAATTAGAAAGGTCGTAGTGAGTTAGCACTTAAGGGCTATTATGCTAAGTAAAAGGCTAACGTTAGCGCTCTTAGGGTTATAATAGAGAGGGCTAAGTGTCGCGGTCAAGTACAGCATTCACTTTGTCATTTTACAACCTCCCTCTTTTGATCTCTACCTTTCTCTTTTATGCCTTATTCCGCATTATTATTGCCTTCATGCCATATTCATTTTTTACCAAGTGTAAAATCAGTACTGGTTTCTCTTTTCAGTATCTTTAAAAGGTTACTTCAAAACACTTTGGATAGTATGTGTAAATGAACTCTGGTAAACTTCACTCCATCTAACCAGTGCCTAGATATCCCTCCTCTTTCCTGGCAAAAACTGTCAAATGATGTGTTTTACTTTATTTAGCGGTGTGTCAGTGGCTCTCAGACAGTTGCTCGAACAACAGGCTGTTCTATTTCATTCCTAAACTGTTTTCATAAACATATTGTAATGTCCTGTTTAGCTGTAATAGTGAGAGTTTGCGAACAGGAAGTGGGCGCCATACTGCTTCCTGCACAGAGAAAATGGAGGCCGAGAAAACAGAGGTCAAACGGTCAAACTAAGCAGTGCTGATCAAATGTAAACCAAGATTCTGTTAATGAGTTGTATATTTCTCATCTCAGATGTTCTCAGAAACCTGTTTAGCTCACTGTTTAACTGTAATACAGGATCCATTTCATTTGGACCACTCCAAATTGTGCCACCCAGCCCAGCGAGCATTTGCTGGTCTGATCAGGTGTGTAGCATTCTGGTAGTTGTAGGTTTTTTACCTCTTGAGCAAAAGCATCCTTTTTCTCTGTTTTCTCTGGTCGTGTAGCACCAACTTCAACAGTGTTTGCATCTTTCTATTGCAGAGACGGCCTAGTTTTAATTCAAACTTGAACTAAAAGTGGCCACTTTTCGTTACCTCAGGTGTATTTTTGCAATACATACAGATTTTTAGTGATTTGTTTTAGAGACACATTTACACCTCGAAGGTGCCACATTCCTAAACATATGTTACAATAGTGGCCACAGAAACAGTCGTTTCGACTGTGCAATCTTTCCTTCTCAACTGTCCCAGAGTCACTTCATACGATTGCTGGAAACTGTCTCTTTTCTCTGCTACTATGAAGCCTTGATCCTTCCCTCTGCCTGGCTCTCTCATTGGCAGGTGTGTTCTCAGTGTGATGCCAGGTTTTGCTGTGCCATGCTGTGCAATGCCAAATCACAGGCAGGGAGGCAACAGCCTTCATTCATGCTCCACTACTCTGACAGGGTCTCTCACTCTGTCTCTTTCTCATTTTCTTCCTTTTTTTCTCTTTCTTATCTTGAAGACTTCATCCCTTCTTCCACCTCAATTAGTAAACCAGCAATTCGAATGCTGCTGACAACCTTTCTCAACATTTTTACATCCGCCAAAGAGGCTATGTTTTCGGTTCAGCTTGTTTGTTTCACAGCAAGATTACAGAAAAACTACCCACCCATTTCCCTGAAATTTGGTAGAGAGGTGCAGCAAGGGCCAAGGAAGAACCCGTTATTTTTTTGGAGCAAACCACAGGGCGCATACAAAAATTATTTTTCACTTTCACTCACATTGCGAGACAGCGTCTGGCCTTGGCAGAAGTCTGAGCTCTCCAAGTGCCCTTCTAATTTCTTTTATGGTGATCTCAGCCCTCATTCTCCTGTGTCCTTCATTTGATTGTGTAAAACTCTACTGTCCTGTAAGTCGATGTAAGCTCAGTGTGCCTGCGTGCATACCAGCAAACTTTAATCAATCAACGCATGGTTTCCTAGCTAGTCTCAATGGGATGTTGTACAGTCTCATATGGTCGCTGTTAAAATCGATCCCGGAATTAGTGGGCATGCAAGCATGTCGTGTGTGCATGCATGTGGTTTGTGGTCGAGGTAAAAGGAGAAAATCTCCTCCTATGTATGTCAGCAGTATCTATCCCACTATTGACAGGGGAGGATCAAGCAAATTGGAGAGACGGGGAAAGGGGGAGATGAGTGGAAATGAAAGAAGGGTAGAGAGAATGAACAATCTTAAAGAGAGAGGAAAGAAAAGGAAGAAATAGAGGAGGGGCAAAGGGGAGAAGACTTAGAAGGAAAGAAAAGAAGAGGGAGAAAGAGAAGGGAAAGGAAAGACACAAAGGGGACATACTCTATGCATACATTATGTATGCATAAGCTTGAGGTTTATGTGAGTATGTCAGGGGGTAAGCTGCAGGGTGGAAGCAACTGTGCTTGTGCAGGTGTTTGCATAACACTTGCCTTTAGCCATGTTTTTACCTGATAAGTCCCCCCATGCAGAAAAAATAAAATGAGAGAAGAGAATGATATGTAAAGAGAAACAGGCGCAAAATGTGAAAAAAAAAAACAATAAGCGAGAGCAAAAGGAGGGCTGAAGTGACAGACAGAGACAGTGCCATGAGTAAATACTGTAGGTCGAGTGACCCTGAATGTGTGCATTCAGTAATGGGCCTGTTGATGGAGAGGGTCTATTTTTGTCTTCCCCAGGCCCAGACCTTGGTATGAGCACCCACACCTTGCCCTCATTTACTCCACAGTCATGTCAGATCACACAAACACAACAAATACGCCTCGCTGACTGGCTCAACAGTGTTTGTTTTCCATTTTCCAAGATACCGCTTATGGTTTTCCCAAAGTTTTGTATTAATGTAATGTCTTTTGTGTTTCTTTTATTAGTGTTGCTCTTGAATTCAATTCAGCAGTGTTTTTAGATTGCTTTTTTTTCTTTGCAATTGCAGTTTACTGCTATAAAATTAAATGTTTTTTACAGAGGCAAGAGTGCTTTCAGTGCTTTGCTTTTTATGCATCTGCAATGGAGATAGATGTTTTTGGGTTGTTTCTTCAAATTTGGCATAGATGTCCTGGGCTCATCGATTAACTTTGGCATGTTCAGGAAGTGAATGAGTTAATGGATGGTGTGTTTGTGTGTGTGTGTGTGTGTGTGTGTGTGTGTGTGTGTGTAAAAGGTGTCCCTGCATGAGAGTGATGTGTTTTTCTGTTGATTTCATGCAAGAGCACACACACACGCAAGATCTAGCATACAGTTTCCACATGGCTTAGTTTACATGATTAAACAATCTGTTGTCTGGTGCTGAACATACTCATTTCCAATGATGTGCTTGTCACTTGGGTAGTTAGCTTGGTAAATACCATTTTCATTTTGACTACAGATTATGCAGCTGCTTCTGTTTCAGGACCACCCACAAAGATTCAGTTCAGAAAGAACTGGCCCCATTTCCTCTAAAAATAAGAACACAACAGGACCTTAAATAGTCCCTTAAGTGTTGTTAATTCAATTTTTAATTAAAAAAAATTTGAATTTGTCAATTTGTCAATTTTTTTTATAATCTAATTTCAATTATCTATCATTAATTTCTTTTGAGTGAAGCTCTTTCGCGTTTCTGATTTTACAAATCTTTAAAGCTCACACTTAACCTAAACCTACTTTATACTTGGACTCTAATATCCATATTGCTACATGAAACCTACATTTCCATGGGACTGCATATATGCTATTTAATTTTATACTTGCCTTTGATGCTTGAATAAGAAAATAGTTGATTTGTCTCATAACTTGCTTAAAATTGATCTTGAAAGGGTCTTAAAAGCATTACATTTAGGGCTGTTGATACCTGTAGACCATGCACAAATCAAATTCTTTCCAGTGGGAGATATTTGGACATGTTCTTCTTAGAACATCCAGTGACCTCATGATAGTCATAAAATCCTACACTTGAAAGTGATGTATGATAATCTCCACCTATCGCAGTCACAGTCAAATGAAGTGTTCAGCAGTGTAGTGTCTGCACTGTCAGTGCAGAGCTGTCCCTGTTTCAGATGGCAGAATCTATTTGTTATTTCTGCTTTGTCAAGACCAAGGCAAAGGTTCAATCCCTTAACCTGTACCATTTAGCACATAGCCCTTAGTTTTGCGCATACGTGTCCACAGTAAGGTACCGTGGTTCTTGTTTGGTTTGAGCGGTAGGGTGAGGTGTTAGGGTTATATGGCCCTTCAAACTATGATTCAAGCTTCAAAGGGAGTGTTATGTGAAATCATCTGCAAGATGGCTGTATGAGCAACGAATGAAACCCATGCCTGTATTTTCTTTATTAATTAAGACTTTTAATTGATAGTGTGAAACTTAAGCTGTGAACAAATCATGAGTGGAGTGTGGGTTTCTGGAGCAACTGCACCTACTTCTAAGGTGCATGGAGAAGGGAGATAAATCAAAGGGGTAGAAACTCATGCAGCATTTGTAGTATTTCGAACTTTGTTATGAGACTAATATGTTTTAGCTTGTGGTGAAAGAGTTGTCTTGAAGAGATGCACTATTTACACCACTACTCCTTGTAACTCTGTTCTGAGGAACAAGGTGGCATTTGAAAAGGAGGGGTAGGGGCAAAAATAAGAGTCTTATTGGGCCTTAAACCTTTTTAAATTTATTTTTCAGTGTTGCGCAGAATCCAATATCCTGCTATAAAGCACTTCATGTATTTGCTAGAATGGCTGCAAAAGAATGAAGCTCTTCATGTCTCGTTTGAGTAGTTCTGAGAGAACATTGAAGGTTTAGATGTATGTTAAATGGTGCAAAATAAATCTCATTTGATGGTTGTTTGGTATGCTGTCACCAGAGCTCCTTTGGGTCTTCACAATGGATGTATTGATTCTAACCCTTGCAACCAGGAGGAAACCAAACAAAAAATACAAGAAAGAAAACTGTTGGACTCAGTGACCCTCCTGAGATGGCAAAACCAACTGCAAAGAAGCAATAAAAATTGATTCAAATGCTCTGGTTCCCTGATTAACAAAGTTTAATATACTTTACAAACTCAACTTCTACTGTAAAACTTTAGGTGGTCTGTTTTGCGTGGCAATCTGACACCAACTTTTCTTCCCTAAACTGATGAATAAAGGACTACGTGATTCAAGGTGACGTCTTAGGTGCTGCTTGATCTTATCCTAAAGCCACTCATTTTGTTATGGCCTGACCAATGTGTGACCCCACCCCTGTTTACCACACCTGTCAACACGCCTTTGGTTTGCTGCACTGGCTTTGGGCGTTGTTCTCTAGTTCAGCGCTGGGTCAGCTTCTCCTCTCAGAAACACGTACTGCATATATCTTTTACAACTCCATACTGATTCATTTATTAGTCCAGTAAGGTCAGCAGCTTCTGGATCTCCTCCTTCTGTATGTGTGTGCTTGTGTGTGTGGTGCTGATGGGAAGCTCATTTGCATTTCGTTTTTTGCCCTTCAACGATACATTTATCCCACACGCTTGGTTGAGCACTTTCCATTCTCACCTCTTGCTTCCTCTTGACTTTCTTTTTTTCCCTGAAATCCTCATGGTATTCCCCAAATTAAGTAGTAAAACAAGATAAAAAATTATAATGTGCTTTATCGTATATACCAATTCTATACCATAGGCAACTAATTTTGTTTCTTACCTTGTCCCGACCCCAGCTCTGCAGGTCTGACCCCTCCTGCTCCGTACTACCAGCCAGAGGAGGATGACGAACGCCCCTTCATTTGCTCCCTTGCATCTGATAATGGCATCATGTCGTGTACTGACGTGCCGGCGAGGCGTGAAGGGGGACGCACATGCTGCCTGGACAGAGAGGACGCGCTCCACAGACAGGCTCTAGGCTTGAGTCCTGAGCCATTGGCCAACGGTAGTGGTCCTGGTGAAGCGATAGGTCTGTGCATCAACTGGAACCAGTATTACACTCGATGCCACACAGGAAGTTCTAACCCTCACAAAGGTGCCATCAACTTTGATAACATCGTTTACGCTTGGATCGTAATTTTTCAGGTAAGTCCCACATGAGCTTCAAGGCTGGTGAGGATGGGCTTGCTGATCTTTTAATATGATTAATCTGAATAAATATGATTTTTAGATGCATTCTTAAGTTCTTATTAAAAGATTGTTGATTTTTTTTGTTGAAGAGGCTGATGCTGTTTCAATCAAATAATTGCTTTTGAACTCAAGATGTTTTCTTTGGCTGATTGAACTGTTCAAATCCAATCATTTTTCTCAAAGTAATTAATTTGATTAATTTGAGCACCAATTCAGTCTTTTTTACTCTATAATTCGACTATGCTCATTAGCTAGGTCTATTGGCATTAAACGTGATATAAACTATGCAGCACAAGTACAGTTTGCAATTATATTCTGCTGATCATGTGCTTTCACATAATTTGTGAAAGGAATACTTCACCCATAATATGATCATTGTATATTAATCAACAAGCCTGTGTTATGTTTAATTCATTTAGAAATCTTTGTTTTTCTTGCATGCCTGGTGAACCGAGAATCCAAAAACTGAGAAAGTTCTTGATGAGTTAAATTTAAGAGGCTTTTAAGGGTTTAGCTCAGATTTTGCAAGCTCAATAACAATAACACAAACAAACTAACTGATTGAGGCAGTGGTAGATGAGCAGTTCCCGCGGTCAGTGAGGTAAAAGTACTATTTTTGTCAATGGATGTTGCTATTGGAGAAAACATATTTTCACTTGTAGTTAAGTTCCCTGTCGCAAAGGCCTGTCTTTTTGGGAAGTACTGAGCATTCGAATGGATAAATAAGACTTGTATTATACTGCACGAGTTGTGTGATAGTTTTTAAACCATTTTGATATCGTTTTGCTGTTGTTAAACATGGACCCCATTTACTTCAATTCAGAAAGAATTTTCTCAGTTTTTGGATTCTCTGTTTGTGGAGGCATGCAAGATAACCACAGTTTTATGATTTCACTGTAGCATTGGATGCAAAATTGATATACACATGATCCTTTTTACATGAAGTATTCCTTTAATGTTGTTGTATTGTGAGTGTTTATTTCTTAACACTTAATACAATCTTTTCTTCTAGGTGATCACTCTGGAGGGCTGGGTGGAGATCATGTATTATGTCATGGATGCCCATTCCTTCTACAACTTCATCTACTTCATTTTACTTATAATTGTGAGTAAAACTGAATACTTTGTTTATTATTTTTTATGTATTAGTACTCTACAACCCTACCAGCTGACACATCTAGTACACAATGTGTTCTGATTATTAAAAAAAAAAGATAAAAAATGATGTTTAACTGAAGTTAGGCAGTCTGGAGATAAAAACCTCTTACAACATTTCCAATATATATGGCCTCCTGCCATCAATAGATTGAATGGGGATATTTCCTTAGTAGTGGAAAGAAGTGTTAATAGACTTGTGGAAATCAATAGAGTATAAAGGACTGTCTACAATCAATGTCTGAGGGAGGAGGGGGGAAAAGAGGTGGATGTTATGTAAATTTATCATAGGTGATGAGTAGAAAAAAAGGGAGGGAAGAGGAGGAAGGACAGTTGAAGGAGGAGTACTGTATGAAGTACTGTATGCAAACTGTGCAAGAGCGAGATCAACTTTTTGCTCTGGTGTCAGATGGTGACACAACAAAGTTAAATTCTGCATTTACATATCATTGTCTGTCTGTACTACAACGCTCAGTCACTCTGTGTAGAAGCAGATGTATAATAAAAGTCCCAAAGGTTTCCCACCAGCAGGTGAGCACAATGAGAAATAGACATACAGCGTTTTTTTTTACAGCTTCAAAATGAGATCAAGAAAATACCAGAGAAGAGAAGAATAATATTGGTGAGAAAGCAAAGCTGCAAAATGATATCAAAGAAAGATAAGGGAGAGTCAATGAATGAATGGAGGGTGAGTAAATACACCAATCAGGCACAAACATGCTGTATGATTTCCACACTACTATAATTAAAAGGAAACAAACCTAGACAGAGTGCAAAATCTGCCCCACAAAACAGTCTTTCTTTTCCACACCTGCTTCTGCCTCACAACATTGGCCTTATTAGGCTGAGGGGATTATTGGCATTGTGACTGCAGTTGTAAATCTTTGGCAGATCTGACCCGAAGTTGTCATTGCCAGTGTAAACACCTTTTGGCAACCAAAGATAGTTGACATGGTGTCATAGTGTAATCATTTTTGCCTGGTTTATGCTGCTACGTTGATCACAATCTCATGGCCTGTGAATTGCGTAGTCCCCAAACAACAGTAATAGAAACATTCAGAACACATCAAATTGAACTGAACAGCTTGATTGCAACCTGATCTGAAGACCTCATGTTTTGTTACATTTAGGCTTTGAGAACTGACCAAACAAGTAGTTTCAGTTTTTCAGTTTCAAATTCAGTTTTTTTTTTTTGTTTTTTGCTCAACTTAAAATTCACAAATGACTAAACAAAAAACAAAATAAAGAAAAAAACAGTATACAGTCCATGAATAGGCAAAAAAATGTACAATGTTATAAGAAACACACAGAAATTAAAATGACAAGAAAAGATGCCCAATCACTAATTTTTTATATGCAAATATATAAATATATATATATGTCATTGTTTAATTTTCAATATACAGAGCTCAATGGTTTGCACAGCAGCTAGCAACCAGACTCACACACTGCTCTCTTTGTGGTAAATGATTGATTGACATGAATGTGGTGCACCTTTGGTGCTTCTTTGCAAGGCGTCAGTCTGTTTGGCAACTTGTAGTCAAAGCACCTAAGAGACGCCTTGAAAGTGCAGCTGACACTGTAAGGAGTTTTTGGTCAGGCACTTCCATGAGCCCCAAAGGTATTGTTCATGCAGTGAGGGTCACCTTGACTCACTCTTTCATTTGTAGTTATTCTGTTTCTTTCCCTATGTGTGTATGTGTGTGTGTTGTGTCATTATGAAGTTGCAGTGCAGTGGTTTTTAAGCTTGTTAGTTGATCCTGTAAGTGTGCATTGCCAGAAACAAAACTCAGTTCGACCTCCAAAGTGTCAAACGCAGAATCTCATCTCTGTCTGCTTGATATGTGATATACTGTCAAGTGTGCAACCTGAGTGTCTTTATTGGCGTCACACTGAGGAGTGTGAGTAAATGGATTAAATTGATTTAGAGCTTAGCGATACCAGAAGGGCAATTATTAGGAAGTCTTTTGAGTGTGTGCGTGATTTCATGTTTGTGTGTTGTCACAATACTGGTATTTTAACTTTGATACAGAACGTTGAAAAATATTGATATTCGATACTGTATAAAATGACTATAAAATAATAGCTGTACCTATTGTGTCATCACCCATTGGTTTGTAGATACCTGTTTTTAAGTCTCGATTTCAGCATTTTAGCCATCACCATCTTGATTTTTGGAACCATAAATGACCATATTGGAACCTAACCGTATTGAGAGAAAGAGACAGTATGTGTAAACATAAATGCATGTGACAGCTGCTGTATGGAAGCTCATTGACAGATGCAATCAGTTGTTAAGTAAGCCTGCCATCTTAATTTGTGTATGTGAGTGTGTAATCGTGCATTTTTGTCTTTGTGTGTGCATGTGTGTGTGTGCTTGCTTGTGTGGGTTTGCATGCATGCATAATGCAGTGATCATCTGAATGCGTGATATTGGACTGCCCTCCCTAATTATGCGCAAAGCTGTCTACTGATCAGAATCACAGAATAGACAGACAGACACACACACACACACAGATGCGAGCCTGGAGGGAAATCAAAGCCCCACACACCTGCAGACCTGCTTTGACCCATAGGACACAGATGGGCATCTCTCCTCCTTCTTTACCTCCCCGCTATATTTTTTCTCTCTTTCTCTCTTCGTGAATATCTCCGAAGTCTCTTCTTTTTCATTCCTCCCAGCTTCCTCCAGTCTCTCCTTCACCTCGCCTTGCATCTTTGATCATGGTGGATGAAAGTCCATAGGTGGGGGGTTATTAAGTTTGGATCTGTGCATGATTTATTGAGTGTTACTGCTCCAAATGTTTTGGCCTTGCAGGTGTGTACGGGTGTCGGTGTGTGCTCTGTCTGAGAGCTTTGGAGGAGGAGAAACAGCGAAGCATGTTCAGATTTGTAATGAACAAAACCGAGACTCTGCTACAAGCTGCCCTCTCCATCCAGTGGTCTGGTTTTTGAGTTGTTCAGCATTAGCCAATATTGATCTAATCATTGTTCCGTAACCAGCTCAGAGTAGTCCAATAAAAGCCATTTCAGAAATCCTGTAGTGATTCCCATTACTGCTACTAAAAGGGTTGGCCAACACGTACCATCCACAATGCACCCCATCTCCTCTCTGCAAATATCCCTCCAACCCTCACTTTGACTTATGATTAGAAAATTACGTCTCTTTTGTGAAATATTGTCCAAATATAGAGATATACTGATTGGTAAAGACATGCTCGTGGGAGAGCAGAAAAGTAAAGAAAGATATTGAGTCGGAGTAGGGGCAGGAGGGAAAGTTAAGTCAGAGTCAAGAGAATAAAAGGAAGGGAAACATAGCCAGACACTGAACTGTGCTTTGGGCATGTGTTGGCTCTGTCTGTCTGCTACAATCAGCCTCGGTTTGGTGGGAAGCCAACCCTCAGAGACCTTTAGCATGTGTGCTAACATTTCTACAGGGGGATTGGCACACATTATTAGAAACAGCGTGTGAACTTAATGCGAGACCACGCTTGTGTTTACCATAGGAAAATCACAATTCTTTACATATTTCATGTTTCTCAAATGAGCAACATCTGCTTTAGCCATAGGCTGATTATTTAAATGAGACACTGCATTGGTTTTAATTGTGTTAGTTAAGGTTGCCTCTTGGTTAAGTGTGTAAAATCTTGAGCTCTGCAGTAACTCTTTACCCACTCTCTTTCCTACAGAACATTTCATTCTTCAGGCTGAATTGTAGCTCTTATTCCCTTTAGTATCTTTTCACTGTTTGTACTTACTTTCTCAATTCATGCACTATAAATCTGACATGTCCATTGTGTAGGATATCTATTTTATATTGACATAAGTGGTGTGTTTTTTTAGTATATAATCACCTAAAATACGATTTGTTGTGTTTTCATTGCCTTAAAATTAGGTGTTTATTTCTACGTAGAGAGCAGTCCCTTGTCTCCAGAGTCCACCATGTCGCACCACCATATTTCTACAATAGCCCAGAATGGACAAAAAACCCCCCACTGGCTCTGTATAGGGCCATATGTGTTTTCATGTCGGCCACCATGGTTAGCAGCCCCTCAGCAATGAGCAGTGTCGGAAAACAGTGATTTTCTATGTGAAATTGCTTTATTCAGTGTTTTTACCAGTTCAAATCACCAGGTCTGGGGCGCCCAATAGCTCAAGCTCAAGAGCAAGGGTCCTATGTACATGCAGAGGTAGAGGCTATGTCCTTGTATCCTTGCTCAGTGGCCGCAGGTTCAACTCCACCTTGCGTCCCTTTGCTGCATGTCAGTCGCCTCTCTCCCCCTTTAATGCTGAAGCTGTCCTATATGTAATAAAGGCAAAAGGAATTCTAACTGAAAGAGGTGTCAGCTTGCACTCTTCACTCCTCACTGCTAGATGCCACTAAATCCCCTTAAATCTTACACTTTGGACCCTTAACTCACCCAACAAGGTCCTCCTCAATACATGTTCTAACTTTCTGTCCCTTGTTCCACATCCATCCAGATCGGTTCATTCTTCATGATCAACCTTTGCCTGGTGGTCATCGCCACCCAGTTCTCAGAGACCAAACAGCGGGAGCACCAGCTGATGCAGGAGCAGAGGGCACAGTGCCTGTCCTCGTCCACGCTGGCCAGCATGGCAGAGCCAGGAGATTGCTACGAGGAGATCTTCCAGCTGGTCTGCCACGTCCTCCGCAAGGCGAAGAGGAGATCGGCAGCTCTCTACTACACACTGAGGGGCAAGCCCCCACCACCTGGTGGAGGCAGGGGTAACAGGCGCGGTGGAGGGATAGTGAATGGAGAACGGCATCATTCCAGGCACCCGAAAAGTGAGTAGGAGGGCATTTTCAAATGTCATGTAAAAGTGTAACGTTTGACATTTCGGTTGCAGCCAACATCTGTAATTGCATAACAGTGACGCCCAGTTCAGACCAAAGATTCACAACAAGATGAAAACATGTAAAAACATGGCAGGAAGAAGTTGCAGAGGTGGCCTATCCTAGCTCAAGTCGAATTGTTTGATAGTGTTACCTGGTTTTAAAACATAAAGCCAATGACCTGTTTCAAGAGCCAGTCAGCTTGCAGCAAAAGCAAGTTGTCAAGTGAGTTACTTGCTGTCAGCAGACAGCATATTCACTGACAGCAGCCCTCCATTCACACTGAACTCAAGTCCGTCTCATGTAGTTCCACTTACTTGTATGCATCACAAAAGCTGGAAGTTAGAAAAGAAGCACAGAGAGTTTTTGCCATGAATACGATACTCTGTCTCGTCTAGTCGCACTGGTATAAACTGGCAGGTTTTCAGATTGTTGTGCCTTGCAAGGATTTGCAAGTTTAAACTTGTCTTGTTATAAATAATTGGACTTGAAAATGTTTTATTTACTTGAAAATGACCTGCCTTGATCATGTTATTTATGATTAAAAATGCTCACACATAGTTGGATGTTAACTGAAATATGATCTGCACACTAACAATGTTTACCACAAATGTGTCTGAACTTTAATGGATGTGACTTCAGGGATGTTGTACTGTTTACTTTTTGCAAGGTCAAGCTTATACTGTTCTCACAATACATTTTTGAAACTTATGCACCAAAGGCAAATACTTGCATCATGGATATTTTGCAATGCAAAATAACATTTGACGTTAGCGTGCATCTATAGCCTCATGTTCTTTCTATTCCTGCCTCCCTAGCATCCTACTGTCCACACCAAAACAAGCAAGACCATGGCTCTCAACAACTATCCAACTCCATCAGTCTGACTGTCCCTCAGAATGCGGAAGACTGTCCTATATGTGCGCTGTCACTTAAAGAAGGGGCCAGAGCCGTGGGAGAATCCAACGCCAATGGGGAGGAAGACGAGGAGGATGCAGTGAAAGAGACGGGCAAGGAGGAGAACCATCTAGAGGAGAGGGGAGACGGAGAGAGGCAGAAGAAGAGGACATGTTTTGGACATTGTAGAGACATTTGGAATGATATGAGGAGGAAACTTTGGGGCATTGTGGAGAGCAAGTACTTCAGCAGGGGCATCATGATCGCTATTCTCATCAACACCATCAGCATGGGCATCGAGCATCACAACCAGGTAAGATGATACAGTGAATGTTGTCACATACAAATGTTTGCAGTGATGATGCAGTCGATTTTCTGGGAATGAAAGGAGTTAATGTTGGTTGATTCAAGAATTGAAAGGAAATTATTTGATTCGTGCACACTTTGTTGAATGACATACTTTTACATCTTTGGGCTTAGGAGAAGGTTGGTTTTCTCAGCAAATAGAAAAGGGATACTTAACTCATATACTGGCTCAGGTATACGGGGTAGAAAAAAGGAGTAATTACAGAGGGATTATATAGACCATAGTCAGATGAGGATTTAGAGGATAATCTTAACAAAAACAGAAGGAAACATTGGACAATTCATGTTGCTTCTAAAATAAGTTTCGAGATCCTGGGGAAGGTAGATATTTGACAAACAGTGTCGAGTTTGACCTTCCTCAATTGTCGGTCCTCATTATAAACTAAGTTGCAAGTCATATTTGATTTTTTTGAGTTTAAAATCCTCAAATTTATGACTTGAGTCCAAGTCATGTGACTCGAGGCCACACCTGGAAACTACTATCAGAGCTGATTTCAAATACCTGTAATTTGCTAACAGAGGTAATAAATGTTTTGGAAATCGGCAAATACATCACTCCTCACCCTTGTTGAAGAAATTTGCATTTCCTTTAATTCTTCAGACTGACATACCATAGTGTCAATAGTGTGCATCAGTGTAATCATTCCTCGCTCCCCTCTCACTCCCACAAATCGCCGCAGCCTCAGCAGATAAACCACTATCACTGCTGATGAAGCATTGCTGCTAGAAATATCATAATAGCAGATGACATTCGGAAGGCCGAGCGTGGGAGTGGAGCATCACTGCCATGCAGTTCTTCTGACAGAGGTGTAAACATTTAGCCTGGCGGTAGACAAACCGAGCCGGCTTTTAACATTGGCCAGTCTCCTCTGAGACGGGCAGGGCAGGTGTCTGAGAGCGAGAGAGGGAGAGAGCCTGCCAAGACTGCATGTGCATACAGACACAGATGAGCCTACACACATGTAATACACATCTATTTGTGTCCATGTGTGCATGCACAACAGAAACATACACAAGCTGTTACATAAAAAAGCTTTTTCCCGCATTCCTCTCTCTCTCAACTGATGCCATTCTGCTTCCTCCCCTGCTAATTTTACTTCCTCTTCTTTCCTCTTCTCCATAAATCCCTCTGTGCACCTTTTCCTTTGCACGTTCCTTCCCCCACTCGCTCCTTTGTTCCTCGCTGTCTCTCTTCCTTCCGTCCTTCCCGCCTCACCCCAAGTGTCTCATATACTGTCTGACTCTCTTTTACCTCCCTCAGTTTCACCCTCCATCTCCCCACTTCTCTCTTTCCCTCTCTCTCTCATCCGCCCACTCACTCTTTGACAGCACACAGAGTAGTTGCTTTCTCTCATCTCTGAAGACTCTAAAAATAAACGAGGGCTGGGTGGTGGTGGAGAGGGGGAGAGGGGGAGAGGAGGAGAGGAGCGAGATGGGAAGAGCGAGGCAGACGCCGGTTACACAGCAGTTTTCAGCTCAATTCCCAGTGTGATTCCGCATGTGAGCGAGCGCGTTTCAAAGTAGGCATGTATGCAGAGACACGCATGCACATTTGCATGCGCACACTCACAGACGCTTTGTCTGTCTGTCTGTCTCCTGAGTCTTTCTCCCTCCACAATTTCCACAGGCTGACACAGAGGCAGTGATACAAGTGTGTGTTTTTGCTCTGCAGTCGAAAGTCTTACCTCTTGTAATTTTGTTCTAAAACAGGAACTCTGAAGCTGATGTGCTTCTCCCTGAAAAACAACTAACCACAGGGCTGCCTTACCCGCACCACATCTGCTAAGGGGAAATGTTCATGTCAAGTGTGTGGTTTCAAATGAAAAATGCATGTTGGTCTGTGTAGGTACGGCTTTGCAATTTTTGATTGTGATATTTTACCATCAAAGATGTTGTTTTTACATATTTATGTTTGATTATCACTCACTAATTCCTCGAATGATTTTGTGCAGGAGCAAGTTTAAAGTGGAAATAGACAACTTTTTTCATCAACGGGTCATTAATGAGTAAATGTTGATTGTGCAATGTAATGGCTATAGAATAATGACACCATCTGCATTTAGATTGGATCCCTATAAGCCTTGCATTCAATGTGCAATTCTGTCTGCCTTTGGGTCTGATCTCCCGGAGATTTGAAGGCTTCATTTATGGTGCAACATAACAAAACTGCAATGGCAGTAACAGTTATGTATGTGCACTGAGCATTGCTTATATACATAAAAAGTCTGCCTCTGGTCTTTTTTCTGGCCAGCATTAGATGTCCTGTGTGCACAGTGCAGCACGCGGCCTGCTAGTTTCACAGCAGGAATGTTGCAGTTTAACCATGTCTCGGCCAGAAGCAAGATGCAACAGTTATTTGTGACTCACTGCATCGCCCTCATGCTGAGTTTACACTACGAGTAACACAACAGGCTACAAGTCATTTCCAATGGAAGCCGGTGACATAAAGCCACCAACTAACACCCAACGCTTATCACTGTCAACCGGTGGGACACGCTACAGATCAGGCCTCAACTTTTTTAGTGCTCCGATAACGTGGTGAAGTGTCAATCTATCATATGTTTTTGTTTTAGCTGTGGTACTGTGTTATTTAACTTAGTCAGCTCATGCTATGCTAGCTTTATGTGCACAGGGCTGCGCAGGGCTGAAATGTGATGTTAAATGGGCCGCACATTTTAATCAAAAGCATACAGAATTTTTTGATCCAATAACAGCTTTAGGTGACATTTTGTCAAGGAGAGGGTCTTTGTGGAAAGTAGCATTCACACATAAGCCTCTGATGACATAACTACATTAACAAATGTTTGAGCAACAGTTAAACAGCGACCCGGTGGTAAGGTAATTGGTGAAGTTGTTGCATTGTAGTTTGTAGTGTAAAGTTAGCATCACTTTGCTCGTCCATGTTGTTGTCAAGGGATTGTATGTTTGCAAGAAAATTGGTTGAGAGCAGTGGTTTGTGCAGCCTAGCCTTTAGCTTACCTTGTTGACCCACTCACCTCCCCCGCTAGTGTCCTCCTGGGAGAGTGACCCAAACTGTTGCAAGTGGTCAGACGATCTCCGTTGGTGACTGCTTGCAGTCAAATGTGTAGAATAAGTATGCCTCAACTTTACAGTCCAAAACAAGCAGCAGTACAAATGACACAAACATAACAAAGAGGAGCTGCTGCATCTTTGCAAAGTCATCTATTTCCACTCTAAAGACGAGCTGCCCATTTGCATTCATGTTATGTGTGTTTCATGCCTGCACATTTCTGTATTTGGGAAAAAAAAGCACATTGGAATTCAGGCTTGGAAGTTGTTGCTCATTCATTCATATGCAAGTTACATTCACACACTGACTGAGGGCACAATTCAAGAGAGAAACAGGGAGAGGATGTTTGTATGGGAGGGTAAAATATGAAATATTATTCAGGAGATGGAAAATTAGGAGAGCAGGTGGAAATTAAAGTGGGAGACCACGGGTACAAGGACATTGGGAGAAACACAGCGAGGGAATGAAATCTAGAAGGAAATCAGAAAATGGGAAAAAAGCACTGAGAGAGAGGTACTATGATATTTTGTCGGAGTTAAACTGAGGTGTCAAGGGCTGTGATGGTTCTGTCAATAATAAATAAATCTCATATCCTGTTTGTACCTACGACTTAGTGAGTGAGTAATGGACACAGGTCAAGGTTAGAGCTAAGTGCTAAGAGATACAACTCTTTTTATTCCTGCATTCCCCATTTTCCACCACAACACATCTAGTTTGAGTGTCTTATTTGCATTTTTCTGAATCACTCAGCAGTCCGCAGATTGCGCCGGCTTCCAGCTACAGCTTCAGCACCAAACTCAAATGAGTCTCAGTAGATATTTTCCAGACTAAAACATTAGAGTCAAAATTGAGCTCATGAGATTTAGGCTGGGTTTGTGGGCTTATTTTGTTTCGCTCCTTCCCTTTTATCATTTCTGCTCTCTCTCACCCCTAATCGAGTATTTTCCCTCTCCTCTCCTCCATCATGTCATCATCATACTCCTAAACAATCCCTCTGCTCGCTCCCCATTTTCCCTTCTCCTCCAGACGGGTTCTCCCTCCGCCATTCTCCGTCCTCTGATCGACAGGAGGATATTGATCGCAAAGAGATGTGTCTGTCTGATAATGAGACTCAAAAAGAGAAAGAAAGAGGGATGGAGAACTAGGGAGATGGATATAGATAGGGAGGAAAAAAGCGGATTAGAGGAAGGGGGGGGGGGCTGTTTTTTTCTGACACGGTTTGCTAACTTTGGCAGGGCTTGCTGGCTATTTCTCCGCTGGCTTTGAAACTGAAATTCACAGGGGGTATCGGAGAAAGCATCTGATCCATATCGTGCACACACACATACAAATGGAAATAAACTCGGGATTGACTGGAGAGTGTGTGTTTCTTGTGTGTGTGTGTGGTTCATATCCAGCCAGAGTTTGACACCATGCGCTACACAGACAATAGACACTCTCCATTTCCTTTCTCACTTTTTTGTTTCTGATGTGATGTTCCCGAGCTTTCTTTTACAGTTTTGCATAAACAGCTGTGCTAAAAAAAAACCCAATTTGTTTTCCTGTTTTTCAGTCTCTTCCCTTCCTCTCTGTCTGTCGCCTATCTAAGATAAGGTGTATGCGTTAATTTTATTTGCCAGGTAGGAGAGAATTCTCTTTTCAAGTGAGTGACAGTTTGAGTGACAGCCTTTTCAACACAGGCGGAGAAATGTGATGCGTACACAATTGTTCTCGCAGTGGCTCCGGCATCTTTTGTTGCGGGAGCCGTGATTGCAAAGCAGCGGTTTAATATCAACTGTGTTTTTATCTCTTTGTGTGTACCTGCCTCTCTGCGGATATCACTGTTTTTAACTTGGAGTGCTTGCAACTCAAACCGATCAAACCCACCCACTCTGTCTATATCCCCACTTCCACATCTTACTTGTGATTTTGTGATTCTGTTTCTGTGACCCTCTCCACCCAGCCAGAGGAGCTGACCAACGTCTTGGAGATCTGCAATATTGTTTTCACCAGCATGTTCACCCTGGAGATGATCCTAAAGCTGACTGCCTTTGGCTTCTTTGAGTACCTGAGGAACCCCTACAACATCTTCGATGGCATCATTGTCATCATCAGGTCTGCAAGTTACAAAATTATTTGCTGATTGATAAGTTAGTTTGTCACAGCAAGTTTTATATATATATATATGCCAATTGTTGTTATTAGCACAACAAAATATTCAAAACATTCCCCTGGGTGCTCTCTGTGTCATCTATAACATCTTTCCTAATTCATTGTCTAAGGAGCAGCTCCAGACTTAATACTTGATGGCATCACAAATTCGAGTTTTGGAAGTCTGAAGAGGGTTGTTCATGTTTACTAATAATTTTTAGACTCCCTTAGACCCTAAGAGTAACATGTATGATGAATTTTAAAAAAGGACAGAGCTTCCCTTAAATAAATGAGATATAATATTTACAAACTCCGTCTCAAATCAAGAGTCAAATCACTTTGTTGGAAATTAATCAGAGCTTTTGTCCAAACATGTAATAACTGTACATCTAATTGAGTTTCAAGATATACTTTCATCTCCAGAAAACAGACAAGCATTGTTCTGAACAGATTTTCCATCTGTTTCAGTGTATTCCCCATGGAGCTTTGCATTAAACTACACCACCTCTTTTATATGACAAATGTTTAATATAGGAGCTGTCAGGCAGCGTGGGGATAAAATATGCAAAATGCTGCCGTATTCCTTATCATAGCAGTATGGATTTCTTTATCTTGAAAAATGTGCAGTAGTGTGTTTTTATTTAGTGACGAGTCCTCTTATCTTCTCTAATCTGGTCTTTCACATTTCTAATCATTTTTAATTTATTTTTCAAAACCTTCCTCTCCCCACATTCCCTGATTGTAACAACATTTATTTTTTTCTCTACCCATTTCTTTTCATTTCTCTGCATCTTCTCACTTTATCTCTCTCTGTTAAACACACACATCCACCCAATGCAACACTCACCCCAGTGTGTGTGAGATCATCGGGCAGGCAGACGGCGGCCTGTCAGTGCTGAGGACCTTCAGGCTGCTGAGGGTCATTAAGCTGGTGAGGTTCATGCCTGCGCTGAGGCGGCAGCTGGTGGTGCTGATGAAGACTATGGACAACGTGGCCACTTTCTGTATGCTGCTCATGCTCTTCATCTTCATCTTCAGGTAACAGAGGGGCACGGGGGCATATATTCCTGTGGACTTTGGCTCAGGGAAAAGAAATCAGTAAGACGCAGAGAGGGCAGGAGAATGTAAACAAGTCTCTGCATGTATGACCTGTGCAGCACTGTGCCTGGTAGTTTAACAGCCTGAGACAGGTTGTTGTGTTGCCTCTTGAAACCTAAAATACAAAAATAAGTTATGATAGATTATCTGTAGTTTATGACAAAATATAGGAGTTGAGCTTGGTGCATACAGCCATAGCCGAAAGCCTGAACACAGTCTTTGCAAAATAATAGGATTAACTTCCAATTATTGGAGTTCCACCCCATTTTTGCCGTATCTCCGCTCTGTCAAGGCTTTTCTCTTTGACCTGCCTACTTCTCCAGGGTTACTGCTGCCTTGAAAGTTACCTTCGCTTGTTTGTCTCTCTGTCAGCAGTATATTAGACTGCATTAAACTTTTAGATTTCCACTAAATTAGACAGATAAGCCTCAGGCCAGAGAACAATAACAGTAAACCCTAACTATAAAACTGACAGAGACTGAGCTCAAATTCTAACAGCTTCTTGGTAAATTGGTCTGATTTGAAAGTGAAATGAATATCTTTAGATACGACTGTAAAAATGATTAGTTGTGCACGGTTATTATTGTTTTGTCTCTACATGATTCAGTCAAGACTCTTGCCAATCATTCAACAAGGTCAGCGGCGAAATCTAAGTAACAGAATCTTAATATTAAAAATTTCTTCTCCAAACTGAAGAAGCTGTCAGTGACATTTAGAGCATTGATATAGCAGCAAAGCATGAATTGCTAGGTAAAGATATAGTGGAGTAATGGCATCCTGAGATGAGAATAAAGTCACCCTACCGCTGTGTGTCTTATAAACCAAGCTTCTCAGTTCACTGTTGTGGTAAGTCCAGCAGCATGTGCTTGTAAATCCTTGTGAGTGTGTCCAACAGGCTAGCTAAAGTTGCCACACTGTTCTGCACTTATACGGCAGTTATACTGGGAAGGTGGTGGTGCAGAAGCATATCGCCCGCCCCCTGGTTTCCCCACACATTAACAGTAGAGATGGAGACTGCACTATAGGCCAGCCACAAAGTGATTTTAGATAGCATACCAGCATCATGGAATCAAAAGAGGTTTGAAATTTAACACAACAGCGTCTGCCTCCAGTCTCAGTCCCTTTATAAAAAATAACAATGGCATAACATGTCAATAACATTCATTTACTGTCTCTGTGGTGACTGATCTCATTCTTTATTTGAAGGGGAAGGAGCTCCTGGACCTCTTTTTTTTCTTGATTTGCAGACATTTTCGGCTGCTGTTGTACTTTATTCAACTATCCACTAACTGCTGCTAGCTGTTTGTTTTTTTTTTAATTTCCCAATGTGGGTTGCATGTTTAACACGTCATCAAATATTGCATCCATCCTGCCCATGGTTTTGTTCTGCCGTCTGTCCCTTTTACACAAATGCAAAATTGCTGCTGTTACAATCTCCGTTGCCGGCTTAAAGGCGAGACAACTCTGCCCTCCCCATCCTGCAATCATACCTTTTATACCGAATAGGAAGGTGGCATAAAGGCACGGTATTATTGCCTTGAACAGGCAGTGTGAAAGGGGCTAATGTGGCTCTCAGCACTGTTGCCTTTAATAACGCTGCTGATTAGTTAGCACCATCAGCTGCTAGCTTCTAGCTTAGCCACCTCCATATTAAGATGTGAAGACTATCCAGCCCGAGACTCTGGAACGTAGATATGGTCTAAATGTCACATACAGCTCATTTGTAATGCTTAAAGATGCTGTACAGCATTTAAATTGTACCTAAATTAATATTGCAGACGCAGAAAACTGCAGTTTGCAAAAACATAATCATTCAGCCTCATCTCTCCTCCCTCTGTTAACCTCCCCACCACATACACATACACACACTACTCTGTTTTCCCTGCAATTCCACCTCCGTGGGCGATAACCGAAAATGAAGATGGTTTTAACAGAATTATTGTTATTTGAATAATTTATCATAATTATTGCAAGTACAATCGTTTATACATGACAGATATGAGTTCCACAACAGTGTAATAATATTACCCCAGTCCTGCTTGTATCTTTATGTGTGCACAACATCTTTGTGCTTTCATATGTGTGTTTATGTGTACCTGCCAACCAGCTTCCTCACCCCTGCAGCACAGCAGTTAAGCATAAGTGCGCCAAGACAGATGGCATCAGAGCTTTTAGCAGGCTAATGCTATCCTTAGCAAGTGGCATTTGGCCTATACATCCAGCCACTGTAGCCTTTAGTGAGCAGTTAATGTAAAGTACCACTTGGCTAAGACTTCAACTTTTAAAAACTCACCTTAAATTGCCCGACTGGAAGCAACAATGAGAATGAGAATATGAACAGCAAGTCTGGGTATCACAGTCTTGTGACGACAGTAAACAGGTGGGTGCAGGAAGAAGGAAAAAAAGGAGAGGGAGACAGGCGAGTGAAAGCCAGAAAAATAAAGCTTTGGATGGAATAGAAATAGAAGATTATAATAGTTATTCAATATGTTTATACATATACAGTATATGTGCAAATCATAATTTAAATGCATGTGTGTTTTTTTCTTTTTAGTGTGCTACAGCTTTTAATCATTTCACACCTGATACTATTTTATTTTTCTAATTTTATAAATGTTAACTCTATTAAAAAATCTGTTAGTGAAATTTGAAGAGAAAAAATTTGAAAACATTCTGTCAGTGCCGAAAATAAGGGCATGTGTGCATATAAAATAGAAGTTTGGCCCTGAACCACATGTAACATCTAGTTTATCAAGAAGCCAAACATCTTTAGTACATCTGTTGTGTGATTTGGGTGAAGCAGAAAGAGAGTCCCATTTTCTTTTATAGTGTTCTAACAATGATGACTTAGGAGAGTTAATGTCCCATAAAATGGCTTTTCTAAACCCTGACACTGTCCAGTGCTCAGATGACCGAAAGCTAGAATGGTTGTTTAAGTTTGCCAATTTTGTTGAAAAAGCCTAGAAAAGAAGTAAAGATTTTATATTTAATTAGTATTTATTGTGATTTTGTTTGGGTTTTTTATCTAGCGCTACACAGTAAATGTCTTTGTGAGTTACCCATTAATGTTTTTTCTTAAATGATGAGGATTTGATTATGTAGGATGCTTTTGTTGCTCTGTGTGTTTCAGGCTCTTCTGGCTTGTTTTGTATTTTATGGTGTCTTCTAAGCCCAAGTGGGATGGACATAACTGTTTGCATGACACAATAATAATAAAAATGTTGATTTGATTTAGACGCATAAATGCATCTTACCATCACTCTATGATGGCCTTTGTGGATGAATTTTTGGAGTATTCCCTTCTTGTGTTGCAGTATCCTGGGGATGCATATCTTTGGTTGTAAGTTCAGTCTGAAGACCGAGGCAGGAGACACAGTCCCTGACAGGAAGAACTTTGACTCCCTGCTCTGGGCCATCGTCACTGTCTTTCAGGTAAAAATGCTTCAAACGCAAATTCACACTGTCAAAAGTTTAATTTTACAAAAACTAAAAACTTTTAAATAATTGCACATAGATTTGCATGTTATTATTTGTTTCAACCTGTATGCAGATTTGTGTGTATATACTGCATGTGTATATTTTCTTTAGATTCTGACTCAGGAGGACTGGAACATGGTGCTGTACAACGGCATGGCATCCACCTCGCCGTGTGCTGCTCTCTACTTCGTAGCTCTTATGACATTTGGAAACTATGTGCTCTTCAATTTGCTGGTCGCCATTTTGGTTGAGGGTTTCCAAGCTGAGGTGAGACAACTTGGTTTAGGTGCCTTGGACAGCATTGAAGATAAATTAACAAAACTGAATGTGTTATGGGACCAACTAGCCAGTTATGTCCTATTTTTCAACTGCTGTAGGTTGAAAACATTATAATCACACAGTTTACAGAAATACATGAGCAAACAAGTATCTTTATCCATATTTAGAAAAAAGAAGTCGCTTTATAAAAGGCATGTAAAAGGATTTGTTCAGCAACTGCAGTAAATGAGGAATCAGATGGGGTTTTAAACTGAACCGCAGTACTTTGTGTGCACTGACCTGTGTCAAGAGTTCCAACTGAACTTCAGACATTTGTGTTTCAGAGCTGGATTTGACGAGTGAACGTAAACCAGGCAAGCTTAGGAGAAAATTGCCCCTTAGATAGTTTGGTAATGAGTAAGAGGACAAATGATTGGCAGTTCTTATTTAAATTAGCTTCTGATTGATGATTATTTCTACGCTTTCTCCCACTCTCTGCTCCTTCATCTTCTCACATGTCTCCTCTCCCTTGCTGTGCCCCCCTTCCTCGCCCCTCCCTCTCCTTGTCTTCCTGTGTTTCTCTCTCACCCATTCATTTTTTCATCTCACTGTTCCCAATACAGGGTGATGCAAACCGCTCCTACTCTGACGATGACAGGTCTTCCTGTAATTTTGAGGAGAACGATAAGCAGAAAGACTCTCTGCATCTCTCAGGTATTAAATGCCTCTAGGAGCTTTACAACATTTATTGTTTCATTATGATTGATTTTCTTCTCACCTCTGAAATCTTATGACTGATGACAACAATTTACAATTTTCTTCTCCCAAACAAAAATGTCAACTTTAAACTCATCATGCCACTGTAAAATTGTGTTATCCAAAATCTCTTAAAGGGTAGCTTCAGTATTTTTTAACCTGGACGCTATTTTCCGTATTTTGTGTCTAAGTGACTAATGGAGACAACAACTTTTGAAACTGTTTCAGTATTAAGTGAAAGAGTTACAGCCAGCAGCAGCAAACAGGCTGCAATGTGACCACTTTGAGTGTTCACTGTGACAGTGTGCACTGTCAGTGTCTCCAATGTCAAAAAGATGTAGCAGGATTTAGGGACAACTTTAATTTCAGTTCTACTTAAACCAGGTTTAAGAAAAATTACAATAAATCTACCTTGTACCTTGTATCACCACTAAAAATGCTTGTTTTTATCATTGGCAGGCTCAGATTGTTATTATGAGTATCACACCACGTTACAGAAAGAATTCCAACAGAGATGGACCTTTTTGTCAGAGAGTAAGATTTTGTTTCACTAGAAACAGACCCAAAATTGCCATTACCAAACCCACCAGACTCTATTTAAAGTGGAAATCAATAAGTTTTCAACTTTTCAGTTCTACCTCCACCTCCAAGTGGTATTATTGTTGGCGATACTGCTGCAAAGACTCCCGGGATCGCTTTCCGTTTTGCTCCTAGCATAGCAACTATCCACAGATGAGCGTTTGACACTAAACAACATCAACACACACAAGAAGAGATAGAATCCCAAATTGTGAAAAGCCTTTTAGTGCTATGTAAAATGAAAGTTAAAAACAACTATGTAGGCAGGTATTGCTACTTACTGATCTTACAGGAAGAATGCCAACTAAGAGTCAGTTTTGAACCCTCTCAGATCCCTCCATCATATAAATACCCTTCCCAGATTCACCCTTGCACTGCTCTGGTTTTAGTTGCTCTTTCTCTTCGACTTTTTTGCTGCCTTCATTAAGGGGCTCTTTTCCTTTTATTAGGCAGAATTTCCACAGTTTCTTTACTTGTTCCACCCTCTGCCATTTCTCAATACTACTGCAAAATGACTCCTTTGTTGTGGATAGATAATGCTGGACCTGGGAAAACAAACAGTACAGTATCTTCCCTTTTTTGTTGCACAATAGTAGATGCACTTCATTTTGTGCCATACATCGATGCTTCATTTTTTTCCCCGGGAAATCGTACCCAGAGGCATGCAGGATTGCATAGTGAATGCTAGGCTAATAGCAAACCAATTCTAATGCAGTTTTCTGATACAGTTTTTCATTGTTCTATAGCCATTGCAGTGTGTAATCAACATTAAATTCAAAATTAAACATTTAAACAGAAAAGTTATCAATAGAGGCTTTACATAAACAGTAATTTTGTCAATGCGAAACACACTTTATTGAAAGCTGCCAGAAGCCAAATAAAATTCAGACAAAAAATGTCTTTGTTCATCTTTACACTGTTCCAGCAATCACCAACTCTGGTTCGGTTGAAAAAAAAAAAAAAACTTAATACACCCAGTTAGATATGAAATTATTCTGGCTCTATAAAAGCTAAAATTACTGTTTCCAACGATAGGGCACCATACTATATTTGCCCTAAGGTTTTAGTGTAAACAATCCTCCGGCCATTTAAAACTCCAGAAAGCCATCAGCTATTTTGTTGTGCCTTGGGCATTAAAACATTGCCTGCTGTTAAAGTTCCACGTACAAAAATTGCTAACCGTCTTTTTCCTGTCTGAAATGCAAGCAGCACAAACGTAAATAATGCATGCCCGATGCCAAGTGTCCATCCACTCCTCTCCCCTTTTCTCCCCAAAGGCACAGAAAAGTGAACTTGCCAAAATCAGCCGAAGCGTCACACAGTAGAGAAGCATTTAGCAGCACATTAGAGAGTCCTCTGATGGTGTCTGATCACACTTCTTCTGAGCCTAAATCCACCTTTTAAATGCCAGCCTACCTGAAAAAAAAACACCTTTGGAATGTAAATGGTACCTGGAGACCTATTCCCCCCAAAGAAATGTTGAAAGCGGACAAACCAGTGGCAAGATATTCCTCTCTTTTCCCATTATGAGCTCCTCTCTGGCTTATCTAAGGCAGTTTGGTGTAAATTAAACCTTTCTGTGCCTCTCTGAGCTGGTCATAACCTGGTTTTAGGACATTAATGTTCTAAAGTGATGGAGGGTGTCAAGTTCTGATTGCATGGCAGAAACAGAGGAAAAGCAACAGATGGGAGAAGGGCTCTTTGTGTTGTCCTACTAGATTTCACTGTTTTTGCCCTCATTCATCTTATCTTGTCCTCCATTCTCCTCCTTCTCTCCACATCCTCTTTCCCATAGACCCCAAGATCTGTACGCTAACCCCTAATGGACACCTGGACTTGTCCCCGCTGCCTCATGGTCTGTTTCCAGGAGAGAGGTTGACATTTGCTCTTGGCTCCAGGAAGAACAGTGTTATTTCCCTTGGCAGGGCCAACTTGGAGCAGAAGGCTGTGGTAAGTGGAAAGGACTGTTTAAAAAAAAAAACATGAGTCTTGTTTGAGTGATTTGTCTTTATGTTTTAATTTGACTGAAACAGTGTGAAATTAATATTATAGCCAATGTCTTTGATGAGGATAATAATTTCCTGCAACAATGTTTTTCAACCCTGCTGCCTATCTGAATAGCTAATTTAATGCTGCGGTCCCTCCTGGGCACAAATGGGGGGGGGGGGGGGGGGGGGGTAATTACCCAGGGCCACAATGGGAGAGAAAGGCTTGTTTTGTTTGCAACTTTTTATTATTATTATTTTTATATTATTTTTATTATTTCTTAGTAATTAGTGCCAGAACTAAATTAAAATTGCCTGAATAAATTGGTTTAAAGTCTGAACCTGGCATAAAAAATAGAGGAATTGCACTCGGTTTCATCTGTCAATGCAGCTGAAGCCAAAACCAAAGAAATGGAGAAGAAAAGAAAGCAAACTGACTGTGAAAAATTAGCAGGTGCATAATGGAAACATGGATCAAGAGAGAAGCACCTGGGGGCCCACAGACTGCTTATGCATAGGGCCCAAAATTTCGTGCTACACTCCTGGCTGTGGCACTTGACTTAAAGTTTAAATTGCTCAAACTGATATATTTCCAAGTTTCATAAAATACGAAGCATAGGATTACATTGCTACTTTGAGAAAATGTAACTCATATATCTTAAGAAATGTATCAATGCAATATTTTCGGTAGTGTAACACTGCCCTTGTGATTTCCACTTACATATGTTGAATGATCACAGTGAACAAGTGTTAGTAATTACTATTGGAAATTACATTTAGTCAAATTATTTTAAAATCTCACAGTATTTTAGCTCGCCCATGTCCATTTTAGCATTAGAAATATACATACACAAATATGCTATATAAAATGTTGTTTTTCTTATTATTCACACGTTCAAGGAAAATATGAGCTTTTGGGGAGCAAAAGCCAGTAAACATGTTCTTATTTAAAGACACAAACTCTAAAAACACCTCCTTGAATTTACACTTTGAAAAGTGTGGTAAAAATGACCTATAACCCCAAGGGACATTCATTCTTTTTACGAAAATTCGCAGAACTTACAGCTCAGGATATATTTTATTAAAACTAAAACATTTGTAATTGAATTTAATATTAGATTGATGATAAATTGAAAATTAAGCAGAGTCGAGGAGCAAAGGAAATAGCAAAATCCACACATAAAAATTCACTTTTTATATAAATAATAATGGTCTATCATTTAAATTTTTTATGATCCTTTTGGTGTCATGTAAGTGTGATAATTTTTTTTTTAAAAGAATGTGTTTTTGTTTTTCTAATTCACACAAAAATCCCTACAGTTGAAGAATCCCCTCATAATGAAACGTTTTTATGTCACTGGATCAGTTCTGTTTATTCTTGTTAGTAATCCAGCCCGCCTGAGTCGATCCAGACAGACTGTGGCTCAGAGTTAAAGAACATGAAGGAAACCTCTCTCTTTCTCAGTATCCAGGTCGAGGTTACCACAACTGGGGCCGCCCACTGCCTACCCAGCCTCAGGCTTTGTGGGCCCGCCGCTCCAGCTGGAACAGCTTGGGAGGCTGCCGCCCCTGCTCCTCCTCGTCTCCCTCTGCTAGTCCAGCCTTCAACCCAACCTCTGCGCGGCCCTTCTACGGCTACGGCCTCGGGGGTCTTGGCGGAGTGGTTGGGGGAAGCCTTCGTATCCGTGGTCCCCGTGCCTCTTCATCCCCGCACCGCCACCTCCAACATGTCCATCCGGATGAGGAGGAGTCTCTCCTGTCTCCTCCCCCTGTTGCTCCACACTCTCTTCACCTCCCCAATCCTATGCTCCCGGGCCAATTTGTGCCCAGGAGGGACCGCAGAGCTCTATCGCTAGAGCTGCCCCACATGCTGCAAGTCCCAGGACCCCCGCACCCTCCACCGCCACCACTCCACGCGCCACCCCCCATGACGCTCCAGGCTCACAACAGGAAGAAGAGCTTCTCTGGGGGGGCGGTAATCAGTGGAGGTGGTGGGCTGGACAGTCTGGGTGGCCTAGTAGGGGTCCACCAAGACTGTAACGGGAAGACTCCTCTGTCTCAGCTTCTCCAGCCCCCTTCCAGACACCAAAGTGAACTGGCTGGCGGGACAAACCCCCAGAGCCAGCTGATGGCTGAAGTCTTCCCGCAGGTTAACACACGCAGCAAGGACCGGGAGGACCTGGACGATGACATTGAATATGTAAGTTACCATTAAGTGTGTCTGGGAGGACAGGAATTAAACACCAAGTGTGTAGGCTGTATTGGCAGAAATTAAATATAATAAATGTTTTTTTCGTAGTGTATGTCCACCCAAAAATAAGAATCGTTGTGTCTTTCGTTACCTTAGAATGAATCATTTACATCTATGTAGGGAGTGGGCCCCAATCCACAGAGTCCACCAAATTACACCACCATGTTTCTACAGTAGTCCAGAACAGACAAACGCTGGCTCTAGAGAGGATCATTCGTGTTCTCGGGTTTCCATCTTGGTCCACAGTTAACAGCCCCTCTACATCAAGCCAAACAGCTTTGGAAAAACACTCATTTTGAACCTGAAACCTATTTGTTCAGTGTTTTTACCTATTTAAATCATCAGGTCTTTTATTTTGGAGAGGAGACTTACAGATAATTCAGCTCCTGGTTAAAAACATCTGGATCTTGAGTTATCAGAGAAAAAAGGGGAGCACACGTTAGCAGGTGCTGGGCTAGCAGCCTGTGTTATAGACCTCTGCAGATAATTGGTTTCCTGGCAAAAATATGTTGAATGTCTGGATCTCAAGTTAATAGAGAAAAATAGTTGAGCACACATTAGCAGGTGCTAGGCTTGCAGCCTGTCTGCAACCAGCTGAACTGTGTGGGAGAAATACTGATTTTTAACGTGAAACTGCTTTAGTCAGTGTTTTTACTGGTTTAATATACATGGTCAGTTTGTTTTGGAGAGAAAGACACCTCTTTGAATAATTCGGCTTCTGGTAAAAACCTCTTCAACAAAGAACAATGAAGGAATCCTAACTGGGAGTTCACGCCTGGCACATGGAAGAAGTTTCAGCTGGTTGCAATCTGCAATCCTCACCACTAGATGCCACTAAATCCTACACACTGCACTTTTAAACAGTAAAAGCATGAAGAAAAGCCTGGTCGGCTGGTATGAGTCTCCTATGATACACTAACTCCACAGATGCAAATAAGAGTCCCTCAGATGATATGTAACGGCATCTAAAAGGAACAAAGAACCACAATCTAGGCCTGCGATTCTCAATAACTGAACTATTAGCTATTGTGTTAAAGTACAAGTTTTCACACATACAGTTATCTCCGTCTCTCTTGTGTAGGATTTTCCAGTACTTTGTATAAAGCCAGCACTCCCTATCACCTGGGCCTCGTGGGAGACCCATTGTTTTCATTGTAAACAAGTGTGTGTATGAGTGAAACAAGGTTAATTAGAAAGGACTATTTAGACAGCGGGGGAGAGAGCTATACAGATGGTAATGTTGGAAGATGCTCCGAGCTGTTGCTATAGAAGAGTTTCACTTTCGTTAATAATTTAAATGGGGAGTCTAAACAGGCAGTTTCGCAATTTTGTGTGTCTGCCTGATTGTATTTTGCACAGGTTGTGTGTGCATGCCATGATTTGTGTCGATATGTGTGTTGCAGAGCTTGTGCTTCCGCATCCAGAAGATGTTAGAAGTGTACAGACCGGACTGGTGTGAGAGCAGAGAGGACTGGTCTGTCTTCCTGTTCTCGCCACAGAACAGGTGAGTCACTTCGCTCTGCCTCACGCTGCCCATTCTGTTGTAAGGAATATCTTAAGACGGCCTTGAGGGAGTTTATTCAAAAAAGTGTCCTCTTGGATTCAAATATGAACTGATTAAAATTTTGGTGGTCAAAAGGTCAGGGTCACTGTGATGTTGAATTTATCTCGTTCTTGTGAAGGTAGTATCTCTTAAAATTTTACACAAACATTTACTTGGACTCAATGATGAGCTGATAGAATTTGGTGATCAACGGTCAAGGTCACTGTCCATCTCATTTTTGTGAACCCAATATCTGAAGGTGGCCTTGAGGGAGGTTCCTAAAATTTGACACAGACATCCACTTGGACTCAGGGATGAACTGGTGTTCAAAGATCAAGGTCACTGTGACCTTGTTTGTCTCATTCTTATGAACACAATATCTCAATAATACCTTGAAGGAATTTCTTCAAATTAAGCACAAATATTCACTTGGACTAAACAATGAGCTAATTGGAATTTAGTGGTCAAAGGTCAAGGTCACTCTGACCTTGCATCCATCTCATTCTTGTGAACGCAATATCTTAAGATGGCCTTGAGGGAGTTCCCTCACATTTCGCACAAATGTCCACTTTGACTCAAGAATGAACTGATCAGAATCTGATGGGTGAAGGTCAAAGGTTAAGGTCACGGTGACCTCCTAAAATGCATTTGTCTATAACTAAAGAATACATATGTTCAAACTTCATCCAAACATCTAATAGGATATAATGATTGAATGTACAATGATTAAGACATTTTATATCCAAGGTCATAAGTCAACTGTGATATCATAATGTCCTGCAAAAACACTTTTTTGGCCATTACTTAATGTCATTACTGAGGAATAGAGGGGGTGATATTTGGTCAGATACTGAATTAGTGACACTAATCGTGACATTGTGCTGATTGTTTATCTCTTCTGTGTGTGAAGCATCCGTGTATCGCAGACATGGATGTAAACTTTAAGTACAACATGCCTGGTGTGTGGAGACATACAACTGCATGGTGGTAATTCTAGTTTATTTTAATCAAATCTGCTGTACTGAGATTTTAATGATCAAAAATGTGTTGACTCAAAATGAAGGCTGGTTTTCCGCCAAAGTCTCTCATATAAACATTATCGGTTGGCCACAGGACACGTCTCATCAAAACAATATCAAGGATGGGTGGGCCAATTGTGTTCCCCCACCTCATCAATAGGAAGGACAGGTTGCCAAGCTTCCACAGAGAAGGACTACATTAGAGTATCGATCGTCACCTTGCAAATAACAAAAGGGATATTTTCTACCCTCTCCCCTCCTGTTAGAGAGCAAGAAACAGGCCTCAGGGGGTAAATGTAATACCATAGGCAGTTCATTAAATTCTGCATTAACTTGTGATGTTGTGTTGCAATCTGCAGTTTCAATAGACACTGTTGTGCTTCAATAAAAGGCATTTAAATGTCCCCACGCTTGTTCCAAAACACAGTCCCTCGCCTTTCTCTTCACCCGTTCAAATAAACACTGCAGCAAAGATATTTAATTGCTTTTTGGCAGTACACAGTGTCACATGCTAAGGTTTGAAATGCATATTCAGTATTTATACATCCCATCTCTCTCTTTTTCTGTCTGTTTCTCTCTTATCTTTCTATTCTACTCTCCCAGCAGAGCACTGTACTCAGGAGTCTGGTGCTTCTGAGAGTGGTGTTAATGTAATTTGTTTGGAATTAGGAGTGATGTAAACAGGGACTGAATGAGGCTATTTACTCACCAAGATGTAAGGGAGCTCCCATGCAACTGTCAAGAGACTTGGCTCCCATTCTGATTGGATGCTTTATAAATTGTGTTCGGGCAGAGTGTGGCCTAACCTCTTTGTATTCTTCCCCCCTTTTTTTGGGCTCTTTTTGGTATTAATAGCAAGTGTAATGCCTATTTAAACTTATTTATTTGATTTCTACCCTTTTTCAATCCTCAACTCATTCCTCCTCTTCTCTCCTCTCCCCTCCAATCCTCTTTTCACTTCATCTCTTCGTCTCCTCGTCTCCGCTTCTCCTTTCCCTTGTCTCCTCTTCCCTATCTCTACTCCTGCTTCCTCTCCTCTCCTCTTCTCCAGGTTCAGACAGATATGTCAGTCCATCATCGCCCATAAGCTGTTCGACTACGTGGTTTTGGCCTTCATCTTCTCCAACTGCATCACAGTTGCTCTGGAGAGGCCCAAGATCCTCCAGGGCAGCTTGGTAAATCCATCTGAAGTGTGTGTGTGTGTGTGCCTGGAAGCTCCACTGTGCAGCCTTTTTTTGTGGTAGCTTCATGTGTTCTCCGAGGATGAATTCAATTTTATTATCTAAAAGGAAGCAGTAAATAAGATTTTACTACCCCTAATCGCCCCATCTCTCCTTTCTGACTGTCAACGTCTCTCTTTCCTCCCTTATGTCTGTCCAGGAAAGAGTCTTTCTCACCATCTCCAACTACATCTTTACTGCCATCTTTGTGGGCGAGATGACACTTAAGGTAACCTTTTATGACCCGTCTCTCTATCACTACCAGTGAGTGTGGTGTGTGCTTCAGGCTCTACACAGAGACATCAAATTTGTCTGTCTCCTCCCGTGTCTCCCAGCTTGTCTCTCTGTTACTGAATTGACTTTGCTTCAGTGCTCCCACAGCCCATCCCCTTCCCTACCCCTCTTTCTTGGCAATTCCCATGTTCCTTTGAAGAACAGAGCAATTAAGCAATGTCATTAATTAGCAGCTAGTCTTCTCTTATGGATGTGGCCCGTCTCCAGCACTCCCCCGCACTCTCTCCATCCTCCTGTCCTCGTCGATGTTGCTACTTTTTTTAAGTTTGTCTTTCCACTTCCTCAGAGTCCCTCTGCTCCCATCGGTCTGTTTTTCCGATCTTTCCCCGTCCTTCCTTTATTCCCTCCTCCCCTCTCTTTTGTCACTGTCTCTGTATTCTCTGCAAAAGACTTTGGCACAAGTGGGCCATCAATTATGCACTCCCACAATCAATTATTAACCAATCACAGCCCGTCAAGGAGCCACAGGCTTGTCAGCCCCCTGGCCGAGCCGTACATGCCTCCCCTCTGTGTCGCTGTCTGTCTGAGCCTCGTGGATCTCCATAATGTGTGTTGGTGTGTGATTGTTTGTGTAGCATTAATCTCTCCGTAGGACTCCGCTGCTGAGTTCAGTGCTGCGTACAAGATGCAGCCTCATAAAAAGCGCAGCGGGGTTGTGGAATTGGTCAGCATGTTGCAGAACTTTTTAGAGTGTTATTTTATGAGGCAGCTTCAGACACAGTGTAGCACTCTCCAAAACTAAGGCTTGTGGTTGTGTGACTAAGCAATGCTATTTCCAGTGCTGTTTCTTGACATAAATTATTAGATCAGTGGTTTTAAAGTGATGGGTCGCGGTCCAAATGTGGGTTGCGGGTCCAATCTGAATGGACCCCAAGTGACTTGTGAACTTGCAATGTTTGTGAAACACAAATTTTATTTTGATGTGCTGTGAATTTCCAGCACAGAGCTTTTATTTCAAGGTGCTGTTTGATGCCACTGATGTAGAGTGAGTTTTCTTCAGTACAGCAACTATTTTATTGCCCTTTTCTTGTTGTTATTTGGCTTATGAACATGCTGTGCCACGTTGCAGCAGTTTTGTCTCTCATCTTGAAGCAATTATAGACATCTTTTTTTGGTTGGTGTTTACTAAGTTTAAGTAATTGCACTTTATTTATGTTTTCTTTCATAGTGTTTTAAGCTCAGGTAAGGTTGACATTTTTTGTGGATGTCGTTATCTTATGTGTGGAAATTGAACTCATAACTTCTGGACCCTGTGGCTAGACAAGTTGGGGACCACCGTATAAGATTATACGCAATTATATAAGCAAGTTAATCAGAATTGTGAACTCATTACGTACTTGAAACTTTTGCACATGCAGTTTACTTTTTGGCATTCAGACCTAAAATGTTTGCCAGGCACTGATCTTTCCACCATCTTGATTTGTTTGCACACTAACCCCCACTGTCCCTCTCAAGCTTTACCAGACACTTTGCAAATGTCACCTGCTGATTTTTGATGCTCCCTCTGCTGCTTAGCAAAACAGCAATTGCAGTTGTGTGCATATGTTTTACAATGCCTGTACAACAACGTCCATCCCTCATTTTTGAAGTCACAGCGTACCATTATGTGTCAAATGGTTGCACAATAAACTTTTTACGAGCAAAGTGAAAGGCATCTTGGACATATGCAGTATATCAGTACACCAATAAATATTACAGTATCCAGCTCTGAGCTATTTGCATGTATGCATGATGTGTTATGGTGTTACTTGTAAGTGTGTGTCTATCCCATTTAAATATAGATACAGTTTATGAGGGGGGCACTAAAATTATGCTCAGAAAAAACTTAAAAAGTCACTCAATGTGATCTTTGATGGGTAGCTTCAGAGTTATAAGTGGGCATTAGGGGAGTGTATGTGAGGAGAAAGACAATGAAAAAAAATCTGTGTTGAATTTGTCACGAGGAGAGCTAAATATCGATACTTCTAAACAGCCAGTGGCCACAACTAACAGCACACGAAGGTTGCATCGACTTACACTGGGATGTGTTCAAGCTATATTCGGTAAAAATGACTATCAGGCAGAGGTCGAATATAATGTTCTCACGATGTGTTTATTGTAATCTTGTAAAATGTAGCTTTTGGTGAGAAACTTGAATAAAAAATAGCTGTTTAAAGGAGAATTTTTCAGTTTCCAGGAAATTAATGCAAGTCTATGTAATTTCCCCAAAAGTGCAGTGAAGTATTTAGGTCCTTTACCTAAGTAAAAGTGGTAGTATCACACTGGAGAATACTCTATTACAAGTAAAAGTTAAAATTGTTGCTGAAGTAAAAGTTTGTGAGTATAATGAAAGAAATGTAGGTAAGATTTTAAAAGTAAAAGAATTTAATCTATAAAAATCCTCACATTTAAGGAGCTGGAAAAATGGTTTTTTTTTTTTTTTTTTTTTTTATGAAATATGCCTGAAATGATCAAAACAGTTCTGTCATTCAACTAATAGATAAATCAACTAATCATGTCTGCTGTGTTTGTTGGCATATATATTGTTGGGTAGTTTAATTTCTAACAAATCATTATATTTAATAAAATCTCAATTTGTAAAAAAAAAAAAAAAAGTAACAAAAAGTGCAAAAGTCAAAAGTGACCTAAGTAGACATCTGTGTGCACATGTGTGTGAGTATGTCAGTGTGTGTGTTTGAGCCGGCGTGTGTAAAATATCTTGTTAGTGTCAACAGCCTGTTGTCCAACAGCTGCTGAAGACTTTTCATGTCTGTATCTTGTCTCTCATCCTTTTGCTCTTTTAGTTTTTTTGTTGTTGTGCTACACGTTTGTATTTTTCCCAATCTGACAGTTTCTTTTACAGAGCTGCTCCAGAAACACAGTCTGTGTTCTAATCCGCTGCTTCTCCTAATTCTCTCTCTTCAGGTGGTGTCCATGGGTCTGTACGTGGGTGAGCAGGCTTATCTGCGGAGCAGCTGGAACATTCTGGACGGCTTTCTGGTTTTTGTGTCTTTGATCGACATTGTCGTGTCCATGGCGGGTGGGGCAAAGATCCTAGGTGTGCTCAGAGTCCTCCGGCTGCTCAGAACACTGCGTCCCCTCAGGTATGGACAAAGTAGTAATTAGTACGTAATTTGCATCTGCTGATTGTCGTGTTATGTGTGGCAGCTCTGCGTCTTGTCAGACTTGTCTTGCACAGTTTTATCTTCACAAGTTTGAAATGTTCTTTAACAAAATGACTGAAGAGCAATGCTCTGTGCCCAAACAGATAAGAAATCCATTTGCAAAGTCATTTAACAATCTCGACAGCAGACAGAAAATGCAACCATAATTAATCAATTACGTCTCCTTCGATGAATGTTTTTTCCCCATGAACGGTCCAATCTTTGAGGTAATCAGTACAATTTTAAGGATGTTAGACTGGAATAAAATAACAAACACTGTATTTGTTTTTCATATATTCACTCTTCAGGGTGATTAGCAGAGCTCCAGGTCTGAAGCTGGTGGTGGAGACCCTCATCACCTCCCTAAAACCCATCGGCAACATCGTCCTCATCTGTTGTGCATTCTTCATCATCTTTGGCATCCTTGGAGTACAGGTAGGAAAAAAACAGAACAGCTGTTTTAAAGATGCACGCTGCATGCAGACATTATTTAAGCCAATATATCAAATTTGCAGAAATTGTAACCCAGTCCGTTTGAGCCCTGTGGTTTCCGGACCCTTACTATGATTTCTTTAAAAATGTAATTCTCACCAACCCTTTCCCTCTTAGCTTTGAAGCACACATGCATTTCTGTCTAAAGTAAATCTCATTGTCTTCCTACTTCTTTCATTACTGCACAACATTTTCAGCTGGTGGGATCTTTGACCAGCTCATTATTTCACTCAAGTAGCACCCTTTTGTCTCATCAGAGAAGCCTACAAAGGCTTATTTCTCTTTTTATAAGTAGTCAGACAGCATCGAAAGCTTGGTCTCATTGTTCTTCTGCTGACAGCTGTTTAAAGGCAAGTTCTTCTACTGCTTTGGGCCCGACGTCAAAAACATCACCAACAAATCTGACTGTCTGCAAGCCAACTACAAGTGGGTCCACCATAAGTACAACTTTGACAACCTGGGACAGGTTAGTGTTACATGTGTGTTATCTGAATATCTGGTGTGCATTATGTTTGTAATGGGAATGTGTAAAAAGACTTTTTTTCATGAGTCCTCCCCTTGAAAATGTTATTTTTTAATTTAAATGTCACCTAATATCTTGACTATAATAAGTTGTATCTGTGAAAAGATTGTTACGAGAAAGTTGTTTGCACAGTCTTCTAATGAAGCAGGTGATGTCTGTGCCCTTCGCTGAACTCTAAGATTCAGCTGTATGCCAGGCAAGTTATAAAAAAATCCAGTGTCACCGTGGTTCCTTCATCATTTGCATTAAGCCAGCACAATAGCACTGTGGCAAATAAACTTTTGTTCAGCAGGATAATTAACACAAATGAGCACCACGTTTATATTTTTTGTAGAGTAAATGCAATTGCCAGAGGTAAAAAGCTAATGTCTGGCTATTAACGTACCACAGAATGGTCACATGACTAAAGATCCCGACCGCAACAAGGCTATAAAGCTGTGTTCAGCTTAATGACTTACTATAGTCTAATTTAACTATTAATTTTTGTTTGCTTTTTTAAGACACATAAAGGCTTCAAAATCGAGAGTGAGGTATTTACTGAAGTATTTTATGTTGTAGAACAAAACATGAAAATGTCTTAAGATAGTGTTAACCACAGACCTTATTTCAGGCATTTAACCAAAAACCCATACAAAAAAAACCCTTCAACTTCAAGATAAGGGAACTGGGAGTGCTGAAATACTAACTCATTTTCAAGTTTTAGTTTCTGATTTTGGCTCAAATGTGTATAGCTGAATCGCTATAATATTTTTGTAGCCATCTTGATGCACACTACTCTTTCAATCGTGCACTAACTATTCTGGAGAAAGCTGAAAACAAAGTGCTCCTTGCCCCTTTTGAGAGCTTTTTTTTACCCCTAGAAAAAGAGAAGAATAGAGTATTTTTACATACATATATACTTTAAGACGGAACTGGAGGGGGACTTTAATGAATGTTTGTCCATAAAACAAGGATAAAAGTTTTTCTCTCTGTTCTTTGCCTGCTCTTGTCCAGGCTCTGATGTCCCTGTTTGTCCTCGCCTCGAAAGACGGCTGGGTCAACATCATGTACCACGGCCTGGATGCTGTGGCTGTGGACCAACAGGTACGCACGTAGAAGCTGCAAGGCAACAGGTTTTCATAAAGAAAACATTCAGGTGCAGTGTTTGCCCTCTAGAATGTAATCTGGCTAAATCTTTTTCTCCTTTCCTCTCATCTCTGTTTGTTTACTTACCCCTTCCTTTCATATCATTTTATATCAAATCACTTCGTGGCCAAACACCATTTCAACCCTCAGCCGATAACCAACAACAACCCCTGGATGCTGCTGTATTTCATCTCCTTCCTCCTCATCGTCAGCTTCTTTGTCCTCAACATGTTTGTTGGTGTGGTGGTGGAGAACTTCCACAAGTGCCGCCAGCACCAGGAGGTGGAGGAGGCCAAAAGGAGAGAGGAGAAGCGTCAGCGGCGCATGGAAAAGAAGCGCAGAAGTAAGAGAGAACAATGTCAGGAAAGGGGTAGCAAAGGGGGTGAAGGTGGAGTATGGAAGAGGCCAAAAGCTTCAATAGTAAAAAAAACAGGCACATGAACAGTTGGAGGAGACAGGAAGAGAAGTGATACAAAGGAGGGGTGGCAGTAAGAAAGAAGAGGCAGGAATAGATTTATAGAGTGACAGTGGGTACAATCAGATGAAAAATGATTACAGACACTTATAAAACATCCAGATATAATCACACAAACAATACAATGCCTGAAAACAAGAGCTTGAATAGCCCACTCTAATGCTCTGTTGGCTATGACGCATCACAAGAATCACTTTCTATTAGCATTTAGAGCTGTGATCAACACTGATGACAATTTATGCTGTAGAAGAAAGAGAGATGGAAATAGAGACCGACAGATAATAAACAAACAAACAGCAAGTGTCATAATTGCTAATGTGCTCTGCAATTTGAGAGTTCTGTTGAAAGTGATACCAGCTCGATCAAAGCTTTTTTAAATTTTGCACTTCCAAGCGCTCAGTGTGGGGCAGGTCGTCACCAGAAAAATAATCTGCTGCACATCTGATGATCTGTTGTACATTTCAGGAGTGTATTTTTCACTGCAGATAAAATACTAATACTTGTTTTTGCTTTCTGCAGCAGATCTTTTCATTTACAACACGTTTCTTTTGTATTTGTTTTGGATATTTGTTGGTTTTTAAAGTGGCAGCAGGTTTCTCCTGATGGAAATGTTTTGGGCCATAGTAGCATGTTTGTCCTTTTCAACCACCGTACACTCAAATAACAAATACAAACTGCATGCTGCTTCCTGGATGCTGTTTAATAACTTTATTTAAATATTTCTCTGCCAACAGAAGCCCAGAAGCTGCCGTACTTTGCCAGCTATGGCAACATCCGCCTGATGATCCACACACTGTGCACAAACCACTACCTGGACCTCATCATCACTTTCATCATCTGCATCAACGTCATCACCATGTCCTTAGAGCACTACAATCAACCTCATGTAAGCAACGATGTGTATTTGGTAGCTGTATAGGAAACAAATGGATGTATCATGTTCAGGGATTGCACAGGTGCAGTTGTGTATTTGCAACTGTGGATGCAAGTGAGGTGATAAATGGCAGAAGCACCTTGCATTCTTGTATTTATGTAAGTAATTACAGATTTATGCAACTTCCCCTAAAGTACCTGCTCCACAAAAAAAGATAAACTCTTACAAGCTCCATCTCTGTGGGAAGACCTTATGCTGGGTTTTAAGGTGGAGTATTAATGTCTGTCAAATCGTTGTAGCTGTTTTCCTGCACCCGACTACAGCTCTTACATAAAGCCTTCCCTTCCCCAAACAAGCAGCATCTCAAAAAGACACAGTGGTACCACTGACTGGTCAACCACCATGAAACTGTGTCCAGGCTGTGTAGTGTGTGTTGTGAGTAGCACCAGCTCATACAAAGGAGCTGTGATTGCACTGCTGATTCGGTGCGGGGTGCTGTCAGAGCGGTGTTAGCTGTACAGTACGTGTACTATCTGTCCATTCATGTGTGATGAAAAAAGCCTGATAGCTGTTTTTGTGAGGTAGAGAAAAGTGATTATCCTTGAGATACAATACCCGTTTGACCTTTGAGCAAGCTTTCCCAAACTGACCGTGCATCAGATAAATATCACAGGTCTTTGGTGTATTTGTCAGCTGTTTGTTTTGACATTTGGCAGCCTCCCACTTGTTAGAAGCTGCACCACTATTTATGAAAGGAGAAAAGCAGCCAAGCTAAATAACAGGAAACAAGACTAGAAGTTTAAGGCAATTAAAACAGAATATTTGTATACTGTGCAAACACATTTTAGCTGTAAAATGTGTTTTCTTATAGAGGGATACAATGTGTGAGTGTTTGTGTTGCTATGGATGGAAGATGCCCTGTTGTTGCCTCTGGCATGCTTGATTTTACTCTACAAACAACAGGAACAATTCCGGTTCTGCATTCCCCCTGCTGCTGATACTCCACCTTACCCCATTACACACACACACACACACGCACGCACACACACGCCCCTTTTTTTACTCTCTCTCCCCAGTCTCTGGATCTCGCCCTGAAGTACTGCAACTATTTCTTCACCTCCACATTTGTGCTGGAATCGGTACTCAAACTCATCGCCTTCGGCTTCCGCCGCTTCTTCAAAGACAGGTACAGTGTGTGTTTACGCCTTGTCCACATATGTATAACTATGATGTGAGACAGTGTGGTGTCATTGCAAACTCATGCATCTACTGTGGGATTGTTAATCTGTTGTTCAAGGGTAAGACAGTAATATAGCTGAATGATGATTTTAAATAAGCTTTTCTTTTTTTTTTTTGGCTGCATAATGAGCTTTATATTTCAAAACAGTTAGAGGTTCAATGGGCCCTATCAAAGCGGCGTGCAGCATGTCACTGCTAGTTTCAGACTGACAGTTGTCAATTTCATGGCCAGCGCCCACATTGTGTAAGTAGCACTTATGTCCATCTGTGCATCCATAAGCGTGTAGGTCTTTAAATGACTTATGGTCAGACGCATGATGGCTTATTGTTATGTCGAGGCAGCAGAAAGTGATTATGCCGTTGTCCAACCAAATCCTGGTTTATAGTCAATAATGGAGTATGTTCCTGCTATTTAAAGGGCGCATTATTCAGATAGTAAGATGGGCCTCATACGGGTTCAAAACACCCGTGCACAGATGGGTACACTCTGCTCGTTACACAAACGGGCACAGTCAGATCGGTTGGGAGTGGGTGTAATAATCCATCATTAATGAATGAAATATAAACTACATTCCCTAAGAGCAGAGCTGCTGTTTGACTTCCCATTAAGAGAGACGCTGCAAATATTAATGCATGAGGAGCAGCATAACTCCATTGATTGTTTCTGAGGCTTTAAGTTTACTTTTGTCTCCTCTGTCATGTTCAGTACTCAATACTACAAAAACGCTCCGCTGTATTTGCTGCAGCGACGTCACTGCTCTCCCTGCGTCACTCTTCACAAAAAAACTTCAGCCTCTCCAGTTTGTCAAATCCATCTTGAAAAAAACCATGAAAACTAAACAATGAAACAATGAAAACTAAAAGGATGTGAGTCAGGAGGAAGAGCGGCTCGTCCACTAATCGGAAGTTGGGGGTTCGGTTCCTGACTCCTCTACCTTGCATTTCGAAATGACCCTGAGCAAGATACTGAACCTCAAATTGCTCCCGATGGCTGTTCCATCAGTGTGTGACTGCATTTAAGTTGAGTAGCAGGTGGCACCATGTACGGCACCCTCGGTCACCAGTGTGTGAATGTGGGTGCGAATGGGTGAATGTTACATGTTGAGTTAAAAGCTTTTTGAGTGGTCGGGAGACTAGAAAGCCGTGATATAAATGTGGGTCCATTTACCATATATTCAGTGTAAAAATTAGAGCCATATTAAAGCCACTATCAGGACTCCAGGCACATGCCATAATCTGAAATAACGTAAAATATAAATAGTGCCACAATGAACAGTTATTTATTTCAAAGTGTAATGGCTGCACAAATCCTACAAAGCCTTTTGCTTTGATCATCATAAATGGAATAGAGAATAACGGCTTAACGATTTATAGAGGATTATGAAATATGTCGAAACATGTGAGCTGACTGTGAGACATTTTGTTATTAAGTTGACTGAACCGTGACAGTTATCACACATCGTCAGTTGGGTCACAGGCAACTTATTGAAATGGTCTTATTGCCACAGAAAGAAGCAAAAATGTATAGGTTATTTTAATAGCTTTTTTGGTCACCATCAGTTTTATTTGCAGTTAATAAAGCTTTTAAACAGATATGACAATACTTTTTAATGTAATAATCTCTTGGGTGACCTGCAGCAGCATTTCATTTATCAAAACTAAATTTTGTTATTTAGATATCTGCATGTGATACTGCTCCAATTTCCATCTCTCTATCTTACTGTACTTACCTTTGTTTGACCTCCATGGGAAACACACCTCTGTGCTGCTCTGTTCACTCCCACATTCATTCACTCCCAGCCCACAATAATTGATTTGTCACTCACCCAAATGTGCACGGCGATGACACTGATGTCTTATTCTTTTCAGGGATATGGCGACTAATTAAAGGCAGAAGCAGATTCGGGAGCTTATATTACACTGATGATGGTTTAATGTCGTTGACCTATTTTAGTTTGTGACGAGAAAGAGGAGCGAGAAAGGTGCCAGAGGGAGAGAGAGAGAAATTGGGAAGAGACAGATAATATACAGAAGGTGAAGCGGGAGTGATCAAAGACAAAAAAAGGAGGAGGACAAATGAGTGATGAAACGGGAAAAGAGATGGGCGGATATGGAAAGAATTTATCACACGGTTATCAGCTGGCACTTTGTCTCTTTTTATGTAGTGTCAGCAACAGCCATGAGCAGTCGTTGTGCATAGTGTGATTTATAGGCTGGGGTGACTCTCAGGCCAGCTTTAGAACTGGGTCAATGGAGTAGAAGGTAAAACACAAACACACTGCCAAATGTGCCAACAAATGAACATCTAAACACCAGTAAATTGGCCTTCTTTCTTTCAAGAACAAAAGAAAAATGCCTTGAGCAATTTTTCATGAAATGACACAAAAATTGGTAAACAAAAGAAAAATGCCTTGAGCAATTTTTCATGAAATGACACAAAAATTGGTAAAAATTGTAAATGTTACCAATAGTTTCCTTAAAACTAGTAAAGTAAAAAACAAGAAAAAAAAAGGACATTATCTGGGAAAAAAACTTTGGGGGGGGGGGGTATTTTTCCCTAGTTTTTTGAAAATGTCCAATAATTTTATCCTTTTCTATCCTTCCTTTTTCGGAGTATTTTTCTTGTCCTAATTTTGTATATATGTTGTGTATATATTTAATTATTTTAATTATAAATATTGCTTTTCCTCACCTTTTCCTTCTTTTTTCCCTCGACATTTTTCCCTAGCTTTTTAAAAAATAGTTTTTAAATCCACTATTTTTTTGAGAATTTTGTGACATGTCTTGCCAAGTTTTTTTTTCTCTTTTTTTGTTGTATTCAAAATATATCAAACTGATTTGTGTGGAATGTAAAGGTTCAAAAGCTTTATGAAAAGCACCAGAAAGCTGATTTCGATCCAGGTTTCAAAGGGTTAAAAAGTTCTGAGGCTGAAAGTGAAGGTGATAATGGAAGTCCAACACATTTTGTTCAGCCTTTTGAAGAGTAACAGGTGCATTATTACCAGGTGCACTAGATTATCTTGCTGACTTTGATGAGGTGATTAAGGAATTTGTGAATATGATCAAAGGCAGCTGTCGTTCTCGTGGTAAAGGGCTGTATGGCTGCAACCATAGAGGATGATGCACCTTCTTTTGCCATTGGAAAAGGTGGGTAAACGTGTAAAAAGAACCACAGTGAGCCAGGCTCTGAGAACAGAGGGAAACATGATCATGTGCATGGTGATAATGAGTCATGGGCGGCAGTTGATACACTGTTGTTGTTGGCATTTTAAATGAGAGAGTTTGGCAAGCATTCTGACAAATGAATTGGCAATGCCAAGTGTTGTAGCACTCTGTCTGCCTTGCCTCACCACCTTGATGATTTTACAAAAGATGTGTATTGACTGTGTTCCAAAAAGTCTTAAGATAAATGAGGACAACAGCAGTACCTCCTGAGGCAAATACATGAGGCAATAAAGGACAAACATCTGGAGAAGCTTGTAAAAGTGATGTATTTACATCAGGTCGCCTGTCTTTAAAGGGACAGTTCACCCCAAAATCAAAGATTTATATTTTTCCTCTCAGCTGTATTGCTGTATATCGTTTTGGTGGTAGTTAGTGAGTGTTTGCGATATTGGCCGTAGAGATGTCTACCTTCTATCCAATGTGATGGCACCTGGTTTGACATGATCAAAGTGCCATAGAAGTACATTTAAAAATTTCAATAGTGATATCTCTTTTCAGAAACGATGACCCAGTTACTTAAGTTACTAGAGATTAAGATGATCTTGTGTAGGAACTTCTTTCTTTCAATTCTATCACAGTACCATCTACTCATGGAGGAGAGGCCCATGCTCATGACAGCACAATAAGTAAACATTGATGGTGACGTCCTCAGCTTAGCTGTAACATTAGCTCGCTCAGTGGTACTAGGTGAGCTTGCAGTTGGTACGAATTTTTACTTTTGCATTGATATGGTTGCCGGGTGGAGTTTAGTAGAAAGAAAATACATAAAACCGCTCGCAACAAGGTCTGCAGATTTTTTTTTTTATGCTTTTAGCACCACAAGTCAAGTGTCATCTAGTTCCTTTACATTGGAAAGAAGGAAGACATCTCTACAGCCAATATCTCTAACACTCTGCAACACACACCTAAACAATCTAGACTGACAAAGTAGCTCAGCAGGTAAGAGGAAAATTTTTTGATTTGGCTATGAAATGTCCCTTTAATTTTACTTGCCGCATTGATTACGATGGCTTCAAAGTCCTTGATTCCCTACCATATTTATCTGATTTGGATTCATCTGTTTCCCATCTGTCTCTATAAGCCTTAAAAAGAAATTGTCAGACAAGCATTTTGCTGCAAATGTTGGATTTATTTTGGGGTTATACTGTGTAGATCTTAAAAGGAGAGTATTGAAAGATAACTGATGATTAATACTTACATATTAACGTCTTGAGTGTATGACTGATATTCTGTAACTGTTGCGTCACCATTTTCTTAACATGTTTGCAAAAAAACTTGCCAGAATGCCATTTCATTTGTGTTTACAGTATATTCGCTTTGTGTGCATGTCTGGTGCAATGCCTTTGTGCGCTCCCTTCATCACATGAGTGTGTGTGTGGGTGTGTGTGTGTGTGTGCTAGATGGAACCAGTTGGACCTCGCTATTGTGCTTCTGTCAGTGATGGGCATCACCCTGGAGGAGATCGAGATCAGTGCTGCCCTTCCCATCAACCCCACTATCATCAGGATCATGAGAGTACTGAGGATAGCACGAGGTACACGCACTACACGTGTGAAATACACACAGACACAAATACCATCCCAGCTGCACTTCCTGTAAATCCTTTCAGTGAAATAGAGCATTCATTTGGTCTTGGTGCTGATGTTTTACAATATAACTGTTAAAAGTGTAAATGTTTACAGGTCAGTAAGCTGTAGCATAGCAGCTAAAGTCTAAAGGGCTGTTTTTGTGTGTGCACCCGCGTGTGTGTGTGTAAATTAAGAACTGACCTTTCCACGGTTAAATGTTTCCCATTTAGCCTCTAATTGAACCAGAGGGATTTCCCTCTAAATGCCCACACTTAAAGTCTCTCCGTCTCTCTCTCACACGCACAGTGCTGAAGCTGCTGAAGATGGCGACAGGAATGAGAGCCCTGCTGGATACGGTGGTCCAAGCCCTGCCTCAGGTACAAAGCACACTCACACAAACACTAAGACACTTCCTCTCTCTCACACACTCCCAGAGAGAGATTTGGCAACTCTCAGTCAATATTCAGAGTAGCACAAGCCCCCCCCCGCCCCACCCCTTCTCTTTCTCTGTTGGCCTGTAGGCAACTCTAATAGATGACTCATTCATGCCACAGACTGGTAGACTGACACATACACACACGCACACACACACACACACACACACATTGTCTTGTTTTCACTTTCAGCACCATGGAGAGTACCCAGACTCCCACTGCGGCCGCAGTGTGCTAGAAACAGTGGGGGCTTCTTAAACCAGTCTGTAGTTCATTTGGTGGTGAGATGTCCACAGAGTCCGGCAGTTTCTAGGCCGTCCCAGTGTCAAATCAGTCCAGTGCACTGAAAGTTCAATTCTCAGGAAAATTCCCAGAATGCATCTTTGCTCTATTTTCTCACTGACTGACTGTTTGCTTTGTAGCATATTATAAGTCCGATATAAAACAGGAGACAACAGAACAAATGTAAAGTCCTGTTATGTGCAGTACTGTGCAAAAGTCCACCATAGATATGTTGTTTTAGCAAATTGGTTATAAAGATATACATGTATTTATTTCTCAATCTCTTCATTAATATACAGAGATACAGAGAACATGTACAATGCATTAAAACAACAAAAAATTAGTCACAGCAAAATGGCTCCTTCAGACTGAAGTCAATATTTAGTGTGAAACAATGAATCTTACAACCATAACAACAAGTAGCTTTAACTGAAACTGCTTTATTTAGTGTTTTTACCAGTTTAAATCAGCAAGTCCATTGTTTTGGAAAGGAAGTGACCTCTAGTTTTCCCTTAGGGTCTAAGGACAGATGGATGTTGTTCGCTGTACAGCCCTCTGAGGCAAACTGTGTTTTGTGATAATGGGCTTTATAAATAAAATTGAACATTGAATTTGAAATACTTTACACTCAGAAGTTTCAGGTGGTTGCAATGTGCAGCTCACACCGCTAGATGCCATTTAATTCAACAAACTGCTCCTTTCAAATGATGAAATTTTAGGATTACGCTTCTTTGCTTTTTTACTGAGTTAGCTGCAAAGATTGATACCATCCGCATGTCTATGCAGAGACAGCAGCCAGTTAGCTTAGCTTAGCTGGCATGGTTCTGTCCAAATTTAACAAAATCTGCCTACCCGCACCTCTATACATCATGTCTTAGCATCTTATAACTTTTTGTTTTAATGTTAATCGATCCTTCTAAACAAATTGTGTTAGGTGCAGAGAAAGGTGTACGTCCTCATGTATGGACATGCAGACACGCAGTCACACACAAGCACACAGTGTGACCCGTTGACCATCAAAAGTAAGACGAAGCAAACAGAGGGAAGCAGGTGGTGTGGTGAAAGGAGGGCAGGCGGAGGTGAGGGAGAACAGATTCCTTGTCTTTCTTTTCTATTGATCCCCCTCTCATTAACACTGAGCCCTTTGCTCTATCCCAAGGGCACCAGGGGAGGTAATTAAAACTCGGGCTAATTAAACATTTCCAGGAGGTCTCTCTTTGTGTGTATGGGTGTGTGCGCATATTTAGGTGCTGAGAGGGTGAGAGCGAAAGCGTTACACCTGGTGAGAGATTAACCTCAGGTGATATTACACTATATATTACTGTGAAAATGAAATGGCGAGCTGCCAAAATTTCTTCATTTCATCGCATAGGATATTGAAGACAGTATTGACATTTCAACAAAGGCTCCAGCATACAGCTGAACAAAGGGAACACACTGCTACTGGAAGAAGAAGCTGAGAAATATGAATAATGCCGTCGTGGCACATGGGAACAGACGTCTGAAGGAATAATAATGCATGAGATTACACATGATATGAATGCTTCACAAGTTCCACAAGCAGTTTATAGATTTAATAGGCCGTGACATGACATGGAGATGTAATGAGGGATCCATACACTTACACTACATGGATGAGTAAGCATAATAGCTCAACTGACATGTTTGGAAAAATGCATTTTCATTACTTGTCTTTGCAAAGACGCAGCAAGACAAAGTCATTTTACCCGCACGCGTCCTCCATTATCCTCTCCTCCCCGACTGATGCGAAATGGCTGCGACACGCCAATTACTAATGCTAATAGCCGAAATCATGTTGGTACTAAAGCCGAGTCAGTTGCTTCATGCCTGCTCTGGGAGTGGCTGAGAAACCTCAGGAACAGCCTTAAGCAGATGTGGACGCCATGTGAAATGCCATTTTTGCTCAGGAAGGTGTCAGAGCTGTCCCCTGTGAAACCATTTATATTTGGCTTTAAAACAATGGACATAATGTTGATCTCTGTCCTTTTCTCATATTAAATCTTCATGCAACACTAGCTCAAATAAATATTAAAGCTCATGTTTATTTTTTTGCCAGTATAGGAAACTATTGTTAATAAATCTGCAGTAAATCCCTCCAAGTAAAACATCTCAAAAGTCCCTAATCCCACATGGATGCAGGCCATTATGAAGCACAGATTGTTAAGTACACCAGGCAGGATAGCACTAACTTGGAGATGTACTTGAGGCAAACACCACAACATTTGCATTTAGAAATATTACAGCACTCCAACTTAAAGGTTGTGTGGCAATTACCTCCATTACTTTCAGTCCAAAGGGGCTCATCAGACTATGCTGCATGTAATGGAGCATATTTGTCAAAAGTAAACTTTAATGTTTTTAGATTGTACTTTCTGCTAAACATTTCTGTTGTGTAATATGCATGTAAATGTTTTATTCTTTTTCCACCACCTCCTACAGCTCTCTCATTAAGTGTATAGTTGATCAGATGAATTATAATAGGACCCTTATGTTAAATAAGCATTGTGTAAGATTTTAGGGGATCTGGTGCCATTTAGCTGTTAGGATTGTGGATTGCAGCCAGCTGAAACTTCTCTGGGTTACAATCCTTCAGTGTTTATTGTTAAGGAGTTGTTTTTTTTACTGGAAGCCAAATTATCCATAGAGGTCTCTCTCTCTCCAAATCAAATGGATCGTGTAATTTAAGCTGGTAAAAATGTAAGAGCACAGAATAAATCAGTTGTACTCACAGGACTACTCACTGGTAAATCAGTTTAATTCAAATAAATGATAAGCACATGTTATTTTGAACTAAAATATTTGCCATTATTTATTTAAAAACAGAAGGTAATATTGTATTTATTGTTTCTACGGTAAAGTGTACCCTTTTTTATAATGAAACACCCCCTCTCTCCTGAAAAATTATTTTTCATTATATAACTAAAGAAGATTTGGGGAGGGCCCCTTAACTGGATCTTTTCAGGGGCCCAGCCATTTCTGGTAGATGGCCCGCAACAACTAGACATCATTATAGCGCTGCCTGTTACAATCTGAGCCAGAAAACGTCCACCTAAAATATCTCAAAATAATTAATTTTAATGCATTTTATTTGCTTTGCATCTTATGTGCAGTCTCTTTACAACAAGCTTTGTCACTGTTGTGATGTTGATGCATTGGTCCTAGAACAAACCCTACAACACAAACAGCAGATTTAGAGCATCTTTTTCCTAAAAAACAGGTGGAGTGATCTAAACCTCTCTTTGGAACACATGCCATATAATTATAGCAACTATTTGTCAGTGCATTTGCTCGTTCCCAGTGGAGCAGTGTTGTTAGCAGAGTGCTAAAGACAGTGAATAGTAGACTGGGTTTTGTATCCCTGTAATGGGATTAGATTTTGCCCTGAGTGTTTACCATGCAACATCATCATCATCATTAAGTTGCGGTAACAGAAGGCTGTTTTGCCGTGGAATTGAGCCAAGTCCCAAACTCAAAAAAATCACAGCAGCATCAGGGGGTTCAGTTGTTTTAGAGGAAGTTGTGCAATGGTTTGCAGAACTAAGCAGGGTATGTGAGCAGCATGCTTAAAATAAGTTGAAGTCCCATGTGACATTTTTAATACAAATCCTGTACACCTTGTATATGAACTCCTGCTTATTTGTTCAGAAGCAGTGTTTTAAGACCCAGTGAAATGAAAAATACATTTTCCAGTATTAATCCTATGTCCCTGTGTTGATGTTTCATTTATTTCTTGTTATATACAGTAAATGTGGCGTCCGAACCCCTTTCTTTTTTGTTACTGTAGAATTGTTTCAAATGTTTGATGACGCACGGTGTGATGCTGCACTCAGGAAGGTTTACACAAGTTCATCTAATCAAACAAGACTTTGTGCAACTGACTTAGATTGAACATGCCCAAAGTGAGGGAGGTGTGTGAAGCCAACAGCGTTCTGTAGCTCCATTTGCACTAAACTTAAAGCCCACCCACCTTTTATTGGTCCAATCAAGTATGAACTATTTTATTTAAATTCCTCTTATAACAGTACACCATTCATTAGTAATATAACGTGGTTGCAAGGCAAGATAGTCCACGCTGATTTATTGCAGATCCCCTTAGCAATGAATTTGTGATGTTTTAGTAGAGCATAAACCCAGCCATAACGCTTTTCAGGTGGTACTTTGTTGTTGCAAATGTTAGAATGCTGTCAAATGGTTTTTAACATGTGCATGTTAAGATGTTCTCCTGTCTGTCTGTCTGTCTGTCTGTCTGTCTGTCTGTCTGTCTGTGTCTGTGTGTCTGTGTTTTTTTGTGTATGTGTGTGCGTGTTACAGGTGGGTAACCTGGGCCTGCTCTTTATGCTGCTGTTTTTCATCTACGCCGCCTTAGGAGTAGAGCTATTTGGAGAACTTGGTGAGTGTTCAATGAAATCCAGTCGTTTTTTAGTCATGCACTTTAAATATACCGCCACACATTTCGAGTGGGTCATAAGTGATGACTGGGAGGGATTACTTCTGTATGAGTTGAAAAATTGTTTTAAAGGGAAAGTCCTGAATAGTATACCTTTAACCCTCTAAACCTGAGATAGCTGCCTTGATTTCTTTCAAAAACACTGGAAGAAGGCAATGAGCTACTTAACAAGAAATGGCTCAAACATAAGTAAGAGATCAGTAAAAAGTTACAAGAAAACAGTCTAGAAAAAAAAGCAAAAAACTTGCAAGAAATTACTAAAAAGAAGCCAAAAAAAGAAAAAAAAAAAACTGCCTTAAAAAGTGCTAAAAAAAAAAATAAATAAATATTTTTTTCCTGTAACTTAGTTTTAGATATATATTTACAAGAATTATATTTTTCTGGATATCTGGATATAGATAATGCCACCCCAATTTTTCACCTTTTACTACATTTTTGCAGTTTGTGGGACATTTCTTGCCAAGTTCTTCATTATATTTTTCTGATGTTTTGGAAAGAAATCAAACCAATTTCCTCAGGCTTCAAAGGTTTAAATGCATGTAAAAGGTGTCTGAGTGTAGCACAAGAAAATTGATCGAGGTGTTAAAGGGTTAAGCAAGTTATAGAGAGTAACAAACTGTTTGTTATTTTTCAACTTCAGATCTTTAAAGAGAATCGATGTCGTCATTCCACTGTCCTACAAGTTACATTTGCGATTGGCACCAGTTACAGTAAAAACGATCACATTTGTTGACACTTTGATGATGGATTGATTACTTACTGTAAAAATGCTATTTGGATATCGTGGCCAATGTAATGGGACAAATGATCAAACAAGTGTGATTTTTCTCAAAAACATGGGGAAAAAGGTAATTAGCAACTTAGTAAGAAATGTTCCACAAATTGCAAGAAATTAGAAAATTTTGAAAATTACTAAAAAAAAAAACTGGGGAAAATGTCTAGTGAGAAAAGAAAAAACTAGATAAAGAAATTTATTTATAATTCTAAAAATGATATATGTAAAATTATGTTACAGGATTATTTCTTCTTTCATTGCTCATTTCCTTCTTCCCATGTTTTTGAAATCAAGCCAGTTTGCTCAGGTTTCAAAGAGTTAAAAGCAGTTTTGGATAGTTTTTTTTCTTACAGTTGATGGGTAACCATTACCTTTTCTATTTTTCAGTGCTGTTGTTATTGTAGGTACCCAACGCATGAATCTACCCTGTCGTGTTAATCCTGTCATCGCAACCAATGTATTACCCTGTCTTATCTAGTCTCACCTGTCATGCCTTGCTTCACTGAATTAAAGTAAAGAAGAAATGTGTATTATCTGGTACCAAAATATGCACCATTATTTAATGGGTAATGTACATAAGCTCTTCCACCAGTTGGTTTAATCCTTTGATCACACATATAAGGTACGGTGCAATGGTGTGGAGATGAAAGGATTATGCTCTAGATGAACAGCACATTGTCCACACATTGTCACTATAGGTGTAAGGCGATTAAAATTCAACATATGTCAGTGTCTGTCCCAGTGGCTAAGTAAAACACTCATTATAGTAAAGTCAGCTCGTGCACATGAAAGCATGAGGACTTGTATTAACTTTATTATGAAAATCCCCTTATTTCCTCTCCATTCTTTATTCCTTTTCATCAGCTCTCTCCCCTGCACTCCAACAGCCATTAGGGAATCAACCCACTCTCCCGTATTCTGATACATAAGTACTGTCCTAAAATACCCACATTGAAGTTGGAAGATACGTCTTCGGAACTGTCACATTTCCCTTGTGTGCTGCAGCTGCAGCCCGTGGCAACATTGCTTCCTATTGAAGCTTGGCAGGAGAAAAGATTAGTGGCAAATGCAAGTGTCTCTTTCTTGAGGCCATTCCAGAGATTATCTTGGGATATAAGCTCAAAGACAAATAGAGTGTTTGGTCACATTGCCGCTGATTTGATAACGGACTGTGTCTACACTGAGTTGCCTTGTTTGGACAGTCATCCAGGCAGCTTAGCGACAGAAATGGCGCATGCCTCTGCAGTTTTTGGGGGCAGTGACGTGTTAAGTGTTGTGTTCAAATTCACAAGTCTCTTCTTCTTTTGTTGTCCCTGCATCCTTCCTGTTCCATTTCTCTTTATTCTCTCACCTCTTTCTTATCCTGATTGCTTTTCCTCTTCCTCCTCCATTTGCCCATCTCACTCTTTTATCCACAGTTTGCAATGAAGACTACCCATGTGAGGGAATGAGTCGTCACGCTACCTTTGAGAACTTTGGCATGGCCTTCCTTACCTTGTTTCAAGTCTCCACGGGCGACAACTGGAATGGCATCATGAAGGTGCAAAGTTACATTCAAATCCAAGCGTATAAAGTCAGGCTGTTGTCAACCAAAGAAACTCTTGGTGGACTATACAGGGTTCCCACAGTCATGGAAAACCTGAAAAAGTTATGCAATTTCACAGTCTAACTTTCCAGGCCTGAAAAAGTCATGTAATTCGTAAAAAAAATGTTGAAAGTTTTTAAAAAGTCTTGGAATTGAAATTAGTTGTTACAGTAATCTTTTGTAATTAATCTTGAAAGCCAGTGGCGCACCAATACAAGTGCTTTTAGAGCCATTGTTCAGTAAAGGGCAATATATTGGCTGTACCCAGAGATGGAAAAAAATGAAGTGAATATAAACCTTATTAACTCTTAGAGGTTGGAAAAGGTTGCTGTTAAATTTTTGTTTAATTAACATTCTGAGAAAAGAATACTATACAGTTTTGTTTGTGCTGTATATTTTGAATGGTCACGGAACTTTTAATTATGGGTCCTTGAAAAGTCAAGGAAAAGTTCTGAAATCTTGTCCGTGAAAAAATGTGGGAACCTTGACTATAATTGTATATACTCTTAAACCAATTGATTGGTTGATTGGGGAAGAAATCTGCGCATTATCTCTAGATTAACTGAATTAGCCACAGAGTAGCTCGTAGCATTGTGTGTCCACCAAAGCGTCAGGTTCCTGAGGCCAGTATATTATTTCAGTTTTTTTGCAATGGGAGCACAGTGTATGTACTTTATGCTACATACATCAGCATGATGAGGCCATGAGCATCTATTCTACACTAAGCGTTGCACTTCTGGCAACAAAGAATTTGGTCTGACGAAAAGTGTATTAACAAACTAATCAGGCGTGTGACCAGAATGTGTCAGCCCTACTACAAAAGCCTATGGTACACAGGCTAGTAAACAAACTTCATACAAATTCCTTTATGTGTTTGTTTTAAATAAGAAATACAGAATGTGAGAAAACTGTAAAGAAATTATTTGAGAGAAGAGATAAACTCCTGCTTTATATCTCATATTCATCCTATCTTCCACTCTAGTGATGCTCACTGATGAAAAAAGGGAATGTGCTTGCTCAGCACTGCGAGCACAGATTTCCTTACTGATGGGCAGGGGAGTGACTGTGCCTCATTGCACATGCACACAAAACACCAATTTTCCCTAAACACACATCTACTACCACAGGCAGCTATCACCACTCCTCCACACACCTAGGCTGCGAGGGGAATAGAGATTATGCAAGAGCATGTCGGGTGTGGACCATTAAACATACGCCGGATACAAGTCGCGTGGATGGTAGCGGGCCATGAAGCAAACCAGCGGGCCACAGATGCTACCTCTCAGAGTAAATCTCTGTCATTTTAGCTTTCAAATTACTACCTGGGCTGTGAAACAAGTAGACCTACTTTGGTTTAGTAAGGAGCAGGTGAGGCAGAGTGGTAATTAGTCATGCAGTGACGATATGGGAGAGAGAAAATAATGAGAAAGAGGTAGTGGGGAGAAAAGGAGGCACCAGTGAACTGTTATAAGAGGGAGGACGAGAGGATGGGAAGAGGGTTAAAAGAGCTGACCGGTTATTATGCATTCTTTCCTCTAGAGGGTAATTTACGCAAAAATGAAAAAAAGGGGGAGGTAGAGCAGCACGAAGGAGAGTGAGAGCAAATGGAGCTTTGGATGAACAAAAATATGTACAGAAATATGACGGAAAAGGAGTGAAGGCGGGAAAGGGAGATGTTGTGTGAAGGAGCAAAGTGTGTAAATGTCACGCCAAATTAGACAGAAAAGACCAGCTTCAGCTCAGAGGGCTAAAATTGTTATGTGTGGTCACAGCCTGGGTGAGATATGTGTACCTCCTCCAGAAAACACTTGTCAGTTTGGTTCTGCTTTGACTGAACTCCACTGAGTGCATGTTAACCAAAGTGGAAAACTACGAGAATAATGCTACAGTGGAAGGAAAAAAAGATGCTCCCATTGCAAAGAGGCAAAACAATTAAGTGTATGATGACTACACAAGTTGTCATGAATACAAAGAACCTTGTAAACATGAGTTAGATGTATTATATTACCTAAACTGTACTTAATGTTTTTAATGTAAATCCTAATCTTGATTCAAAGGTGGGCATTCAGATCATAACTTCTCGGCATCAATATTGCAATCTTGCTGCCCTATTCGATATCGTAAATGTTAAAGAAATTCTTAATTCCCGAAATGACCATTTGTATGGCAATTACTCTCCCCATGCCCACGTTACCTTGATTTCGTAAGGAAAACTATTTGAGGCAAATGCTAAGTACTTCCCAACACTGACTGAACTGATTGTTGATTGGTCGATAAAAACAGCATTTTTACCTGGCTGAGCACAGGAGCTGTTGTTTTTCCGCCTCAGTCAGTTGGTTTGTTTGTGTTATTGTGTGACTTTGGTGTTCAAAGGCTTAGTTCATATTTAGCAAAGTCGCACAATAACACAAACTAACTGAGCCTGGACCAGCAGCTTCCATGTTCAGTGAGATAAAATTGCTGTTTTTGTTAATGAAGTCTGGCCTTGATGAGAGTAACAACAAGGGATATCTGTTTGGAAAATACTGAGCATACAACTGAATAAATGAGACTTGGATTATCATCTACAAGTTGTATAAGACTTTGTAAAGGGATGCTTTGATGTAGTTTTGCTGTTGCCAAATGCGGACCCCATTTACTTCAATTTATCAAGAAGTTTTTGGATTCTTCAATCACCAAATTCAACATAACTCAGGCTGAGTCATGATACCTGAATTGTCATTTGGGGTTAAGGTGATCATGTAATTTTGTCCATTTCCTGTATCTTTACAAAGCTTATTTCAAACAATGTTGTATTCTGGATGGCACACCTGTTTTGTCTCTTGGACTGTCCCCTTTTAAACAGCCATTCTTCATGTACTCCTAACCAACCCTGTCCTAACCATTTTTCCTCATCCTCTGTCTTTATGACACCAGGACACATTGCGGGAGTGCCCACCAGACAATGGCATTGAGGCGGACTATGCCTGCAATCCCAGCCTTCAGTTTATCTCGCCCATGTACTTTGTCTCCTTCGTGCTCACCGCCCAGTTCGTGCTCATCAATGTGGTGGTGGCCGTGCTGATGAAGCACCTGGACGACTCCAACAAGGAGGCCCAAGAGGAGGCGGAGATGGATGCAGAAATTGAGCTGGAGCTGGCCCAGGGCACCCTCTGTTGCATGGGCGCCCCCAGCTGCGGGGGTGGGAGGGTGGAGAAAGGACTAGTTACTACTGGATCCGGAGGCACGGCAGGGGGAAAGGATAGAGGATGTGCGAGTGGAGAGAGGGGAGAAGGAGTAAGGAGGATTCGACATTCAGCAGGGAGTGGACACCCAGGAGCGTACAACTCCCATGACTCCAGCCGGACCCTGTACTCACCAGCACAAGTGAGTATCTGTGTGTGTGACAGAGTGCAAGTATTCTCACGTTTGTTTCCTGATAGTGCGAAGGCCGTGTTTGTACGTGTGGCGTTTGTGTGTGTCTGTGTGGGTGGGAGTGTGTATGTGTGTCTGCAAGTAAGGGTTGTCCCGATTTTTTTAAAATTTTGAGGCTTTTCTTGTAACAATGAGACAAATCAACAAAAGCAGTCAAGTAACAGGCAAACTCAGACGTGCAGAAGAAAAATAAATACAATAATAATGTAAGGCTACCCGTTGTACAAGGTGCTTAAGAGTGCTATGGATTAGACCTCAAGTGAGGCCCATGAGAAATTAGCTAGGTGAGTTACTCATCCTCCCTCGGCCTTGTCTCGATAAGCAAGAAATTGTTCCCAGATGGAATTTTTTAATTGAATTCGTTCTCAAGAACCTGAGCGTTTCCATCTGAATGACTGAAATCATGTCAGCCAACCATCTCTGGAAGGAAGATGGAGAGGGCAATATCCACTCCTTCAAAATGAGTCTTTAGCGACAGTCATCCCCAACAGCATCAAGGGCTGTTGCATGTCTCAAGGAAAGCAAAGTGTGGATTGGTAGCAGCCGAAGACGGTGAGTCCAGCTTGCATTCGGATGGTGCTTTTATAGGCCTTTGAGTACCAGTAAAATTTTTGGGCCAGAATCCAGTAAATTAAGGACAGAGCCATAACGTGTGAGACAAATCGTCCCCTGTTTCTTGATATCTGTCACACAGTAGTGAGACAGAAGGATAAATCCTGTGCAATAATGAAGATGGTGGACAACTTTGACCTGGATCAACTGGTGTCTACTGTCAGCAGAGCAGGACTGTATTAAGACTTAGATCTATTTCTGATCCCTTTCTTAAAGACTTATACCCCAGATGTGGGCCAGCTGTAGCTCAGCTGTAATGCCTCACTGCAGTCCTGTAAAATAGTGACGTTAAATGGAATAGTGTAATGCATTTTCAGGGAGTGACGTCAACAGTGGTCTGGCAGTTTCTGCAAAAATTACAGCCAGCAAGGTACTGAAGTGAATAAATCAACCCCAACCATGTGACTGATTTAGCTTAATTTTCCAGGTGATAATGACTATTTTGTTGGCAATGGCAAGAGGCATTGCCTAAATACATTGCATTGTCCACTTTTACAGTCTTTTCTCCAACAACATTACGTGACAGTTGAGCAGCCACCCATGTCAACATTAGTTTGACCTTGATTCAGGTTTTTAATTGTGATGAACTTTAATTTTATAGCTCTACTGGCTGAATGTACTGGTATTCATATGTTGATGTGTGCTTGTAGGTTTGTTTTTTAATAATTGTCAGTGTGAAAGAGACTATGTAATGATGTTGCATGTAGATTAATGCTTTTAGTGTCTGGTTATTGTTCTGCCCAGGGACCACAGATGGAAATTAGCTAATAGCTAAATCTGGCTCAAATTATCTCTTCTCATTATTAAGAATTATTTTTTTTAAGCATGGACCTTTTTTAATAAAGACTAATAATAATGCAAAACACTGTAGGAGAATATACACCATTCAGTAGGAAATTATGTAAAGTGTTTTGCGTGCCAGATTTTCTTAATGCAGTGAATTTGCTTTTAAATATACAATATATAAACAAACAAGTTGATGTAATAATTGCTTTAACAATTTAAATGCAAGCCTTGTGCAATTTGCAGCTGTACAGATTAGAAAAATAACAGTTTTGATCAGACACAGTATCAGGAGGTACTGGACAATAAACAGTTTGGATCAGTATCTGGGAAAAACCATAATGGAGATATCACTACATTTGAGTGTTCATTTCTTCTTTTCTGGCTGCCTGCCTCTTTACACAGTATCAATGCGTTAGTTCATGCAGAGAAAATTACACATTCAGTTCACAAAGTGGAAGAACACAAAAGAGGTAAACAATACAGCGTAATTTCTGCATAGTGTTGAATGGTGCTGACATGGGAGAGAGTAGAGAATCATTGCTCTATTTTTGTGAAATTGACTGACAGCCACAATACGTGATTACACTCAGTGTTTTTACCAATCCCTTTGTATAATTTGTGTGTACTTTTGTTCATTTTTCTTTTACAGGTTGTGTGAGAAGGAAGGGAGGGCGAGAAAGGTTAAACATTTACACAAAGAGAAGGAATAAAAAGGAAAGGCATATAAAAGGAAGGGAAGAAAGAGAGTCTACACTTTAATTGCAACATTGCTCAAGTGTAATTGTGTTAACAAATCAATTAATATGAATTCAATGAAAACATTAGACTGGAAATAAAGGCATTTTCCAAAAATGAAACAAAACCACTTAAGTGAAAATAGGCAGATAAAAGTCAAGGCTATGCTGCTTATTACCATTTCGCTTTTTAAAGTATTTTTTTGTCTTGTTTTAATGTAGTCATAGCAACCCATGTTGTCAGCAAGGAGAGATGAGCAATTTTAATCAATTTCTCAATTAAGTTTGTTTTTCATTTAAGCTTTATTAACCTTTCAGTACCCATGAGACTATGTGAGCTTGATAACGCACACACACAGGGTTTTTTTTTTTAAATGATCATATCACTGCTTACATCATGTGTGAGAGAGCAGATGGTCTTTCATTTCTACTTGCAGTCTGACAGCAGAGACACGCGCTTCCACTATGAAATCGCTAATGATAGCCTGAGATATCCGCGCAGAAACACACATAAAGATGACTCATCAGCTGCCATGAAGAGTCTCACCTTTGTAAAGCTAAAGTTAGCTGCATGAAGTCATTTTTAGCTCAGTGTGACAAAGGAACTTAATGCAGACCAGGAAGAACACACTGGCAGCATCGTCCCCCTGTCTCTCCTTATCCTTCTCGATCTCCCTCTCTCTCATTCTTCGTCCCTCAAGTGATGCAATAAGGGATCTGGCAGACTGATGCAATTTATTCAGAGCACAGGTCCTGGGGTCGTGTGTGCATGTGCATGCGTGTGTGTGCACACTTACCTACCTGTTCAATAGTGGACTTCAGCATCGCTACACAAACACTCATCAGGTGAAAGAATGGGTACAGACGGTTCCTCTGTAGTATAGTGGGTCCCATCTTTGATAGGTAAATGTCGCGTAAGGCTCATTTATACTCCCTTTACTTTAGAGAATAGATATGTCCATTGCAAATGATGTAAACGTCATTGCCCTCATACTGTCATGCGTCTTGTACCTGTTTATGGCAGCAGTGTTGTGGATAGCCACGGTCTGAGGGGCCATTAGAGCTACACGACGTGTGGACTGAGGTTTCTTTTCACTATATTTCTGATTCGTTCCATTCTGCCATTTTTAAACGTATTTAATGTATCCTAAAGTCATATCTTGCTTGAACTACACTATACTGCTCCCATGAGGTATAAGCGTGTGTGTGTGTGTGTTAGTGTTTATGTGAACAATAGAAAAGGCTCATGGAAAGTAGTGTACAAACCCAAACACTGTGACATCTTCTGCTGCGGACCATTAAACTTGTCTCGATATATTGTCAAAATATTACCAGTAGCTTCCTCGGGACACTGTATTAGAAGCAGAAATATTGGGTTTATGAAGTCAAATTACTTAATTCGTCCTTAAAATTGATGTTTTTATGCTCAAAGATAGATCGAGTGAGTCTTGACGATATATATAGAGACTTCAAAAGCTCAAGAAAGATTGCAGCTAGAACCAGTATATTCTATAATATGCCATCTTACACACTGAAAAGTCATTTTCGACTCCATGGCGAAACACTCTAATATATTGCACAGGGACTAGAGGCGACACTGTAGGAAGTCGACACACAGAGAGAGAGAGAGCGAGAGAGTGAGGGAATAAGAGAGGAGAGATAATAGCTGAACCAGTGACAGTCAGATAGACGCAGTAATTAATTTCAGCTCTCTCCTCTCTCTCTCAACTTCCATTCCCAGTAGACGGGGCCTATTGTTGTCCACTAATACAGTTATTAATGGAGGCCAGCACATAGGCCACCACAGTCAATCAAACATTATTTTTTATATGAAGCCCTCCACCTACACAGAATGGACTATCTTTGCACTGTCTGTGTGAGAGAAGGAATAAAAAGGAGAGTTTTTTCTTAAACGTGTGTGTATTAAAAGAGCTGAATCTGGCAGAGTCAGCCTCACTGCCAGTTTGTCTTCATGCCAAAAATTGGCACTGCAACACTGTTGCATAAACCAGCATGATTTAGGTATATTTCTGGGAGTACAGTAACCCATCTCTTGAATTCTTAGCCCCCTCATTTTCAAAAACATGAGCCATGAGTGACAGTAATATAACAGTATGAGTCAGAAATGTGTGTTTGCATAAGAGATCTAAGTATAGTCCTATAAGCAGTGTTGTACAAATGTGTTATGAAAATAGACTTGTGTGGGGATTGAAGAGGAGTGACCTTGTTTCACAGTATCTTTTGGGATGTATCTGCTGATGTAATACAGTTATTTTGGCTGTTATGAATGTGCTACAGGCACAAGGCATCTAATTCATTGTGAAATACCATGCCTTGCCAAGAAACACAGAAATCATTTTTAAAGTAGTTTCCCCTTTTTTTCTGTCAGTAGTTTCCTTTCTCTGCCAGATTGGTTTCTGGGAAAACCAATCTGGCAGATGAGATTCAAGTAAGAAGGGATCATTTAAGTCACAGAAAAAGCCCTGACTGATTCAGTCTAAATTGCTTTAAACCTAATAATACCCAGAGCACAAAGCAAATGCTTAAATCTTAAATTGTTTCAACAAGGTATTGAACAGCCTAATTGAGGTGATATATCAAATGTAATTGCACCGCTCTCAGTGCTCAAGGCTTTGATAGTAAAATTATGTGTTACATCGCTAATGAGGGTTTGGAGTCATATTATTGAGAAGCCTTTTTTTCCAAGAGAGAAGAGTGTTTAGCCCTAAAGGCCAACAAAGTCTGAGAGGGGGATTTGTTCTGCTTTATTTGTACATCATCTCTGACACAGTGTTTGAAATGCTTTTCTTTTAGTTTTGTGGAGGAATGTTAAAAATCAAGGCTTAGATAATGTGAAATCTACATGTGTGTGGGTGAATATGAATATGTGTGATTCTGTGTGCCTGTGTGTGTGTGAGCACGTAAAGTTTAACAGCATACCTGCGTGTGCACAAAGACATTTTTATAACCCTTACGATGGTGTATGCATTTCCCTGCGTGTTCTCTGTCCTCGCATGTCCGCATGTGCACACGTTTGCACCTGCGTGCAATACTGGTCTGCCGGCCTGCGTCCCGTGTGTATGTGTCTGTGTGTATGTCTGTGCGTGTGTGTGTATGTGTTCCAGGAGAGCCAATGGCTGGACAGCGTATCTCTCCTGATCAAGGATACACTGGAGGGGGAGATGCTGATGATCGACAATCTCTCCGGTTCTGTCTTCCACCATTACTCCTCTCCTCCACCTATCTGCAAAGATTGCAAGGGCCACCCACAAGAGGTACCAGCATGGACACACGTAAATACACACGTATATGCAACACACATACACACACTCATACAACTGAGAAGGGCAGTAGCCCCAGATCTTAAATTCATATTCATGAGCATAATTCATAATTCAAATAAATATTTTACTACCATAAACAGATGCATACGTTTTTAACATGATCATTTTTAGTGACACTGAGCTTTACTGGACTAAGTGAAGTCGGCATCAATCCTATAAGTCACAGAATGTAAAAATACTCCCGCGACAGATTATGAAGCCTATTTATAAAGTAGCTGTTGCAGTGTTGCCAAATTAGCAGCCATGTCGCTAGACTTGGCCACTTTTATTAAAATGTAGTAATGTTATTTTTAAAATGAGTCCAGCACGAAATCTTGTGATCATGTGATACTTCTCTTTCTCATACTTTACCTTAAAGGGTAGCAGACGAATCTGCAGTCCTGTTGGCTTGCTTTAGCTGCAGTTCTTTGTTTTGACAGCTGCGTTCAGCAAGTGAGAAAGAAAAGCATTTTTTTACTAAAGGATTGAAATATATACTGATCACAGAGTATCCATATTTGAAAATGCTGTGGTTTAATTGCTGTGTTCATTCAGGACATCTTACCCTCACAAACAGCAATTCCAGGCTCACAGAGTTTTGTGTCGTCATCGTGTTTAGTGGTGTGCGGAAGAACCAGGTCAGCTTTGAAGCTCTGAAATACATTAATGTAGTCGCAGATGTAAGGAGCCCAAATCAGCTGTTACACCCACAGTTTCTTGCTGTCAAATAAATGTAGATTTTAAGATTTTGTTTGATGCAAAGTGGCCGCAGTTTTGTAGCTGGAGCAATTACAAAAAAACTTTACATCTACAAATCTTCTGTGGGTGTATATCTGTGTGTCTGCACACTTTTTTAGCCCTTGTCTACCAGCTGGACCTTTCTTAACAGGTTAGGACAGCTCTGCAGCGTTCCTCAGTGATGGTAGAGATAGGATGAAATTGATTTATAAAGTACTTTTATACCTTGACTAAAAGTGGGACCAAATATGGATCCAAATATGGGAGTGATTTCTTGCTCTGAAATGATTGGTAAATATGGCCCCAGGTGTTGGATGAAAATAAATTTAAGGGACATTTTGAAGTAAATTCACACATGATGCAAGCATCACATAGTTATGAACATAAAAATGTAACACCAAAAGACACTGACCCTGTTTATACTGTATGCATATGCATGTGTGAAAATATGCAGATAACAGAGTATGTCAGAATATGGTATATACATGCACATGCCACCATTCATAATAAAAACTTGCCAAACTAAACTTGGCAAGACCAGTAAACAGTAAAACTCAGTAGTCCTGAAACCCACATACACACACATTCATGCACACACATACGTACACAACCATGATGTCTGGGCACAGAGAACATGCATGCAGATTTTCAAAAGGGACACACACATAAACTTGCATTTGCACGTACTATCATGGACCCGCACACACTCATCGGGCTTCATTCATCATACAGTTTGAATGGAAAGTTCATGCTTTATATAGCATGCCAACTACTGTATGTGCTATTATTTCACTGTATGAAAGGGAATTTCATCCCTTAATTAAACACAGTATCAACACAATGATATCAACTTTCCATATGTGCCTAATTTGTGGATTAATGAGGCCTTTTGCATGCATACACACATGCAACCATTCCCGATATGCATGCATGCTTGCACGCACCAACACTCTCCTTAACTTGTACTTGTATTTTGGGGTATTTTGTACGCAGGGGATCCTGCATAAAACAAACTCATAAACATACTGTCCTGTGCCGGTGTTGTCTATCACAATGACAAAGTGCAGCGGGTCAGCTCAGAAGAAGCAATAACTGGGCTCTTCACTTCCTCACCTGTCAGTCCTGCTTTCTGCCTGTCTGCAGATGCTGTCAAACTGTCAGTCTTCCCTCCCTCTTTTACATGCTTCCTCCCCTTCTATCAGGCCCTTTACTCCTCTGGCTGTCCCTCTATCTCTCTCTGATGTGCTGTATCTGATCCTGTGCTGTTCTCCTTTTATTTCCCATGTTCTTCAACCATCAGACTTGTTTGTTTGTGTGTGACAGAGCGGGTGTGGGTGTGGGCCATTGGTAGACAGATTGGTATTACGTTTAAGGGGACAGGGAGGCACAGTGGGACACCTGGGTGCAGTGTGTGTGACAGTGGAAATAGTCATCAAGTAACTGCCTAATAAGGACTTAAGAGAGAATGACTACAGAGCCTGCAGGGAACAGTTCAATGGAGCAGTGAAGGCCTTTGCCATTCATTCAGTTGCAGTAGCATAAACAGGCATTTCTCAAGTGTACATAAGCGCTCCACAATATCATTTCTCTGACACTATTTTTGGAAAGGCGCCACCTTAAAAAGGCAGCATCAGAGTTTCAGAGGCTTCTTTTAAAGTGCAGTTCTGAAAGCCAGGAACAGGTGGAGGGCTAAACTATATATCTCTGGATATCAGCTGGTTCGGTGGTTAAAAATGGCATTTGTCAGGCAAAAGAATATCCCATGATGATACTGCGTGATGAGTGAGCTCTGGTATATGGTAATGCATTGGCATATTTTAATAAATAAGACTTCCAAGAGGTCTGAAGGGAAAAATAAGACAGAATTCTGTTGTTTTTGTGCTGTGTAGATGTTGTGTAACGAGCATTTGATAGGGCACAGAAATTGCTACGTTGATGACACAAACATTTAAATACTTACGAAATCAGTTAAAGGTCCAGTGTGTAGGATTTAGGGAGTTGTCATGTTTTTGTTACCTTATAGTGAGCCACTTATATCTACAAAACAAGCTTGTCCTTGTCTTCCGAGATCACCATATTGCACCTACATGTTTCTACAGTAGTGCAGAATGGACGGACCAAACTCTGGCTCTAGACAGGACTATCCATTTTTTCACATCAGCCATCGTAGTTAGCAGCTCCTCAGAGAGGGTCTGAACAGCATTGAAAAAATACTGATTGATAACTCGAAACAGCTTCATTCAGTATTAAAATCACCAGGTCCATTTGTTTTAGAGAGGAAGAGACCTCTGCAGATAATTTGGCTCTTGCTGTAAACCTCATGAACCTCTGGCTCTTCAGTCATTGAGGGATGCCAGCATTGGAGAAACACTGATTTGTAATATGAAACTGCTTTATTCAGTGTTTTTACCGGTTTTACTCACCCAGTCTGTTTGCTTTTGAGAGAGAGAGAGAGACCTCTGCGGATTATTCAGCTCCCGGTCAAAACCTCCTTAACAATGAACACTGCAGGAATTCTAACCAAGAGTTTATGCTTGGCACATGGGAGAAGTTTCAACAGGATGTAGTTTTTACCACTGTATGCTACTAAATCATACACACTGCTCCTTTAAATAATCTATGTGTAGGATTTCAACATTTCTGATTTTGCTGACTCTGAGTGGTAGCATTAAAAAAACTGGTTGACATCAAGAAGAGGAGCAGGAGGTGTGCTTGTTTTTGCACCTGTGTGTTGTGGGAAATTATCATCTGACTGCCGGTGCACCTGTTTGCTATGCTTAGCATAAATTATTGCATATTCTTACCAAGTCCCACTGGCATGACTCATGTGGCCATGAAATATTAGTCACGCTTATTTTCCTGCTCAGTCACACAGTCTTCTCCTCTCATTGCCTCCCAGCGGCGCAGAAAAAAAACAATGCTATGCCTCTTCACAGTGGACACATTGGATTTGTTCTTGCCCATATCTCACTGGTGAAGCCTTCAGTAACCCAGAAGCAACACATGGAAGCAACTGTGTAGCAACTCTTTCTGCATCCATTGTACTTTTTCATTGTGCCTGGGGCCAAAGCCAAGAATACAGAAAGAGAAAGGCTGTAGTTTCCATTACCTGCCCATAACCAAGGACTCACAGGGACCTTTGGAAGCTTATTATAACCTGACTCTGAGACACAAAGCAAATCAGCAGATATGGTACTGTCACTGTAGCATTAGTTAGGGACGATGTACGGAGATAAAATTGAAAAACTGCACAGGGCTCCTTTAAATTAATGAGTTGCATTGCTGTGCTTCTGCCTTCCTTCCTAGCCTTGCCTCATCCCTCCTCTTTCTCTCTCCCTCTCACTCTCTCCCTCCTTAGGCAAGTAGTTTACTGCTGCATATCAACCATGAATCTTTCTCTTCGAACCCCTTTGTCTTTCTCACCTACAGCTACGTCTTAATATATCGCTAACAGGCCTCACTCCATTGGATTTCACTGGGCTCTTTTTAAGTACCCTTTTTAATGCTTCTCTCTGGCTATTTATTGCTCCGTCTCTTTAAAGAAACACTGCTTGAGCACATCGTAGCACCCCCAGAACCCTGAAATTCCACTCCAGCTCACTGTTTGCAGTATGTTTTGAAATTAGTGCTCAAAAAGAGGTGTTCCAAGGGGAAGGGTAGAGGGGAGCGTCACCCGAGACGCTTGAGCTCACAGGAGGCTCATGCAGCGATAATTTCAAAGCAGTTCAATAGCCGTATGGGCTGAGTTACCTGCAGTTGTGATGAAACAAACTTAGCTGGAGCTAGTGTTGGAACAAATGAGAGAGAGAGAGAGTTAGTAACAGTTGGAGTAATTGTCATTACTTTAGAATTATTCTGTTTGGTAATGTTGTGTTTTTAGGATTGCCGTATAAGTGTGAGAGTATGGCAAGGACTATTAAACACTTAATGTACAGTTGTGTTTGGAAACATACACAGTTGGCTGTAGGGGCAGAATTAAGGTTCTGGTGCAGCTACAACACCACCTCCGATGGAAAAAACATTCAACATCCTCGCTCTTGCTCATATACATGCAGATGCTGCAGATGCATACTCATAAGACGTGCACACATACATCTGTTTTCTATGCACTGCTTGGATACCTCGCCTCTCATTCAGCCTCTCTCTTTACATATTTTGTTCAATGAATGATAACAAAGCAATGTTATTACTTCTTGAAATCTCTCACCCTGCTCTCTTTACAGACAGGTGCCACAGCATTTTGGCCACTTTGAATTGTCAACATCTGGTGAAGCATATCGAAACTTGGCGGAGGTTTTATCGATTGTGTCTGTGTAGCTCATATGGGCCTTTAAGACATACTGTGTAAACAAAGGAATCATGGGAGACATCGTCACAGCATTGTTGTTCATCCTTTATAAATGTAATATCTGTGTGCACTATGTTGTGAACCCTAGAATAAATCAAGTTTTACAAATTATTTTTAGCACTGACGAGACCATGGGCTATTAAAGGGTAATTTAGGTATTTGTTAACCTGGACCCTATTTTCCCATGTTGTCTCCAAGTGACCAATTGTTGAAATGGGTCCAGTATTAAGCGAGAGCGCTGCAGCCAGCAGCAGCAAAACAGGCTGCAATGTAACGTTAATGGCAATTGTGCACCGTCAATTTATATCTGCTTAAAGTGCTTTTTTGCCACTGACAGGCCCAGATTGTTATTCTAATTGTTTGGCAACATTATAATGACCCTGTTAATAAGTGACATCCTTATTTTAAGCATTAAAAAGAGCCCAAACTTGCAATTGCCAAACACACCAAAATCTGTTTAAATATACAGTAATTTTAGTGTGTAAGCATACTGTGGCTTTGAAAGAAGTATGTTGACGATGAGAGGATTTTTTTTTTTTTTTTTTTTTTGTAATAGAGTCAAATGGATTTTGCAGTAGCGTTTTTGGGGCTGTTCGTGGGTAAACAAAAAGCATGTTACTCTTTTAAAAAAAATGTTTTCTTTCTTTCATTCCCATAATGTTGTCAAACATCAAACACTTGGAATAACATTGTGAGCCTGTCAGTGGCATAAACTGTCAGCTGCAGCACTTTTGCTTAATACTGGACCAATTTCAAACTTGTTGTCTCCATGAGTCACATTAGACACAAAAACACAGAAGTTAGAGTATAAGTCAAGAAACACAGACGTTACCTGTAACTTAATTCCAGAAAGTCTGAAACATTTACTGTTCCTGTTTCTTGTTGTAAGACATGAGTAACAGAAGTATATTTTTGCAGCAGATCAGGATGGCAGAGATTGAACAGGCATCGCTGAAGTCAGAGCAACAGTCAGACAAGTCCTCATCCCCTGCCCTGCCAGATGACCTCAGCCTGGATGAACATACTGCCTACCAGCTGCTGGCTCGAGAAGGCAAGGTGTGTATGAGGTGGGGATATGGTGAGGTGGGAAGGGGAGATAAGGATCTACACTTGAAAAAAAAAGAAAAAGAAGTACATCAAAGTTTGCAGTACTGATATAAATATGCCCTTACTACACTCATTTTCTGTATAGTCATTTTGTTTGTAATTTTAGGGTAGATTTAACAATCATTTCTTTTGAAGATACTTAATATGACACAGATCGTACTGGTTAAGAAAGTTGGATCTGAGGTTTGATCGGTGATAATAATGTGCAGTCTACAAAGATGTTCTTGTATTGCGTTACCCAGTATTTGGTCTCAGATGCCACTCAGATAAAAGTCCCAAAAAAAGGATCATCATCCCAGTCATCATGGATGGATTACTTAAGAGGCCTACCAGGCACAGGGCGCGGTCCCCCCTCTGGCCTTCATTTTCAAAAGCTCATCAAGTGATGTACCAACTAGAAAGAAACTCAAAAACCATAAAGAAACATACAACAACTACAAAGAGACACAAAATGACAAAAATGCACTCAAAAGGACTTAGGACAACTACAAAAAGGGGCAAAACAATCAAACAGACAAACAAACAACTACAATGAGATACAAAACCACTACAATCTGGTGCAAAACAGCTGCAAAGAGACACAGAATGAACACAAAGAGACACAAAATGACAACAAAGTGATACAAAACAGCCAAAAAGAAACACAAATCCACAGAGAGACTCAGGACAAAAAAAGGAGCATAAAAACCAAACAGAGACTCAAAAACACAACAAAGAAACAAACACAGACTACAAAGACATATATGACTACAAAGAGATGCAAAACTGCTGCCAAGAGACACAAAATGACCACAAAGAGACAAAAAGACTACAAATAGATGCAAAACTACCACAATGACACTCAAAATGATGACAAAGACATGCAAAATGACCACAAACAGACACAAAACAACTATGAAGAGACCCAAAATGACCTCAAAGAGACACAAAATAGATATGTAATGACTACAAAAAGATGCAAAATGACAAAAGAGGGTAAACAACAATAAAGTCTTTGTGGGGTGATGCTCAGGGGCCCATGTCTCTTTATACCACCCATGCCAGTAGTAACTAACTAACTAACGGTATGCGGGTATAACTTTGTCTAATAAAAAACTTTAGAGAAAGAAAAAGATGCTTTGCCCACTATATTTCCACTTGCACCATAAATTTACAGTGGTTAACTTCTAGTAGCCCACTTTGTATTTGACGTGTACAGTATAACGGCACTTTATCCTACTCCCCCAAGAGTATAAGCACAAACAATGGCAGAGGCTTGCTGATGATTTTTTATTTTCATTCTAGGACGCACAAAACAAATGACCATTATAAAATCCTTTTCATGGCTTCGCTGTAGGCTCTCTTGTGAATTACACATATAAACCTGAGGTTCCAAAGGCCCCTTTATCTCTTTCTCTCTGTGTATCAGCGGTAACTATCTTGTCTTTGAAGAATCCACAGTCTTGTCTCATGAATAAAACTAGGCTCTCCCTGGCTGCTTTCCTGGGTGGCTCTCATGCATCCTTCTCTTGCACCCACTCTCCCCCTTTCGGCTTTATCTTTCATGCTTCTCCTTTCCCACCGTTGCCCCAATGGTAATTGCACACCTTTTCCACACCTCCCTCTAGCCCCTCTATCTCCATCCGTTATCATCCGTTCCGTCCTAGATATCCTCCACTGTAATGGAGTAATGCTCCTTGGTTCTGGATAGCGAGATAAGCCTGCAATCGCCAAGCATTGCTGTGAACCACTGCTCATTAGAGGAGGGGGGAGAGAGGGGAAGATTGACGGTGAGAGAGGATCTAAGGTTAGGGATTTTATTTGTCAGACATTGTTTGCTTAAAAGAAAAGCCTGTGTGTGGCATTAAGCGTGTGTTTGAGGTTTGTATGGGTGTGGGTGGCCGCCTGTTTGAAAGGGGGCTGTTCAGGGGCTCGGGCTGAATGACTCAGTGATACAATACACTAGTGGAAGCACAAAAGCATACACGTGTGCACGATCATGCACAAATTATTCGGCAGTCCCTAAATGACGCTAATTAAAACGTACGAGGTAAGAGCTTACAAAGCTGAACTCCTGCCTTAATCTACCTCCTGCTTCCCACTTCCAGCTGTTGCAGCTGTCATATACACTGACATATTTATAACCAAACATTTATTGTTACAGTATATAACATTAACATGACAATGACAGGCTCTCTCGGCTCATAATGAGTCCTCACCCCTTCACTAGCACTTCAGTGAAAAGCCCGAGGGATGATATGAATCAGAGGCCATGTTTGATATCTGCAGGGTGCCAGAGGGGCTGCTTTTTTCTGCATTCAATGCTAATTTTAAACTTAAATTGTCCCTTTACAAAAGAGCATATATTTTAAGCCATGTTAATGATTGGAAGTTTCAGCACATATTTCCTCTGTGTTTTTATTTTGAACCAATCCTGACATGTCTAATTTCTGTCTTTTTTTAATGAAATTTGGGAAATACCAACACACTTACTTGATTCAGGGTTCCCACATTAGACATCAACATCATAGAATATCACCATCATGTTTTCCAGGCCTGGAAATGTAATGGAATGACTAAACATCATTTAAAGTTTTGAAAAAGCCACACTAATCTCCCGTCGATAACTGTCCATGTAATGGTAGATTATGACAAAATCTTTTTCTGTAGCTGTCGATGTAACATAACTGTAACACATGTCGGTATGAGCTGTTTCGTTCACTCTTGCATCCTTCATTGCATCATCTCTCTCTTCATGTATGCCAACTAACTGAAATTACAGTTTGAATACAATACAGTACAATACAGTTTGAATTTGATATGTATGAAAAATGCTTTGTAAGTGGGGCAAGAAAAAAAAAGATAAAAAGTCATGGAAAAGTTAAGAAATTTTGTCTATTAAAATGTGTGGTAATCACATATAATAATATCCAAGAGGTTTATTGGAAAATACTTTCTCTTCAATGTCAGATCATCTGATCTCTTTCAGGGGAGGTGCAGCAGCGACTCTCGCAGCTCTGAGGAGGCTGGAGGTGGAGGGAGTCATGCAGGAGGCCGCCAGACTCAGACCGTGGTGCAGAGCCAACCCTGCCGGGCCCTCAGCGCTGGCATCGAGATGGAGACTGCACTACAGGAGATGGAAATGCAAACATACCAAGCACATATGTGCTCACCTCACTGTAGCCCGGGTGAGTAAAACCAGATCACTGTACTATCAGGCACATTTTCAAAGTAATGTATAAATTATCATTAGATTCAAATATGTATTTGTGCCAACAAACAAGTAAAAGGATTTAATTTCTTGCTGTTTTTTGCAGCGTAAAGTGGTGAAAATAAATAAAAGTGGTGGATAAAATTGTATTACAAGACACAGTGTTTACAAGAAATAACATGGTTTTCTTAAACACGAACAAAAACTTTCCAGGATGAGTACTGAAGAAAACATGTTGTGAATTCTATTCACAAAAATGGGATTCATGGGGGGATTATAAAGCTCCCAGAAATGTATTTCTCAACAATGAGGAAGAGAGCCTACAAGGGGCACTTGAACCTCTGCAGAAAATTGCCGGAAATTATTTGCATCACATCTGTGCAGATCTGCAGCTGGTGCGCAGTATTTCCATATTTTTTTCTTTTTTTTTTTAATCAGTTGATCTCAATTTTTAAACCTATCACACTCACACTGCACATTAACACATCAACATGTAACAGTTGGCGCTTTTACCTACCACCCTGCACCACGAGAAAGCTTTTTGAAGCATCTCTGTAGACTGGAATAAAGATTCACTCACGACATCCACCTGCAAGTGCTGTTTCTGGCTTGCAGACTTACTGTAATAGCCATTTAAGTGCTATTGCTTATAAATATGAAAAGTACTCCTCATGTAAGGGCTAATCACAAGAAAAGTGGAAACAACACACAATTTGACACCAGGATAGACATGGAACAAGTGTATTCCTCCTCAAGGTGGCGTTTCCAGCAGCAGTGACAAGGGAACAAACAATGGAGGAGGAGGAGAAGGAGGAGGAGGAGGAGGAGGAGGAGGAGGAGGAGGAGGGGGAGGGGGAGCCAGTGGTATGTCTCCTCTCTTCCATCTGCCTGCAGAGTTCTTCCACCCTGCAGGAGCAGCCATCCCAGCACCTCCCCGCAGCAGAGCCTTCGGTTGTCGAGGGGCCTCAGGCTGACCTCGCCAGCCTCCTGGGCTTCGCTTCGCTCCCCGGGAGCCCATAACAAGATGCTTTGTACACAGGTAGGGGAAGGGCAGAAGAGGGGAGAAATATAGTTTAATACAGGGATACTCAACTTAATTTACCCCGGGCCCAATTCTGCAAAATGACAGGTGACCAGTGTCACAATAATAATATTTATTGGTGTATGTGAATTGCCTAGTAAACTTTCCATGTTTGCTGTGCTCACTCATCTTTGCCAAGATGAAATTTTATATTGCTGTACCACGAACTGAGCCCTCTCCTGCACCCAAAGATATTTGGTCAATCTCAGCAAGAGTGGGATTGTTGTAGATGAGGAGTGTAAGGAAAATTTGTCCAGGGCATCACTTGATGCTTGGCATATGCTTGAGTAAGCCACTTCATCCTAATATCAAATATAGCATAAGCCTGCACACTTCATACCTGTGTGTGACAAAGGGAGACTGCTATCGACCGTCAACGCTGGCACGCATTTAGAGTCATTTTCGAGTTTAGATTGATTGAGATACTTTGTAAAATGAAGGTCGTGTGGACAAATTTGCTTTTTAAATATGGGGGAAATATGTGTTTTTTCAAATATCTGTATACATGTACACAGGGTCTAAAAATGGGCGAAGATAGTTGTGAGGTTTTGTTGAGGTGGAGGCTCATTAGATTGATGTCAACGGTGAAGCATAAAAATAGGATTCATTAAGTGCTTAGCGTGATGAGAAATGGCCTGTTTGGTCACTGACAACAGATGATATATGATATTGTTATTATGAAAACTGATTTGTAATCAGCAGTTAAGGGGATATAAATTGCAAGTGTGGTCTGTGAAGGCGAAATAATAGGTATTATTCATGTGCTTACTTTCTTTCTCCACAACCCCTTTCTCCCTTCCTTCCCTTAGTACCCGTCCCACAGTGACTCGTCCCTCGCTACAGGCAGCTCTGAGGGCAGCCTCCAGACCACCCTGGAAGAAGGTCTGAGCTTCAGCATCTCTCCGCCCCAGAACATGGAGTTGCCTTTGCCAACAGCTCCTTTACCCCTTGTATGCCCACTCCCGCTGCCTGAAGACGGCACTGCCATTTCCTCCCCGGTCCAGACTCTGAGACCAAGACCGAGCCCCTCATCAGCCCTAACCCTCCAGGCTACCAGGGGCCACCAGCGGAGCCAGAGCAGCGGCCGAGGTAGTACCAGCCCGGGCTACACCCGTGACGACTCAATCGACCCTTCAGACGAGGACCTGGGCATAGGTATCGGATCGTCAATTGGCGGTTGTGGCTCCAGCCAAGCAGGCAACAGTGAACACTTGTCAGAGACGCTGAGCAGCTTGTCGCTGACATCACTGCTGTCGCCCAGCTCTCTGGTTTACCCGGGAGCAGCAGTGAAGAAGTGCAACAGCACAGGCAGCCTGGACCAAGGGGGGATGCTGCTGTCATCCCGGGGCAGGGAGGGCCGCAGGGAGATTTTGGGCTTGGAGCTCATGGACCCTCAAGGCTTTTTGGCCAACCCCTGGACGGGGGTATTAGTTGATACAAGAAGAGGAGAAGGAAAAGGGGAAATGGGAGATGGCGAGCAAGGGTTGAAAGGGAAGAGCTCAAGCCAAACGACAGTAGGGCCTTGTCGGAAAAACAGATGAAACCTACTGTTCACTCTTTCTTTGTCTCTCCATTCCTTGGATCTAAACCCATAGCTGTCCCTCTCACTCTCTCTGCATCCATCAGTGAGAGAGAGGCTTGATGACACATGATGTCCCGTATTCAAGAACCAAACCCTCATCTTACACCCTCAACCTCTTTCTATACATTTGTGACAAGCCCATGTCCTATTTTGTGCTGCCTAGGGGAGTGGTGATAGCCTGCTGGTGAGGAAGTGGCCTGCACAGTTAAGGCCCAAGGGTAGAAGATAGATCCTTAAACCCTCTTCGGGGCTGTACCTGTAGAGGAAGACATGGAAGGTTCTGCTCACATTGGAAGACCAGGAGGCCCATTCATATCAGGGAGTCAATAGGAGCAGAGACAAAAGAGCTTAAACTCAAAGACACATTGACGAGTCTTGTTGTTGCTCTGCTGTAGTTTCTTTTTCCCTGTGTCGGCTTGGGTTCACTGAGGTTGAAAAATGCAAAAATAGAAGTACCTGAAATAGCATATCCATGCCAGGGGAGACTGTTTTGATTATGTCTCGGAGGCAGTGCAGCAAGTGAAGTGGGAGGGGGCTTGGAATATTATTAAGGCGGAAGGAAGGCCGGGAAAGGAGAAGGCAGGTCATTTGTTTGGCTGGGAAAGCAGAAAGCGGATCTAATGTCCATCTGTTCTGGCAGACGGAAACAACAGGTTCTACTCACTCTGGCGCAAGACCTTCTGCTGAGTTCAGAGTAAAAAATGCAAGGTGGAGAGTTCAAGAGTGTGCGCTCGTAGCATGTGTGTGAGAGCACTGCCTCGGGTATCCAAGGCATCGATTAAATCATTCTCATCACCTCACCATACCTCTGTGTTTTTGAAAACAGGAGATAGGTATTGACTGATCAAAGCTCTGTGCCTCTGTCAACCAAGTCTTGAGTGGCAGCGGAAAATGGAAAGAAATTGACAGATTGCGGGGGTATAACCGTGCATGGAGTGATTTGTGAAACTGTTTTTCTTTCTATCTCCAGCATCTCACTTGAGAGCTAGGTTGAGATTTACAAACCCCATCAGAAGTAACAAGGATGTGTGCATGGGGCAGCCTTGTGTACCCAAAAAAAAAACAAAAAAGGTTCACAGCTACTTAATAAAGCAAGACTTCAAGCACACTCCTTTTGACACCACTTCCTCTCACCATGCTTTAGGATTTGGTATGAATGGACTCAAGAATTTCGAGGGACCTTGACTGCATGATGGAATTGCATTTAACCAAGATTTTTTTTTTATCTATATACAGAAGTGTATCAAGATGTCAATGTTGGGTGATAACCATGTGATTTCTATTCCACTATTTTTGTAGAAAAGAGGATAGGCACGTGCAAGTGTTGCCGTTACTTTGTCCCTATTTCATTTACCCCATACTCTTTGACTCGTTGTCTAGGACTTTTTGTCTGCCAGTGGCTTCCAGTTTTATAACATTTTTTAAAGGTGTGGACGGTGTATAAAACAATGAAGCAAAAAATTTCAAAACTTTGAGCGCTGAAGTGATTGTTCCCTCCAGCACATTTCTCTTTGGGAGCACTGGTTCCTCGATGTGGATTTTTTTTTTTTTTTTTTTTTTTTTTTTTTTGTCAAATGTTGGAGTCCCAGGGGACAACCAGAGATGGGAACAGCCATATTCACTCAGCACATGAGGATCGTTCTAGCTCACAGACATACCTGGCTGCACACAGGGAACTTTGTTTGCTTTTAGCCTCCTATGCTAAAAAAAGAACATGAATAGCATAAACCATCTCTATGAAAGCTTTAATTTGAGAGTTACACCACAACATATCGGACACATTAGTGTTCCTTAAGCATGGTTCTGGGATTGCAATACAGTATGCTTTCTTTCTTGAAATGACACCCTGATGCACTCATCTTTTTCTTCTACATCTATTTACACATACAGTATGTTGTAGCAACCCTCTCACACACCATAGTTTGATATCAAAAAGCTGACACTGTAACAATGAACAAAATCTTTTTAATGCAAGCTTATTTTGGCTCCTGCCACTTGATTAATAATCAACTCCATCTGAAAAAGGAGATGCTCATCTTTAAGCCTGATTTCTAGAGGTAGACTGTTGTATCCCTAGTGTTTTGATCATTACCTTACTTTTTTAAATTTCTCAAAAAGAATGAGGTGATGTGAGAAAATCCGAGGGGTTTGACCTTTTTTATCATGCAAAATCACTTTGATGACTATGTTTTGTCACATGGTGTTGGGTATTAACGAGTGATAGTAAAGACAGTTGTGTGTGAGCATGTGCGTGTGCGTGAGTGTGTGTTTGTGACTTCAGGTGAAGTGATTGCCTTTTCCTGAAGTGTCCTGTTTGTCAGCGAGGATACCTGAGATTAAAGGTCAAAGAGGGGAAAACACGAAGCAACCAAGGGCTGTTTTAGCTTCAAAGATATATCCTCCTTTCTTTCTGAGACGAATCCTTGTGTCAATGAATATGGCATCAAAGGTTAAAGCCTGACTACGCAGCAATAAATGTTCTATGTGTATGCCCTGAGTAAATGATGTCAATGTGATTTTTATCTCCTCAGAACACAACAGTAATCATTACTGTCTGTTTTATGCTTCAACTTGTCTGAACTTTCAACCAATCAGATGGCACCTCTGCCCTCTCGGAGACCAATCAGTAGAGAGACGGGCTGCAATTGGACGACATGAACAAATGAGGTTATTGAACTCAGGTCAGGGGGTAAAAACCACTGGTAAAATTTTAAAGATAGCTGTAAAGGTGTGTTCAGACTGAACTCAGGAGCAAATTTTCACCCCATTTTATTCGCACAAATTTGAGTGTTTTTATGCTACAAATAGCTAATGCACTCACAGTCCAGATGTTAGCTGTAACTACCTAAAAATGCACCACCTGTGTGTGAGCAGAGTGTGCCTTTGTACAGTATGTGTGTGTGCCACAGCTCTGAATCAGACTGATTTAACAGGATCAGAATTTATTTCTGTTACTTTTTCCCCCTCTTGTTTCTGTATTTTTATGGAGTACAATAGTTCTGACTAAGCACACATTGTTTGCTAAAGTTCACACATTCTCAACATGTGCAGATGTTTTTGCTTCAATTCACACTGCTTTGAGCAAACCTTTGTCTTACTCTACATTGAATTTGATCACAATCACGCCGCCTCTGAAATTTGCTTCACCTTCAGTCTGAACACACCTTAAGAGTGTACAATTCACATTTGTACATATCTTTGTATTTTGATCTGCATGTGTGCATTGCTGCCAGTGACCATGATTATATCATTAGTATGCATTTCATAAAATTGTACAAAGTTCAAGGGAATGCCCAGTGTTTTTTGACTGCTGCTATGAAACCACTAAAGAAGAATCAGTTAGAGCCACAAAAAAACAACTTTTTGCTCAAATACATTTTTCACTTGACAATCACATTTTTGAAATGATTGTGTAAGTAAAAGCTGCTGTGTAGTCTTTGTCTTTAAACCTGTAATTTACATTTAAATTAGTAAGTTGTAAGTTAGTAAAGTTGGCTATTTTAACATGGGCATCTACGGGGACTGACTTGCTTTTATAGCTGGCCTCAAGTGTCAGTTTTTGGCACTTTTTACGTTTGGTGTCATTTTTCAGCCCTGGAGGTTGCTCCTTGGCCTAAACTTAACCAAAGTGAAACCTAATGAAACTGCCCCTGATGCCACCAAGTATTTGATGGACTGATAATGACATTCTCACTAGTTGGTGTAGCAGGGCCCTGCTAACCAGTATCTATGAGGCTTATAGCCACTGAAGTTGCCTATTTAATCGGCTGATAACATTTGAAATGGGTGTTGAGTCAGGACAGCCTGAGGCAGGGAAGGAAGAGCTAGTGACTGGACAGGGACACAGAAGCAGGAAGTGTCCAGACTTGACGTGGACAGCTGGACAGTGGACAGCCAACAGACAGTGTGAGAGGCTGAGGTAGTGAGATGCTGCAGGAGCAGGAGACTTCTCCAGACAGCTTGTCATCGGCAGCCTTGCCCAGCAGAGCCGCCGGTGCGAGAGAGCGCATTAGGCATGCACGCTGAACTCCGAGGTGTTGTTTACCTCACACCCCCAAACAGCCAGCCCTCCACCTCATCTAACCTCTCAAAACCAGCTCTCCCTGCAGGCCTCCTGTCCTTCAAATGTCACTGCAGGAGGGTGGAGGTGTGTGTGGCGAGCGGTAAGTGTGCATGTGTCTTTGAGACTGTGGGTGTGCTTGTGTGTGTGTGTGTGTGTGTGTGTGTGTGTGTGTGTGCGTGTGTTGATAAGAGCACAAACAAATATGTGTGAGTGGATATGTCATTGCTTCAGTTTTCTTCAAGGTCTCTAAAGGAAGTGGCCTGTCGGCTGAAGTTTCTGGGCATTAACTCTGATTTGCCTTCCATCACCTGAAGAGAAGCAGTGACCTCTTGCGATATAAAAGGTCAGTATTCAAGAAGCCTCTTGGGGCTTGTGTGCTGATTTGGTTGATTCCCCCTCAAGGCAAGACACAAAGTGTCATGAGACATCAGGCCCCTTGGGTACAAGATACTTTTTCACCTCAGCTGGAAACCCACTGGTTTGGCTAAGCTGTAACATTTATTGTGCTTATTGCAGGATAATAGTTGTTTTACAGCTGCAAAGGGAGATTTCAGGCTGTTCAGCAGGACTTATTATGCTCATTTTCAGGTTAATGCTTGTGTTTTGAGTTTCTTCTGTAACATGTTTCAATGCTTAAATAGTCAGATCTAATGTTTTTTCCTCATAATGTCTTTGCTGCACTCCTGTATTCACCTCCTGTCTAAGAGGAATCCGTCATTGTGCCTGTGTCTTTAAGACACCCGCGTTCCTGAAAAAGCTCAGTCTGCTCTGATTGGTCAGTGTTTCCAGGGGAATGACTAATGGAGAATAGAGTCTAAAGCCTACAGTCTAAAGCCTAATTTCCACTGCACAAAAAATCTGCGAAACTTTCCCTGACATTAGCATGTAGCCTCACGTGGCAGTGTAGGCTACGTAATATAAACAGTTGCAGTAATGTGGATGGAGCAGATGATTTTATAAACAAATATCACAATCTGATTTCATCTTGTGGCTAAAGTAGAAAAAAAAGATTGGGAACATAGTGTTCAGAACCGTCAGAAGACTGAGGGTTTTGCCTAAAAGGAGTACTTTTACACACGTCTTTATTTGAAACGTTGACCATATTTAATGTGAACATGGTAACATTATATGTATTTATATGGCAGATGATAAGGGAAAGCATATTCCGTCCTGTTCAAAGCTCACACATTTTGAAACGTAAAAATAAGAAAGAAACGCTCAAAACACATCAATCAAAGGGATTTTTAGAGGTAAGGTTGAATTGTATGAAAGTGGGTTACGGCGGGCTTCCTTTCAAAGAAGAAAAATATCTGCCAATATGCCAAATATATTAGGTCAAAAGATAGTTTGAAAATCAAGAGAGAAAACATGCTGTCAAAAGAAATGCTATACCCAAAGTTTTGTCAAACAGAAGTCTGATAAACGAGGTCCAAACAGATGTGTCTCATTATTGTGTTTATCTCTGGGCTCAAGAGGGTGGAACTGGAAATTTCCAACAGCATCCAGCTTGTTTTCATAGATATGCTCTTTTTTTTCACTTTTTCCTGAGGGAAGTGTGAAGCTTTTTATTCCAAAAGTGAGTAAATTAGGAGTTGTTTTTAGTGCTCTGTCACCTAATGAGTCACTTGAGCCGGCAGTGTGTCTTTGAAGTGTTTAGAGGTGACCCAAGAGCGCTGCTTTAAGCAGCGAACATGGACTATGAAATGGTGATATCAAGCAGCTGTCGTTTGGATGTAACGCGCTGAAAGCGGACAAACTGCGGGATCAGTGAGCAATGTGGGAAATCCTACCGAGAAAGGTTGCCAGGAGATTTTGCTTTGCTTTGAAGGGTTGAAAAATGAAGATAAATGAGTGGTTTACTATCTTCTAATGCAGTTTTATAGGTTATTATTGAAAGAATAAATGTGTCGACATTTTGCCCGCTCCTCTTGAAGCAACAGTTTTCTTTCACTCTGTCTCTTTCTTCCAGATTTTTAATCACATCAGTCGGCAAAACCTTTGCCCACAGCTGAGTCTCTCTACACATTCATCAAGGCCCCGTATGGAAACCAGCTCCTGTCAGCCGTCAAGGCTAACTGTCAAGGGAGTTGTCCAAGCTCTTCCATTATATCACGGGCTCCAGGGAGAGAGCCAGATAAAAGCAGGTTATGAAGGTGGCACAACAAAACGATGAATGAGGTACTGCTTAAATGAGCTGACTGTATAAGATCAAAGAAAATGCCTGTCAATCTCCAGACGATATTTAAACTTTCTAAAATCTGAAGTACTTCTAAGAATTTTTTCGCTCATGACTGTCGCTTGCTTGTTCACCCTCGCTGACTCTCTTCTCCAGCCCATTATCGTCCATTCTTCAACTCCTGTCACTCACAGAAGCCAGATCTCTCTCTCTCTCACACACACAGACACACACCTAAACTCTACTTTATTTGACTTCTGAGGTTGAATTAAGTAGCTACAGTATCTGCACTTCTCCCTTTCTGCACTAATTTGAATAAGGAGCTTTCTTGCAGTCATGGACTTCCACATATTTTGCATATCAGTGTTTGTGGGCACATGTGCACAGACATTAATGCACATACATATGTAAACATGTACATCACCCACCCAGGCACATGACTATCCATCTTCTCCTCCAATATAGAGCCTAAAATCCTAGAAATGTCCGAAAGTCCTAGAAACAACAAAAAACCCTTGAAATGTCCCAAAATCCTAGGAATGTCCTAAAATCCTGAAAACCCCCTACAATCCCAGAAATGTCCTAAAATCCTGGAAATGTCCTCAAATTCTAGAAACACACAGCAAACATACAGCCTGTCATTTTGCAAACATCATCAACATTAGGCAAAACAACTTGAGTATCTCTAAACTTCAAGAGAACAACTCCCATGTTGCAATAGTGAGTCTGCAAGGCAGTGTGTTTGTCTAAAGATCAGTGCTAATGGCTGAAGCTTATCCCTTCAGAAACCTCTCTCCCTCTCTCTTTCTCTTGCTTTCTTTTCTCCCTGTTTCTTCTGCCTTACCTCTGCAACATAAAGCTATTAGCGTAGTAAGAGAAGCTGTGACAGCTGAAACGGTGAGATTGGGAGCACTGCTGACACCGCTAGTTTCAGCCTCGCTGCGCTTTCATCGCAAGCAGATGATTGACTGGTTTTCTCAACACCTGGCCCGCTGTTTTGTAAGATAATAGTGAAAAATAATACAGCAACAATGTTGAGCGACTGGTTTGTGCTTTGAAAGACTTATTCGTAGGGAGCTCCGGCAGTTCAGTCATATGCTGGGCTGTGTTTTGTTTTTTTTCTCGACAGATTTGAAATCCCAGTTCAAGCTGTCACATCTCTGTCTTGTCTGAATTTAGAACTCAGCAATTTCCCGTTAACATGAGAACAATTTTGAAGGCTGGCAAAACTCACTCTGCGTTTCAAAGGAATCCTCTTATTACGTTTACTGCTGAATAGTAAGAATGACGGAGAGCACAGGGAGCAAACAAATGTTGCTGACCTCTATTCCACCTGCAAAACAAAAAAAGGAAATAATGTAAAGCTTAAAGAGGCTATCATAGTTATTTTCATAATATCACTGCATCAACTGACAGTAACAATGTAAAAGGGGCCATTTATAGTGATAACAGAGTTCCAAAATAAAACTGTAGCCTCTGTCAGCTTTATAGAGCTTTATAGTTTCAGTTCATTGTGTACATGTCCAGCTCACAACGTCAGTGTTTCAATTCACTCTCAGGTCTTGTGTTGTCATTTTGTGCCAAAGCAGGCCACTTTTTTGACCTGTAAAATCTGTGTATACACTGCCTGCTCTTTGCCAAACAACAGACAGACACTATTGGTGCTTAGCTGGAAAACACAGTGGAGAATTTAGCAGCTTAAGAGTCAGATATTTCCCCCTGAAGAAGATAGAGACCAAAACAGAGCTAAAAGAGTGAATTTTGGACCTCAATTTGCAGACTAAGAGACAGATCCAAATGAATGATAATATTGCTTCTTAAAGGAGCTGTATGCGACATTCAGAGTATATCTATAATTAAGAGCCTAAGCCAGATTGCTTGCACACGGCTGTCAACCATTGATGTATTAAGAAACCCGGATACAGCATGGAGGCGGAGCCCCATCCATTCTTATGAGAGCTGCTCATTAGAGCATGATGCAAAAAAAGCTTAATTTTTCTGCGTTACGAAGGTACCCAGATCTTATGCATAAAGCATACACACTGTGCCTAAAAGAGTAACTTCCACTGGTGGAGCGACTGACTTCTGGTTAAAATCTCTCTTTTGATACGTCAATTATCAGTAATTATACCATGTGGACAAAACGTGGGGTAAAGAGCATACAAGGCAATTTGAGAGGGCCCAAATTGTGTTTAGGAATATATCAATTTATGTTACAGGGCAGTCCGATTATACATGAGTCATTCAGTAATTTATCACTGTTATGTTGGTGCTTTTGACAACAATGTACAGACAACAATGGTATTAAATGTCAGGTCTCATGCTAGGCTATCACTCCGACGATGCATCAGCAATATTTTTGTATAATAACATAATCCTGCATTAGTCTGCAACTGTTTATTTTTTTATTTTTTATTTTTAGTGCTCCCAGAGCTTGAATGCCAGTCAGATAATTCAATCTTGCAAACTGAATGTGTGAAAATCAAACTTCTCTTAATGATCGTCCCCAAGAAGCAGAGTTTAGACTGAGTTACCAATAAGCAGCAGTATGCAAGCAGAAAGCATGCCTCCAAAAATCCCCTACAATTGTTTACTAAGCAAAAAGGTAAGCATTAGGTGTAAAAAATACACCAGGCACTCTACAGAAAAAGTTACACAAGGTTACCGGATACTGTCTTATGCAACTTTGCTGAATTTGTATTTAAGTTTGCTCTGCTGTGAAATTATAGTGTACAAAACAAAGCTTATCTTTTGTCCTCCAAATTGGGGAGCCTCCAGAGCAACAAAGACAGCATTTTTTAACATTTTATTCATGCAATTTATTTATTTGATATTTAGTTGGACCTTTAATTATGGCAACCTTGTAATATCTCTATGCACTTCAAAGCAACTGTACATGAAAATTAATTCAAATCAGGTGGTGTGCAAACAGGGAGCTTGTGGTTTTTAGCTCTGCTGACTTTCTACTTCTCTCAGCATGTTCTGGGGCTAAAACTATGTAAAACTGAAGAGTATTTTTATTTGAGGATGGTTCAGTCAGTATGCATCTACCCATTTTCTGTCATTGGTCGGAAAGAAGCAACTGAGTCGAGATATTTGAAACATGTCGGAGGGAATGAGTGAATTAATGGTAAAGTGTTTGAGTTTGGTGCCTGTTGCATCTTAAAAAGCTCCGTCTCTTTCAGCTAGCTCGTCGTGTTTAGAGCTTTTGGCTGTAGCTTCTCATGCATGCTGTGCTATGAGCCCCGTGAAAGTGAGAATAAGAGGCAGAACATCAGCTCCAACTCAGACGCACACGCAAACTGGAATTATGCATGACACAGGGTTGTAGGGAAGGGTAAACTATGAGGACACTCATGAATTTCAAAGACCTTAAATTTGCCTGAATATATTGAAACAGAATAAAGTCTTCATGTGTGAAGTTTAATCAGAATTTGAAGTGTAAAAACATGAACTTACTCTAAGATCTACCCTAAGATCTTTGTTAGACTGCACAGGGTGTCCATGAGGATATTTAAGAAACATGAAACAAAGTATTTGCATTTTGTATGACTGCTGTTCACCTCGATCTCTTGTAGTCAGCTTGTCGCTGGCAAAAATGGGGGAATTATGAATTAATATACTCATCCTCTTTAATGCTTCTTTATCTGCTTCATTCTTAAGAGTTTATCTGCACTGTGCTATTCTGCTTTTCCTTTCCATCTGTCTCTCAACCCGTTGGACATGACAGCTTTGCAGATTTGCTGTGTAAAGCCATTTGTGTTGGGATTTCACTTAGAATATGTTGATACTGAGAGAAGGAAAAGAAAGAGAGAACGAGAGACAGACAGAAACATAAAAAAAAGACAGAGAGAGGCAAAAAATACAGACAACCACAACAACTTAACCCTGCATTGACTGCACTGAAAACTTGTAAAGGGTAAAAGGGAACCACTGTATTTCCACGCTGAGAAATGCAGTGGTTACCCTAAACACTACTCGGCTACTGCATCAAACTGTGCTACTGGTTTCGTGGCACATTACAAGTGTTGTGGGAATTATGTTCCATCATCAGAGTTTGTTGGACAACTCTGCAGTTAATGTGTCAGCGAGAGGTGTGCATTTGTCCTGTGTGGCTCGAAATCATATACTGGCTCCTTAGATTGGCACGTAGTCATTCGAACTTTGACAGCATAGGACACAATGATAATGTTCTCTTACTTGAACATAAATATTAATAAAGGGTATTCAAGGCCTTTAATGATGAAACTCACATCAAGGTTCCTTGCTGCATATACTGTCTCCGCCTGGATATTCAAAGATGCATTCTTTGGTTGTAAGAGATGAGGACTGTAAGGTTAAACTATGATCTTTGCAACATACTGCAGTTCAGTATTTGCAGAGTGCTATTTTTCTGTGTAGCCTATGTTTAGCTCGTGTGCTGAATGCGTGCATTAGTACCACTGTGGAATTGCCTCTTTCTTGTATGTGTTTGTGAACGGTCCATTTATATGTTTCTGTGTTAAGCCAATTAAACAGCCACCTCCCTCCCTGCAGGTTCATGTGAGGAGAGTTCCTACCAGCTTTTGTCTCCCATCTCCACCATCTCATATTTATCACTGCAATTAGGCGCTCTGCTGAGCGTGTAGGCCCACATGGGGCAAGCATTTCTCCTCAACTGGAGAGCCTGTCTGCCCTGTCTACCTAAGAGCCTGCTGTGTGTGTGTGTGTGTGTGTGTGTGTGTGTGTGTGTGTGTGTGTGTGTTCATGTGTGTGTAAGAGAGAAACGGATAGAAAGAGACTCGGCTGTCTTTGCTGCAAATGGAATTTGGAGCACCCGTTGGTTGTCAAGTGCTCCTGCCTTTTGTTGCAGCTTGGATCAAGAAGCCACCAGGGCTTCTTTTATAGCAAATGTTGTCTTTTGTCCTTTCTGTGTCTGTGTCTGTACTCATATACAGTGACGATATCACCGTCAGACAGACCTACCTTAGAAAGACAGGGAAACAGAGAGACAGAGTCAGCGAAACAACGCTGCAGACAAAAGAAGGCAAAAAAACTGGTGGAAAGATGAATGAGGGGTTGAAAGAAAATGGAGGATGCTCAGGAGAAAGGTGCCAAAAAACATTTAAGAAAGCATCAGTGAGACAAGTGTAGAAATGGCAGAGTGTGTTGCATCACTATACCACAAACTCCAATGTCCATAATTAGCTTTTGAACATATGTTGTGTATCCACGGGAGCCCAGGAAGTGAAACTTAAGCCAACACATCGTGCACAGGATGTATCCATAGTGAAATTACACTCTGCTCTGACAAAGACAGGGTGAGAGGTAAGGGTAAAGAGGGTAAATAAAGGGGATCAGGGAAGAGAAAAAAAGACAAAAGACAAAATGTGTCAGAAAATGTAAAGATATGGTCAGATGTTATATGGGAGAAAGATACAGTGGAGACTATTAGCCCAAAAAGAAAGGATAAATTAAAGATAAGAAGGAGAGAGTGCAGGTTGACAGGTCAAAAAATCTTTGATGCCTAATTACCAATGTGCTGTCACCGAAAAAAACGCCCATACAGGTCAACTGTGTAAGCAGCTTATAACACCCAAGTGGTTACCCTCGAGGCTGAAAAATGAAACCAATGCAGAAGTGCCAAAAAAATGCAATTCAATGAATGGGTCACTTGAGACTGGCTCCAAAACCTGGTACCTGGTTTTGGTCTCTATATAGCTAATTTCAACATTAATGGCAACTGTATGGGAGGGGAGGATTTTTTTTTTAATTATTTTTATAACGTGTTTAATTAAGGCCATGAGCTGCACATATTTAAAGGCAAGGCTGCTCCATCGACAGGCTGTCTGCTGATAGTGTCCTCAGTTTCAGTCAGATCCAGCCCTCGCTACTCCACAGCTCAGACAGCCAAAACGCCAGGCTTAAAGACTGCAGTCCACAAACACAACAGATATCACAGAGATATCCGCACACAATAACTCCCACAATACAGGTTTCATTATTGTAAATAATTGACCAAACATCATTCTTGGCATTGCTCTGTTGTTCACATTTTGATTTTTCTGCAACTGACAAAAGTAGTTTGGTCTTATGCTTAATGAACAAACCTTTTTTTGTGCTTTAAAGTTAAAGTTAGTTCTAAGTTTTCTTAAACCAATAGTCTAGTGCTCATATAAACACTGAAACAACAGGTTTTGTTTGCTGTAATCATTCCTTCAGTCCAGGCTGGTTATGCAGAGATCCCATTATAATGCACTTCCAATGTAAGTGGAATCCTTTTTACTTTTTAATGCATTTTATGCAGAAAAGCAACTGTAGATTTTGTCCTCATCAGTTAAACTTGAAGTGAATTGGAAAGGGATTTCTTAATGGCCAGTAACAGGAGGAATGATAACAGCAAGTAAAGCCTATTTCCCTGTTCATCTGAGTACACGATTATTGTTTTAAGATATGCTTGGGAAATTGCGAACACGTCCTTTATTATTTAACTAGTTTTGAGAAAGTTCACGCATGCATGCCTGTGTGTTATTTAGTCTTACTAGCATGAGCAAGGGGTAATTGCATTCAAATGAGTGGATATGCAGCACTTTTGATGTCTGTGGCTTTGATGCTGATGTGGAGGGAAAAGGGACAAGGTGAGGGCAGATACTAATAGGCAGAGAGAGAGGGGAAAGAGGAAAAAGCTGATGCGGGGATGCTTCAAGGAGATGAATTTATGAAATGATTGGTAGAATGAGAAGATCAATGATAGAGGTTTTAACATGAGCCCCGAGGGTTTCTTTTTTTTTTCATGTGTTAGTGGTCCCGTTAATGGTCACATTGTTAGCTTGGCTTTCTTTTTAGTACATCAGAGCATGTGTATATAGAAGTGCAAGTTCAACTAATTAATGAGAAGTGGTTAGAGGATAGCTTACAACGTTAAGTATTAGAGACACTGTAGAAACCGAGGGAAAAAGGCCACACAGATTGATAGACGTAGATAAAGTGCATCTGCGTTCTTGGCTCTATATACAGATCATCAAACAGACCTTAGTGTGATCACAAGGACGTTAAATGGCAGGATGCTATATCTGGTTTGCTGGATGTAGATGTGAATAAGGAGCTGGCATACAGTACAGGGAATAAGAGGCAGTTGAAAAGACCAATGGATGTTCATCAAAAGTCATTTTTACACTTAGGCAATGATTGCAATGATTTTCTTCCCTTGTACATCCAGTGCCGACTTGCTCAGTGTCACTTATGGATGTAAAAGAGGACAAGTGAAATGTATATTTAGCCTATTCCTGCTGTATGTAATCAAGAACATTAATTTTACATGTTCAACCATCATCTTATTTAGATTTCAGTGTGGTCTGTCACATCTGGTGTAGACTCCTAATTTCATAGCAAATGTAAATTAATCTGGATGCTTTTAGTTTTAGTTTATCTATGTAAGCACTGAGCAAACAGTGACTAGATCCGGCCATTGTAAATGGCTAATCGCAAGACATTAGGGTGAGACTTACACACAGAATAATGCCTGAGCAATGCTAAAATGTAAACAGCTGGTATATAATGATATATGAGATATATTCTTCTGTCTAGAGTATTGCAAACATGTTTTCTTCCCAAGAAAAGCTTTAAGTCCAGTTTATTGTTATTCTTTTAGTGAAAATATGCCCTCAAATTTGTTTAATTTTGATGCAACAGTGGCTTCAGTTGAAAGTTCTACAACAGCTGCAGCCACCTTACTTGATTTTAAAAAAGCCTCAATGGCACTTGTCTTCACAGTCTTCATCTCAAACACACCTCACATTAGATAAACATCTCAGGCTGCTGGAAATCTGTCCAAAGTGTAGGGGGGACCAGACGCATCTGCCAGAGCAAATAAAACATGTCCTTGCAGATTCGTCTGCTTCCAAAGCAAGTATCTCTAGGTAATTGCAACAGAGCTGGCTGGAAATGAACCTCAGACCACCTGTTTGAAGTTTTACACTTCACTAAATATACCAAACTCGGGAAAATGACTTGCCAGAAAAAAAATCTCTCCAAGCTTTCCAAGTGTGAAACAATGTTGCAGGTGTCCTTGTAACAGATAAGCATGAAAGTGACTGACCTGTCTTTGGAAATGGTGGCTTGAAAAGCTTTTTTCTTTAGCAAAGTGAGTAAACTATCTGTTGATGAAGACATGAGATGCAGTAGACAGCTCTGGGAATGCTATTAAGCTTTAACCTTCTGGCAGTTTTTTTGTCAAACTTAAAACTGATATATTTTTAATTGTTTTATTGAATATGTCTCATTACTCGCAGCCAGCTTGGGCCCTTCTGTGTGGAATTTGCATTTTCCTCCCTGTGATAGCGCCAAGTGGGTTTGCTCTAGCCTCTTCAGCTTCCTCCCCTAGCCCACAGCCATGCTGGACAGAATAATTGGTGACTCTAAATTACCTGTATAGGTGAATGGTTGTCTGTCTCTATGTGTTAGCCCTGTAACAGCTGAAAGACCTACGTGTACCCAGTCCCTCGCCTAGTGTCGTCTGGGGTAGGTTCCCGCCCCTTGGCGATACTTAAAAAGAAAAGCACACACAGAAAATGGACAGATGTTTGGAAGATGCCTCATTAGGAAATAATGGAAAACATATAATAATGGGAAATCCATTTAAACAAAGTGGGTCCCTAAACATATCTTCCGTGTACCCAACAGATATTTTTGTCTGCTGGGAGCCACTGCTGCAGATTTTGAAGTCTACCATTAAGCTACAACCACAAGCCCTGAACCACAAAACTTTTAAATGGCCACCAGGATCAAGTTATTGTTTTGCAAGTCACAAGTTAGTCTTTGCACTCAAGTCCTAAGTCAAGACTGACAAGTCTCAAGTCAAGTCAAAATTCCTTAAAATTGGAGTCCCGAAACAAGTCATAATCAAGTGTCTGCCAAATTTAATGCCAATTTAACAACAGAGTAACAATATAGTACATTTACAAAAGTTCTGAATGCTTTTCAAAATTTCTATTTATTTGTTTTAAAAAAAGCTGGTTAAAACAAGTGCTGAACTTCATGGGAAAAAAAATAGTGCTGATACGCACTTTTAAAGCATATAGCACTATAAACTAGCACCACGACAGAATTCAATTTGTATGTTTCAGTCTTGTCTTGTTGTATTTACCTCGTCTCATACATATCAGCATCTGTAAGAATGATATATATACACATTAAATTCAGTTTTATTTTCAGAAATGATGAATTGCTGACGGTGGAAGAACAATGTACATCATGATTATAAGCCAAATTGACTTTGCGGAAGGTGTCGGGTAATTTTAAGTCAAAAGGCTCAAGTCCAAATGAAGTTTGGGGTCATTGGTATTCAGTCCAAGTCGAGTAGCAAGACTTTTAAATTCTGTCAAGTCAAAAGTCATCAAATTGTGGCTCGAGTCTGACTTGGGTCCAAGTCATGTTACTCGGGGTCTATACCTCTGCATTGTGGTCAATGTAAAATCTCTCTTAATCACACTATGTGACCTTCTTTGAAAAAAACATCAATCAGAAAATATCAGGAAATCAAGTCTAGCTTATATATGCAATAAAAGTATAGAGATGAGAAGATTCTTTCGTGCATCATCAGAGTCAGAGAGTGTTTACTGACTAAACAGCAGGGGCTATTTCGCCAAAAGAATATTAAAAACACCTGCAGCTTTGAGTTTCAGTTAGATCTCTCATTGTTATTCATAATGACAAGAAGCAATTCAAAGAAATCTTTAATAGCAGGATTACAGGATGTGCTTTGGTGAGCCGAGATGATCTGAAAAAGGTTGTGACTGCAGGTAATTACTTCTCTCAAATTGTTTATCTCTTGTTGATGGATTTAACACATAATAAAGCAAATATGACTCCTGGTAGGAAAAATAAATAAGACAGTCACAAATGTGCTACCGCCACACAATAAAGCTCACTTTACTCCAATTTAAATCCATTACACCACAAACAAAATCCAATTTGGCTCTCCAAATGGGCTTATTTTTATTTAGGCATGGCACATTGGGTGAAAGATAGTTTTTGGACAGGTATTTTATTAGCCGCATGGTCCCAACACGGTGGGCTAATTTCCTTGGTTTATTAGTTTTACAAGAGCTGGAAATGTGTAGCGTGACCCTGTTCTGCTCTCTCAGGGAGGGATGCATCTTGTTGCAGATCTGTTATTCTTGTGTATGTATGCTTGCTGTTTTGTGGCAGATGTTCTCTCTCCCGCACATATGGTATGCAGTCGACTAAAAAAGAGCAAAGTAGATGTCCACTTGCTGTTTGCCGCTCTGTAAGCTCAGGAGATGATGCTGGAAAAGACAGGGAGTTTGGTGTGCAAGTGCTTTTGTACTATTGCCCAGCAACACTTTGCATCCATATGGTGTTTGAAGTTTAAAATGTCATGTAAACACAAATAAGTCAGTAGTAGAGGCATATGGTAGCAGTATTAAGCAATTAAAAAGGAGTGTGTGTTTGCATATGCACAGCTTTATTATATGTCTTTGGTTGTTATCACACGCCTCTTCTGACAGTCATGCATTGAGATATTTAACACCACAACAGACATTTTAAAAAATGACCTTCCAGCATACTAGCACAAGTTTGAAACCCATAGTAAATGTTGGCATTGTTTCTGCAAACCACGGATATGTAGCATTTGTATGTTATTATGTAGCAGCCATTTTGAAACATTTAATTTACTAATGTTTCAACAGGGTTCTGGTTGACATGTTTAGGCACAAAAACACTTAGATATGGTTATGAAAAGGTCATGGTTTCTTAAAATACCCACTTTTGGTACCAAGATCACAGTTTGTATCGCAAAAAAAAGAAAAAAACAGTTTTGGGGGCATGATCACATCTAGAAACAAACAGTTTTGTTGTTTGTTGGTCTGAAAGAGTAGTCTGCAGCTAAGCAGCTGTCTCACTAAGATTTCACGCCGTCCATCTTCCCCTCCACCAGTAATGGCATGGCCACCACTGCCTTGCTAAAAAAAAACACCCAGTTCTTGGGGCACAATCGCGGCTAGAAATGCTGTCTCACTAAAAAAAACAGCAGTGGTCTGCTGCTTGGCAGCCATCGTGCCTAAGTGTCATGGCTTCCACCATCCCCATCTAACGTATCCTTGGTTTGCAGAAATGTACAATGCCAACATTTTCTTCTTTCGACTGGACTGAAGTTTGAAACCTGCATGTGTTAATATCTTTATTCGTTGTCTGACCCTGAATTGTGTTTGAAATTGAGTATGACCCTTCGATTTTCGGCAGCAACAGACGGTCCAATAATCATCCCCTCTGTAAGCCCAGACAGGCAATCCAGTAGTCTGCCGCTCACCTGGGGCGTGTGATCTCATTATTTTCACAATGCTCTGTGTTGTAAAGACAGGGGGGACATACTGCAGAAAACGTGCTGCATAAAACCTAATCTGCTCTGCACGTTTTACATGCTGCAGTTTGGCTCTCTCATTCAGTCATCGGAGGTTTTATATGTGCACTAACCAGATTACACATGAATCCGTACTTCCTTATGTTAACAGACATGAATCTGTGTTATGTTATGGTGTTTAGCAGAGACACAACTTTTGAGCTTTGCAATCTTAAGGAAATCAAATGTAATAATCTAAAAACTGGAATGTGCTGAATTAGTCACAATACTGGATTTAAGCCTCTTGTTGTGTCAGACTTCATCTTACGTGCTCAGCGTTTGCTAATGGCTGAACTTCTGAGATGCATCCAGTGAGAGTAACTGAACCTTAAAGAAATGTGTCAGAGCAATCAGGAGGGAGTATTGAGATCATTACGTGACTTACAAAAACTCATCTCAAAACATTTTCAAAGCCCTGTGGTTAGTTTTTTAGTCCTATCGGGTGTAGAAGGGCTTTATCTTGATGTCTGAATGATATTTAAGGTATTGACATTAAAGATTTTGTTCTAGTGTCCAAAGTGCCTCCAAATGCCAAAATTCTCTCCTAGCTTAACTCTGAAAAATGTTGGCATCACACACCAAGTGTGATCTGGGGGAGCTACAGATAGACTTAAACCCAATGAAAGCCTGATGTATGCAATGAATGTACTGTGTATTTGTGTGCTTGCGTGTACAGAGCTGTAGAGGGACCTGCCCCTCATTTTAAGGTGAGAGTCAGGTGAGAGTCCACACTGTATTTTCCATTTCAGTACACATCAGTGCAAATGTCAGTTCTCATTGACTTCATCCCCAAACACACACACTTGGACTTGCAACTCCCATGAATGCACCCCTATTGACACAAATACACAAATGCACATATAGGTAGCTGCATACCATAAAGGTGCTGTGTACTACATTCAGAACATGGCAGCAAACAACTATTTGCTGTGTAAAGAAATAGGAGAGTGCTGATGTCCTGTCACGCCACCTCTGAGTGTGTTGATGAAAAAAACCATCTTTGGGAAAAATTTATTTGATGTGTACTTTGGGTTTTTAAGGACTGATCACACCAAAAGCATAGAAAAGTGTCACCATCAAGCCAAAAATGTTGCCTGCAAAACGTCGCCAGCAAAACCATTGTTTCCCTGTGGTACAGCCACACCCCCTTGCTGCTGTGTAATGCGTTTTTCTGGTGTTTTTTGGGCTAGCACAAAAGTTAAAATTTATTCAACTTTTCAGCTCAAGGTGCAGAATTGCACCGCTCTTCAATGTCACTTTTGGCCACATGCACACAACCCTGCTCCATGGGTTCTCCCAGCTGTTTTTCAAGATGCGCTTTCAAGGAGTTTTGGGAGCGGTCACGCCTAGCATGATGCGTCTTGGTGTGATCACCACTTTGGTTTTCACTAACATAGAGGGGGCGGGCTTTATGATCTATACTGCAGCCAGCCACCAGGTGGCCATCAAGAAGTTTTGGCTTACGTTTTGGGGAGCTGTCATGTCATCCATCTTCATATACAGCCTGTGGTTTCACAAAATTAATTTTGTAAGCAATGCTGATCAATCCTGCACCAAACTCTGTATCACAGATATGGTCTGAATGTCGTATCCTGTCATGTCCCTCAACAAACTTAATTCTGCTGGTTAAATGTGTCAAACCACTTTTTCTTACCTCTTACATTATGATTTCTCTCTTCTCTGTCAGCATGTTCATGCCATATGTCAGTATGTTACATGATTAGTGGACTAAATGGGTAGGCAGCATGTTTGCCAGCCAGCTGAAGCTAAGTGTTTGTGAGATAAGCTGAAAACACAGAAAATACTGTGCACTCAGTGAACAGACAAAATTGTCCAGCAACCTACCACTATATTGCTGTTTTCTCCCCCTGCTTTTAATTTTTCTGAGATTTTTTGTGTCTAATGTCTTCAGCATCTCATTCACACCTCCCTGCCATTCTTTGTGTCCCTGTCTTTCCTTTCATCTGTAACATTAGTGCCATGGTGTCATTCACGGGGACGTCGGGAACTGGGCAGAGTAAATCAGCCAGGAGGAGGTCGCCCTTGCTCAGTGTCCGGCATCGCCTGTAATATCCTTACCAGGGATGAGCGTGGTGCTGATTTGCATGATTACCCAGCATCCGCCAGGCAGCCAGGGCTTCATTACTCACCCTCCCAAAACGCACACAGGATGATTGCGGGAAAGTGAGTGACGCCACACACACATAAATGCACAAACACCTACACTGAGACACACCAGCGCGCTGTAGGGTTAGTTCAGGTAATGTGGGACATCGGGTAAAGTGGGCACTTTTGCTACAACACATATTGCCTCAAAACTGGATTTATCTGACAGCAGAGTGGGCGTAGTCTTTCTTTACAGATGAATCTGTGCAGTGCCACCACATGGTTCAGCAGCATGTGACATTCTGGTTCTCAATGATAAGGCTGTTAATGGAATTTAAATTAGGTAAAAACTTTTAGGACCGGATGATATTGAAGTGGAGTGAAATAAAATGATAAACAGTTATTTTTATCATCAGTTGCATGCTATCACTGTGTTGTAATTGTATTAAATTATTTAAACTGAAATGGCCTTTAGTCCAATTTGCCCCCTTTTACCTTGAATTACTTGGTCAGTTCTTGTTTTGAAAAAGCTTTTGCAATTACTGAGTAGCTTAGAAACCTATTTTTTTATATATATAAAGTGACCGTTGCACCTCACCAAAACAACTTCTCCAACATTACCTGAACATGGAGCTTGTTTGAAGAGACCTAAAATGATTTATGGAAATATCACTTGACTGACAGGTTTTTTTTTAAGTCTGCAGAGACATATACCAAAAAGTGTCCCACATTACCTTAATTCACCCTACATCAGAGTAATACCATCTGACACTGTTTTCAGCTGTGGTGAGGATGCACATGCATTATCTCAAAGCGTGCGTTTAAGGATGCTTAAATCTCAAGGAATTTCAAACGCTATCGCTTTGAGCCACATTGTCAATTAGCATAAGAGCCTTGCATGTTGCCTGACTTGTCTGTATAATCTCACTGCTGGGTAAGCATAAAAGGCCTCACTGCTGGCCTCAGAGCACCAGTGGACAGGTGCATGACTGATCTCTGTACAAGGAAAGAGGGACGATCAATACGGAGCTATTGAAGCCCCAGATCGATGAAAGGCCAAAGGATTCACAATGCAGAGGCCACCTCCCAACACCCTCCCATTGCGTTGTGGTGTGAGAGCAGTGCATTAAAGCTTGTGAAGTGAGTGTGACACAAAGAGACAAAGTGAGCTTGTGGCTTCTAAAGAGAGATATGCCCAAATATCCTCTCCTTCCTGAGAGAGTATGAGCATCCATGTGTGCGTTTTTACTGTCTCTGTGGTGCCAGGACAGCCCACCCTGTGAGCACAGCACAGATCAATAGCTGCTGAGCAAATTTATTGCACAGACAGCACCTTGAGCTGGGAGACTTGTGGTCTGCCTGGCATAACAGGTTTGTGGGAGATTTACACCTTTAGGTTACTCAGTGCTAACCATGGGTGTGACATTTTAAAGGAAGAGGGTAATATAGGCAGTGCAGATAGGCTTGGATTAATATGGCTTAACTTGATCATTCCAGTGAGGATCAGCTCGGGTGCTGCATTGGTTTACGGAGCGCTAAAAGAGGCGAGATGCAAGATTTGAAGGTTATTTGAGGTGCATTCTGAGGCGCAGCAAAGTGTTAATGTATTCACGCCGTCACATGTACATCTGTGTGTTTGTACGCAACATCCCGTGGCTGCACATCCTGTCAGAGCCCTCCCACTTTCCATGAACGTAGACTCGTTCTTTGAAATCACCAAGGCGCAGACTGTGTTTCACTCCACTTCTATTCAAGCAGCCATTCTGCTTTGAAGTCCAACACGAGGCTTTTATCTTGTTATCTTGTTATTTCATTGTATTCCCCGGCGCAATGCCGTGCAACATCCCGAGGGGTACAACAAATACCCAGGGCCCTCCCTCTCATCCATAACATGCAGCCGACAATGATGGCAGGAGAGGCGGAGGAAGAGAGAAAAAAATAAAGGTCCACTTCATGTTTGAACTAGAACAAAGGGGAGTTTCCAGTTGACCCTTTGCTGTAATGACGAGACTAATTAATCAGATACATAATTCATGGGATGGAAAAGTGTGTTGTGGAAGAGAAGGGGGTGGGTGAGGGAGAAGACAGAGAGGCTGCACCATCAGCATTTTCCTAGAGAGGAGAAGATGGAGCTGAAGTGTGTGTTTGTGTGTGTCGTGTATGTGCTTGACCACAAATTATAAGCAAATCATGAGTTTTAATGATGAAATAACAAAATCAGTTTTGCTGTCTTGCCTCTATGGCTGGGTATTGTTAAAAAAAAATACAGATACCAGTACCAGGGGTGTAGCACCAAATTCTGGATGCTATGCAATCTCTGTAGCCCCTCGCCTTCCCTCTCTTGATCCATGTCTCTCTCATGCACCTTTTTAAGGTAGGTACCCTGATTTCCCTTTCTTGGACAGTTTACGTTGGTGCTCCAGCAGTACACGCAGTCATTTACTCGACTTTAGGTACAGACGAATTGTAATGCAGGGGTGAACTAAACTGATTTGTGCCTTTAAAGGGTGAGAGGTGCCTTTAAGAGCTTCAACTATTGTACCAACAATATCTAGAAACCTACACCCTTGCAGCAGTGATTGACTTTTCTAGATCTGGGTACAAAAAAATCACATGCAAGCATTGTTCCACTGGTGAAGCTTCCTGGGAGCTAGCAGCTTCTCACAATATATGGGCTATTTAAAAAAATAAGAATAAAAAACACAAAAAAATGACATACCCATGAAACAAGCACATTTGTGAAAAATATTAAACTTTTCACCATTTCTAAAAATGGCAGCCCTCACTGCGGACTTGATGTTTTTTTTGTTTTTGTTTTTGTTTTTTTTTTTGTTGCTGTGGCGATGTTAAAAGTTCCAGAAAGAGATCACCTGACCAACCTGAGGAGCAGTGAATAAATCAACACTTCTGCCTGGAAAGGACCTCCCCGCTCAGGTGCAATCAGTTTAACTTATGAGAGGCTGTTCATTCCTTTGCACAGCAGCCACAATGTGTGCTGCCTAGCTCATGTCATTAAAGTAAAAGCCAGTGTTTCTCCACAGCAAGCCATGTTTGCTACTAGCAGGAAATGTCCGCTGCAAGGTAAATACCCATTTGCGTCTTTGCCGTATTTTTACTTGATGCAAGTCTACAAACTGTATGCAAAGTTAACTTGCTTGATTAATCAATATTGTGTGGTGGGCCCAGTATATTTTGAGAGACAAGCCCCAAGCTGTTTAAAATCTGTCCACGGGCCATGATTGGCTTTTGGACAGAAACTGAATATACAAAACATGATCCTTTTTTTAAAAAAAAATACATTTTATAAATACAGTTGATCCAAATAATGCAAGAGAAAAAAAAAACAAAAGAATATATACAATCATCTTCCCAAAATGTTCTCAAGCAAGTATAGTCTTTTATCTTAACACAGTGGTGGGCTAAAAAGTCGAATATCCATTTTCTAATATAAAGGAAAAGATCTGTCTTTCAGCTTCATTTTTCACATTTCAACTTCATTTTTTTTTACAGTAAATGATCTCAAAGTCAAGCTGTGGTTGACCTCAACACATCCATCCATTCCCAAATTGTCCAATTTAGGGGTGAAAACTTGTCACTGTTCCACAGAAATTGCAGTTTTGAATACAAAATAGGTATTTTGTGAGAGTCATGTAGATCAGATGAGTTTTTTGATAAAGAGGGGTGGTGGGAGTGGCTGGGGCTGCAAGGACAGGGTCACGGGGAGTAATTGATTTCAGTTTGTCTGCCCGCATGGTAAGAATTTCTTATAGTAGTGTTATGATCACCTTACCTTAATGCTACATTGTATACAACAAATCCCAGTTGAAATCAGCAGGAGGAGAGTTGGTTAACATTAGCTGTAAGCAGCTGTAAGAGCAAAGCGCTCACAGAGGCTGCATTTAGTTACAGTATGATGTGTTCAAGCTCTGTTGAACTCCCCTCTACCCCCGTAGAGGGTTTGCATATTTGTCACCTTTTTCAACCCTGATGAGTTTGCACTCCTGGCCAATTCTTCTAAAAAAATGTAATTTAAGAACAAATAGAGTCCAGTAGACTCTACGACACTGCTTCAGGTGTAATTTAAATTTAAATTAGAGACGACCAACGTGTAATTCAAGCCTCCTGTACCTCTTCCAATAAAAGCAGAAATAACGAAAAAATCGATAGAGCATCTTTAGGTCTGTGACACATGAGAGAGAGATCGATGGTGCTTCCATAGACGTGGAAAATGACAACAGACAATGAGCAGGTCAACACCAGTGAACCGAGAGAACAGTGATAACTGACTGACAAAGATTAAAAAAAGAGGGTCATGGATTCGACCTGTAATGAGAGTCTTTGGGTGATTTGAGATCAATAACTAAATACAGGGGACATTAAAGGGTCGCCTAATGATGCAGGAGCTCATCACTAAGCTTAAAAGTCATCCTTGTTGATTATGCAGCTCAAATGAAGCGCACGTTTGTTTGGTAACCTTTGTTATCTTTGGCTTTGCATAAAAAATAAGAGAGATATTTGCAATCTTCTATAATGATGCTCTTTTGGTTGTTTTACATTCAGTCAGCCAGAGTTTGGTGGTAATTGTCATTTCTTCTGCTCTGCCGGCTGTATGGGGACACACAGAGGCAGGTCTGTTAGCTCTGTGTGCAGAATTATTTTCATTTCACCTGGTGCATATTTCCTGGCACTGTGCGCCCGTTGGTTGTTATGGTACAAATTAGGCAAGGTCAGCTTGAGCTGTTGCTGTAGAGACAGGGTTACACCAAGGGATGATTTGGTAGGTGAAATAGATTCCACCTACATATCAGATGCAGCAATTTACCCATAAACAGTCTCTCGCATGTCTTTCTTTCTCTCTTTCTGACTGCTACTACAGTAATGAGTTTACTGTTTGGGATTTAAGTGATTCAGTGCATCAAAATAAGTCCCATTCTCATTATTTTCAGCTAACATGCTCCAAACTCCAGTCTCCCTTCATGTTATTCACCTCCTAAAAATATTGCAAGTCATTCTGCAGAAAAAAAAATCTCCCTCCTGTTTTAGCCTCTTGTCATTCTCTCCGTCCAACTATTCCTTCTTGAGCTTTCAGAGGAGGAGACAGCGCCGGGGACAGGCTTGTCCTCACTCCAACGCCCACAAAAAGGGCTTTGATGCTCAGGTGGGAGGACTGAAAAGTCTCACCGGCTGCCACCCTGGTTCCTGGCTCCGGGTGGCTCATCTGGGGCCAGAACTGCAAGCACTGCAGGAAATTTTTAAAAAAAGAGGGAAAAGAAAAAGAGAGAACATAAAGGAAGGAGATAGTCAGAGAGAAAGACTGAGAGAAAGAGAGCAAGAGAGCTGCTGGGCTGTTATTCGTTGATTCGGAGCCCATTCCTGTGGTGGAGCCATCTGCTGAGGGAGGGAGAGAGACGGAGTGCAGTGCACATACTAAAGCATGATCCACTCTGCCTCCATTATTACTATTGAGGATTTTCATTTTACAACGCGAAACCGCTGAATGTCTTACCCCGAGCCCAGACAGTCAAAATACATGTGATCAGAAAAATAATTTCCTGTACAATACAATGCAACCCAACAGAACGTCACAGCAGGCGTACCTTTGTGAACCAGATCATGTTCGACTTTTGTTGAGACTTTATTAGAGAGGAGATGACTCAACTCTAGGGTACTTTTAGAGGCTTAATTAGTGGTGGTGTTGTACAGCATTAAACTGACAGATGTATTTTGTTCCCACACGAGGAAACGCAGATCATATGTTAATGCTGCAGGTATTCCTTCAAGGGCAGCTTTGATATTTTTCCATCTGGACCCTATTTTTGTGTCTAAGTGACTAAAGGGAACAACATTTTTTTTAAATCAGTCCAGCAGTCAACAAGAGTACTGCAGCTGGGAAACGGGCTGCTATGTAATCTTTTGCAACAATTGCAGGTCGTCAATATGCATCCATTAAAAGTGTTTGTTTTTGCTCAGATTATAAACTGTTGCTGTTTAAATGTGTTGAAATATATATATACATTTATCTGTTGGACAGTGACAAGTACTGTATCCTAAATTAGATAGATTTTCCAAATGTTACCTGATTATTTGGATGAAATCCTGATAATGAAACAAATCATTTAATGGGGATTGTGACACTAAAAAACAGTGTATCCATTGGTTTACAAACACCTCTTTTCCGGTGTAAGTTTATGGGAAAACATTGTCTCCTCCTCAGGAACTATTTCGCAAGTATAAAATTTGTATGTGGTCCTGCCCATTCCATTACGTAGGCAACATGGCTACCATGAAGTGTCCAGTGTCCTAACTTTTTTCTGAGTGCACCATCCGGGCTCTCAGTACACTGTATTTCACCATATTTCTCAGTGTTAATGCACCTATGCGCTCAAATTGCAAGCATACCTACAAAAGTGTTGATTTGAGACACTGCAAAAGTATTGTGTTGTGACCTGAAAATGAGGGAATGAACAACATGTTAACATGTGATTTGCACCCATCCACTATTGCAATTTACTGGTAGCAGTTCAACGTATTGGTGTCTGACTGCAGAAGATAGTGAAACACTGCAGCTGCTTTGAATTTAATGGGAAACATGTACTGAACAAGAGTGATGCTGGGTGCAGGAGTACTGGGTATTAAAGTATACATTAAGTAGCTCCAGCCAACTGATTGGTGGTTAGACTGTGCACATTAAATATTGAATTAAAATTAGAAACTCTTGGTATATGGGAGAAAAAGGGGGCTCTGATTTGCAACTGTATAAAAAAAAAGTATTTCAGCAATGCCAGCTGTCCTCCTGTGAGGATATCACTACATCGCCTTTAATAATATAAAGAAAAACAGTCTAAGAGAGAAAATTAGTACAGCTGTGCAGGGAGTAATGCAAGAGGTACTAGCTCAGCACAAACGACAGACGCCTTTAGGGGGAAATTATATTCCCCATCAGAAGATGACTGACAGCTGACATAAGCCCTGAGTGTGTGTTGGAGTTCAGATCATTAATCAGACAGCACGTCGACAGCACTGATGAATTGCCTCCTCTGCTGAATAATCTACATGCTGCTCTCCCTCTCGACCTTCACTGGAGATTGACTGTGTGTCTGTGTAAGAAAAGAGTAAAAGTAAAGGAAGGAGAGGATGATCTATCTCCATTATCCTTTTTTCACCCGGGTTATTTAGCATCGCATCAGGCTGGCTCCCTCCGTCTCTCCCTGCGTTTCCTGCTCTATCACTTTTTCATTTCCCCTGCCATCTCAGCTCACTGTCTTCCTGTTGTTTCTTCCCTCTGTTTTTCCACTCGCTGCAGCTCTCACCCTGGGGAAATACTGTGTTCCTAATGACATGTACGGATTGTGTGTTGCAGAGAGAATGAGATGTTAATGTTGCCTGAGTTTGACGCTGTTTAACATGACTTACTGTTCTCAGGGTCCCTCCCTGCCCCTGTGTGTGAATGATCATGCAATAATGGGCACAATTTGTCTCAAAAAATACTTTGTGTGCACTGTTGTGCGACCACTGCCTCACACACTTTGTAGTTTGATCTTTCCCATAAAAACAGGCACATGCTGCCACCTGCTGTTCAGTAATGCAAAGGACCTATTCTAGAAAGAAAAAAGCTACTTGTCCTTTGGCAATATTTTTGTTTGGCCCTGTCATTCCCCATGCCAGTGGGGAAATACCAGATTTACATAGTCTCAGTAGAGTTCAGTTTGTGTACATAAATAGCTTTGGGTGTTTGTGCACTGCACAAGCAAAATTGTCCATCAGTGCCACATAACCACGCCTGATTGTGGAGGTGGACTGGCCCAGCTGTGACCTCTCGTGCTCTCTCTTCTGTGACTTTTCATTCTCGTGCCAACTTGTTGTCCGAGCCTCTGGCCGTGGATTCACGTGCACGTAAAAAAAAAAAAAAAAAATGTGTCCTCCCATCCTGTCCCAGAACACCAAAGTAGCAGGTGGGCGTCAGATGGCCTGTAAGCTTGTGGAACTGAAGCTGAAATATGGAATAATGACCCATGGAGGGGAGGTGCTGGTTTGAGCGCCAGACACAGTGCTCGTTTGGGGAGATGGATGGGCACCAGGCAGCAGCAGATATGCATGGTTAGGAGCTGGATTCATGGGGCAGGTTGGACTGATGAGCTAACTTTGGGTTTCTGCTCTGTATCATATGCAAGGATCCTGCTTTATAATGATTAATTTGAAGCCCTTTTCTGCAGAGAAAGATGAGCCAAGATCATGCATAGTTTTAATCTTAAACTCCATAATAACACTTTTAGCCCAGGCAGAAGTTTTAAACCTAGCTGACTCAGTGATAAGGATGGTTGGTCAGTTTATTAGACTCAACTGTTACTAATGTAAACTGGTCACTTAATGATAGATACAGTCTTACTTTCTAACAGGAGAAAAAAACAGTAAAAATGATGACAGTCAAAACTATAGTCTGATCACAGTTTCATGGAGTCTAGAATACCATGAGCACAACTTTGTGCCCTCTATTAATTAAAATTAATGCTGAAGGTTGATGGGTTATTCATCTCTAAACCAGCCATTCTCATTAGACCAATTGGGATAATGACAGCAGTTTAAAATTTCAAATACAACAGTAGTTTTCCATAGTTTGTTTGATTTCAGTCAGTGTTGAATATGCAGGCCGTGATTTGTGGAGTACAGTAGCTATTAATTACACTCAAATGAGGAACTCTAACAATCTCCTGCCGTTTTCTCCACAGGCGCCTGGTTCGAAAAGGTCAGTGCCAAGGTACAACATCAAGCCTGGTAGGAGGCCAGTGTTGAGAGCACGCACTGTATGGGTGAGTAACAAACTTATTACTGTGAGATTAAAAGCTGAATATAATGTCAAGTGTACCAAAATGAAAGTCCAGTAGTTTAGGATGTTTGGTAATTACTGTGGTGGTTGGTGACTGGTTAACTTTTTATGGGCTAACTACAACCTAATGGTCCAAAATCAATCAGTGATTAGAAGTTGTTGTGACATTGCTGTTAATAGATTATTAGTTAAACAAAGTTCAAAAGTAAGACTTACTGGGAAAAAGAAATATTTTGAAGCTTAAGAATTGGATATTCTTTGATGTTTTCAGCAAGGCAGCACACTTAATTTAAGGTGTCAAGCCTTGATGAGCACGGAGCTTTTGCAACTGCTGATTAATGAAAATTTAATCCAGGCAGGTGGCTTTCAGCCAGGATATATTTCACCATTTGCATTCATGCCTTGCTTGCAAGGTTGGCAGTAACAGGACACTTCTGCAGTGTGTTCTCACTCAATTACAAGACAAGAGGAGGCAGAGGCTGGCTGGAAGGGCATATTTTGGTTATTACATATTTATGGATGTTTACAGGTTTAGAAGTTTAGCAGGATGAAGATATTATACAGGGGTGGATTTTTGCAGTTGAGTTTAGAGTTTACATAACTACAGCAAATCTGTCTGTAAACTGATGTGACTGGTTTGCATTTTGTCTCTTGATCCCATAAAATCCTCCTTTAAACGAATATTTAACTCACAAAATTTGTATATCAATTAATCATCCCAAGTTACTTGAAAATGCCCTTCATGCATGCCTCAACTCTAAACAAATTCTAAGAAAAAACAGTGAGCAATTTTGATGAAGTCATAGGGATCCGAGTTTACACCAGCTAAACATCAAAACAGCTGTTAACAAACTCCAAAATAACCGTAACAGTACAACATAACAGTATAATTCAAGTCTAATGTATCTATTTGTGTGCTCCGCACTTCCCAAACACATGCATTTTTACTTAAAATGCTACAATATAAAACGCTTGTTTAAGGAGTAGCACGCATAGGCCAGTGCATGTGTCACATTACACTGAGTTCACCAGGTGCATTTCTGTGCATTAAGACTGTTTACGAGCCAGTTTTTTAAAAAGTAAGATTTTATCAAGAATTGAATGTGTTTGGGAAGTTCTGAGCATACGACTGGGTTTATGAGACTTGGATTACACTGCAGGAGCTGTGAGTTTATAAAGTTTTTAATTCCTATTCATCAAAGATGTTGGCCGTTTGTTGAAGAAAAACAAAGGTTTCCTCGCAAATTCATGATAACAAGGGGTGGATAATTGATATAAAATAGTATTTTGTAGGTGAAGTTTCTTTATATGCACATCTAGGTGCGAAAACAAAAACCCAAATGATAGTCATTGTTGTTACATTTAAATACAGTATGACAAGATGCCCTTTTTGTTGTTTCTTTTAAATAAAAGGTACACTGATAATTACGTCAAGCAAAACAACTGTTTCCAACTTAAACACTACTAATCAAAACTAGTCAGTCAATCTAACTATTGAACTATGTGAATGTGACTCTCAATCACTGCACTAACCTGCGTTTGTTTATATCAAACATACAATAACATTTTTTACGATAAGAGACCCTCCTTACGGTAGGAAATGAAACCACACAACATTGACAAGTTTTTACTTTTTATTCATCGAGACAACAAGGACATTAAAAGCAGAGCAAAATTAAACAAATCTTCAGTCTTGGAAATCGTTTGATCAAAATTAAATCAGTATATTTTACAGTAAGGGGACAAGAGCAATCAATGTGAGCTCTACGTGGAGGAGAAAAGAGACACGCCCTGTCAGGGGACTAACATTGTACATACGCTTTCAACTGACTTGTTTGTAAAAAGGTCAAGGAGTGAAGTGGAACCTGACAAACCAAAACAAACCACAAGCACTGTTTTCATTTATTTAATTTTCACTAAATGCAAAGAAACAAGGAGGATGTGTAAAGATTCTCAAAATAAGAACACAAAAACCCAGAATGAACTTCTCTAAGTTTGGTATTCAAAGTGATGCCTGGCTGACATCTAGACCAAGAAATACATCAGATGAACCACAACTACCCCCCGTCCAGCCAAAAGATAAGACAGGTGATGGAACATGAAAATCAAATGTATTTTTTTTTTCTTCCTCCCTTCAAATTTACACATTTATATTCATGTTTTTTTTAAATAAGCCACTACACATCTGTGGTTCACCTTGTTTTTAAGCAGCGAAGTGTCAGGTTCAGGGAAAGGATGGGTGCGCTCTTCCACTTCTTCCTCCACCAGATATCCCGGCTTCCCCTGTTGAGCAAAAATGTCCACAAAATGCCATGTTAGCAAAGGTCCCACAACAAGTGCTCATAGCAACAACTGCTGCTAATGGATCAACAATACCATCTACATAAAGACTCAAATATATCCCTCGATTTAGCCAAAGAGGAAAGTGAAGATCATGAAGAAGAGACAGCTAATAATGCAAAAAAACTAACCAAATACTAACACAATAGTATAATTTGGTCAGAATTTCACATTTGTCTGCTTATCTTTAACTGTATTATTTTGATCAGACTTAAAATTAACTTTAAAAAAAAAAAAGCTTTGCTCGCCATCTTAATGTTTCAAAAACAGCGACAAACCTGTTTGATATTCCTTACGCCAATGCAAAAGTGCACTTGACATTTATTTTTTGTCAGATTCAATAACCAATACAGGATGGAGATGAACACAGCATCCAAATATCCAAACAAAACAAAATCCTGAGCGACACACAAATAAACACATCAGTGACAATTTTAGCAGTTGGCATAGGTTATATCACGCAGGCTGTCTGTGCATCTCAGCATTTAAAAAAATGTCCCTCTGACATTTCTATAAAGTGACCTTTTTCCCAAACATATTCGAAAGTTAGCAAATAGAAAAACAATGAAACACAGTAAAAAAAATAATACACATTCAAGCAAGTTCATGTTCTGGAGAAGTAAAGAATTGTTTTTTTTTCTGACAGGCAACAGCATTCAGAAAATGGATGTGGGTAGAGAAAGGAGTACCTGGGGTGAGTACCTGCACAGTTTGACAGTCAGAGAGTATCCATGATTTTTAATTTGCCCTTTTCTCATGTGGTCTCGCTCACAACACCAACGCTGTGTGAGGTATGGAAGTCAGCTGCAATTCATTTGATAAACCCTACCCTCCAGTTAGTTGGTTACGTAAGGCCCCCCGGTGCTATAACACCCCCCAAACACACACTGCATGGCATTATCAGGCACAGTAAGCTGGACAACAAAAAAAAAAAAAAAGAATCCATGGCATTTGAGTCATGATTACGGCAAAATAAAATGGCTTGTTTTTTTTTCCACATTACATCTTTGATGATAGCTGAAAGTACAGTGGCTGAATTTTCTTCCAATATGGAGTGCAATATCTCAGCAAATCAAATTACTACATTGTCCTACTTCAAAGTAAAAGATGAATGAATAAACAAAAACAGATAAATACAGGCAGGGACATTAGATTGGACTGGTTAATACTTTTTTTTTTCTGCCATTTTGTCCACAGTGATAATTATACATCTATAAGGATCAAAAACCGATACAAAACGAGGGGTACCTCCGGGCATGTTTGCTCAGGGCTACACTGGCCTTTCCCTCTTGGCTTTGTGTGAATGTTTTCTACCTTCTTCTCATTCATCGGGCCTAGTCCTTCATCTTCAGTGCATACTTATGATGCACTATTCAAAAACAGGATAAAGATATATGCACATAGTACATAAGACAAAAATCATAGGCATTGAACTGAATGTAAACAGGGTGGGAGAGGCAGGGTGAGAGGGTGGGTAAGGGGGGTGGGAGGGGGGGGCGTAGGAGGGTGGAGGGGGTTGGGTTGAGAGCCAGGGGGTATCGAGGAGGAGGACGCACTTACCTGAGCCTGATCTGAGGTCCTATCAGATCAGTTTTAATTGGACTGAGTGTCACCTTCAGAATGGAGGAGCTCTTGCTGGCCGTTAAGCAGCGGGGAGGCAGAGGCAGCCGCCTCAGTCTCCATCGGTTCCGCTTCGGACGAAGCCTTGATGGCCGCCGCGTCGCCGTCAGAATGCTTGTCTTTCTTAGAACTGCTCCTTTCCTCCGTCCCCTTACGGTCTGGGAAAACAACACGTCATTCGTAACTGTCCATTAGAAATCTGAACACGCTTTTACTGTTTTTCTGTCACCACTTTTGTCCGTGCCAAGTCAAACTACGCCGCGCTGATTTGGATTTCCATTATCAGTTTAGACATGCCACATCAAAACGCGCCTGAGACGGACATTCTCTGGACTAAACCAAGCCGAGCCAGCTCATGACAAAAAGCAGCGTTTGGGACAAAAACACAGCGCTGAAAGGTCAGGCCGAGAGAGTACGATGTAGCACAGACACAAAAGATTTCTACGTCCTTACCTTTGTCTTTGGATGACCGCTCTCCGTCCTTGTCTCTCTTCTCCTCTCTGTCCCTGTCCCTGTCCTTGTCCTTGCTGCGACTGCGATGGCGATGAGATTTGCGCTCTGGAGCTGCGCGACCTCCTCCTGTCGCGACTGCGGGAGCGACGCTTTCTGTCAGAGCGCTCGCGGCTGCGCCTCCTATCCCTGTCCCTGTCTCGGCTCCTGTAAAAAGGAGGAAACATTTAGTTTAAAAACCTTCTGCCTGATTATGCAGCGGAACACGAAGTTACAGGGTTCCGACGCATTTTTATGGCAAAAATGTCAAAACTCCACCTGTTGTTCAACAACTTTACCTGCTGCGTTTGCGTTCCCTCTCCCTGTCCTTGTCTCTGCTCCTGGACCTCCGGCGATCTCGGGATCTGCTCCTTTTCCTGTCGGATGCGCGACTCGAGTGGCGGCTGTTGGAGTGACTTCGCCGTGATCTCCGGTCCCTGTCCCTGTCTCTATCTCTGTCCCGTTCTCTGTCTCTGTCTCTGTCTCTCTCCCTCTCACGCTCCCGCTCTCTCTCTCGCTCGCTCCCTCTCCTTTTCACGCTCCTTCTCCCGCTCTTTCTCCTTCTCTTCCTCCTCTTTGCGCTTCTTCTCCCGTTCCTCCCTCTCGCGCTCACGGTCTTCTCTGTCCCTCTTAAGGGCTGGGCTTTCGCCTTGGGGCTCCTCTGAGCGACGACGTAGTTTCTCCTGAAAGTAAATAATCAAGAATTATGATAAGTCCATCAGGAGGATTTTAATTACAGCAAAAATCATACGTAGTTTAGGGGGAATATCTAAAACATTTACTTTGTTCAAAAGTAGGGAAGAAAAACAATATACTATAGCAATATCTTTACCTGTAACACTGTCAATGCTCTGTACAAAAGCGTGTCATTTTATGTATGTTTTCTGTGACCTGTGCGCCTGTTACCTTGAGCTCCTCCACAGTGGATTTGATCTTGGCGTAGCCCATGTGTTGCTTGCCCATCAAGTGGTCGTCCACTCTGGACTGTGCGTCGCCCACAATGAGGAAGGCCCCACACACCTCACACACCTCCATCTGCTTCTCCTGGGCTGCAAAGCTCTCGATGGTCTGGATAAAAGGTACATGCATATAGCATCATGATACAACGTAATAAGCAATATGTTTCTGTCTAATTTGCAGATTTGAAATTGAAAATCAAGATGCTTCTGAAGGGATAGCTTTAGCTAACGAATGTCAGTGCGACAGGTGGAATAATTCAGAGCCCAAGCTTTGTTCGACTTTGATCATTTGTATCAGAAAACAAAACATGTTTGCAGACAGAGCGCGTTACATGAGCAGTGCCCACTATGCTGAGCAGCGTTTGTGGGCCGATCGGCGCGGAGCTGACTGACTCACCGAGGGGGTGGAGCTGAGCAGCTCCCTCTCCTCCTTCAGCTGCTCCACCAGCTTCATCATTCCCTGGGCCTCCTCCACTCTGCCCTCCGACCCCAGCTCCTCAATCTGAGCGAAAGCAAAACAGAGGCAAGTCAAATCACAATGCAGTGCCATAACACTCACAACTAGATTTGGGAGGTACCAATAAGAACAGTGATGTCTTATATCACTTAACTAAGGTTATGTAGGGGTTAAAGATTGTTACAAACCTGCACAACTAGGTCTTCAATCTTCTCTGTTAGAACCTGGACCTTCTCCTCATTCTTTCCTGATGGACCAGGACCCTGCAGAAATAAATATCTCAGGTAAGCACACAATGTCCATGTCACTTTTGGGATATTTTTTCCATCACACTGTAAGATGACAATGATGTCAAGAGGCTGTGTGTAAACGGTACCTAAGTTTAAACAACAACTGAAGCCACATAAAAACTAATAAATCAATAAGCATGCGTTTCAGAGCAATGTGCCAAAAATACAAAAGCACACACCCCTGCATTCTGCTGAGCCTGGGAAAGCGCAAGCCGGGCATGCCCTCTGCGAATCCGCCGTTCCACCTCTGCCAGGAGCGACTGCAAATACCGCAGGAAGTCCCGCTCATAGCCCTCCTTCATGAACCGGGAGCTTTTCTCATACCTGAACACAGAGGAACAGAGGCACTTTAAATTATGTGGACATAACGACACATCAAATTATGTTCGAAACTACGATAAGAACTTACGTTATTCTAAGATTTTCATCGTGGATTTTCTCACAAGGGCCTGAAATAGAATAGCATTATCATTTTTATTATCCTTGAATATGACAAACGCATTTATCTTTTTTGATATTATTGTATTATCAAAACATGTTTATATCCTTATGTAATATGTGACTTACCCAGATCAGACCTGGTGTTTGTGAATAGCTCAGCTGGGCAGAAACCACACAGATAGTATCGGCAGACCTTCTTGAACAGAGAAGATTTTCTTTAATGATTTGTCACAAAGCATTCTTCTGGAAATCTCTTTCTTAATTTTAGAGTTACATTTGAGTAAAGCCACAATAGGTAATTCAAGCTAACGAGGAACAAATGAACTTTGCACGTTAGTCCCTCAGGAGATTCAACACTTAAATGTTCTAACTTATTCCAAAAAATGTATAAAGTAACACATCAAGTCTTCAAATCAAGGCGAAAACACTCATTTCATTTATTTATTTGGCCCACGTTACTATAAATACTGTGGTTGGTTTACAGTGATTTGAGCCAACTATGTAAGTGACATGTTTGTCTTTTTGTTTTGTTATATAATAATATAATATAATATAATAATAATCACATTTGATTTTGGGGGTTAGCTCTTTTTCTAACCACAGTAAAACATTACTTCTGTATCGAGTTCCCAGTTATATGCACAAAGGAAAGCAGCATAGGGCGCTAAAAATCTTTCAGTCAAAGCTAACGCTAGCAGCAGGACAACAATGTAACGCCAAGTTAATCCACAGCGTACACAACCGCATTGTGGTGACACTAGCATTAGCAAGCTCTGGTGCTAATCATGCTAACAACTATGCCTGAACAACACTCGCAATGCCTGCGGGCACTACTATGTCATGCATGATCATTAAAATACGCAGTTATGATACATGATTTCTTATTGCTCTGACATCCCACACACTGAGACTGCAGGTATCCCCGCTGGCTAACGGCATGTTAGCTTATGATAGCAGCTAGGCTAACGTTAGCTGGAATGCTAACTTACGCTCTCGTCGTCCCACCGCACGTTGGATCGCTTCTCGTCGGGGGCCAAGTTTCTATCTCGGCCCATTAACTCGTCGAGTAACTGGGCTGCCGACAGCATTTTGCCTATAAGAGTGTAGCGTTGATTAAAAGTACTGCGATATCTCCCGAGCAGCCAGCTGACACCATCTATAGCGCGCAAGGTTCTTCTGATCAAAATGGCAGACGGAGGAACAACACCGCCCGTTTATGGTTCATCTGCAGCCAGCCCGGCAGCGACCTCTCACCCGGAAACACACGATGACCAGCGATGTGTTCATAGATTTATATAACAGTGAACGAATCAAAACAAGCATTAATACATCTAAGACTTGGCTCAGTCTGCACGTTTCTTTCGATAATTACCCACAGTTAATAGCGTAAAGTAATGCAAAAGTAATTCTTATTTGCAGAAACATTAATATTTCATGACCAATTATGTAACTACGACGGAGGATTAGGGCCACATTAAGGAAAAAAAAAATTATTTTTACGAGATTAAAGTCATTAGTTACGAGAAAAAAGTCATTATTAATGAGAAAAAAGTCATTATTTACGAGATTAAACTCATTATTAACGAGAAAAAAGTCATTATTAACGAGAAAAAAACTCATTATTAACGAGAAAAAAAGTCATTATTAAAGAGAAAAAAGTCATTATTTACGAGATTAAACTCATTATTAACGAGAAAAAAGTCATTATTAACGAGAAAAAAAGTCATTATTAATGAGAAAAAAAAGTCATCAATGAGTTTAATCTCGTAAATAATGACTTTTTTTTCTCATTAATAATGACTTTTTTCTCGTTAATAATGAGTTTTTTCTCGTAACTAATGACTTTAATCTCGTAAATAATTAAACATTTTTTCCCTTAATGTGGCCCTAATCCTCCGTCGTAGAAACAAAACAAAACAAAAGTAGAGAATACTGGGATACATTGCACAGGCCAGACAAACAATTACAAACACAGGAAAAAGATACATATTATATAACATACATACATACATATTATATATACATTGTATATAACACTTTAATTCCATGGTTCTGTTTCTTGCACTGTTACACTGTTACTTGTGTTACTTGTTTTGTTTTGCACTGCTAGACTCGTACTTTTTATATTTTATATTTGTATCTTCTATTTTATCTGTTTTTTTTTCTATATTTATGTTGCACCAACCCACCAGAACAAATTCCTCGTATTGTGTTAACTATACCTGGCAATAAATCTTTTTCAGATTTTGATTCTGATTCTGATAAATAGACAGGGCATCCAATCAGTGAGCAAAATAAGCAAACACAAAACACCACATGTTGTGACTGGGATAATACAATATTATTATGATATAGTTATACAGGAGATCCTGGTAATGTTGGGGTCTGCACAGTGTCTTGGTCCGTTCTTATGTGGGCCCAAAAGCAGTCCCAGGAAGTGGTCCCATTTTCTGTATTGTCCTTTAATCTATACAGCATAGATTCGTGAGATGCTGTTTCTATCATTACATCTACCCAGTCTTTCAGGCTTGGGCTTCTGTCCGTTTTCCAGAGTCTTAAGATAATTCTGGATGCAGTAATCAAAATATGTAACATCTTTTTAATTGTTTTATTATACTGTGGCAACTGGAGGTCGGGTACGATTATACTGTCTTGACTAGGTGATAAAGGCAGTACATACAGTGGTAGAAGAAGTAAGCAGTTCATTTACTTGAGTCAAAGTACTGATACCACACTGAAAAAAATATTCTTTAACACCTGGTCTGACATCAGTTTTCTTGTGTTGCATTTGGATGCCTTTTTTCAGCATTAAACCTGAGAGAAATTGGTTTGATATCTTAAAAAAAGAAAAAAAATAACGAGAACTAGGCAAGAAAAGTTGTGCAAACTGGCGGGAAAATAGAAGGGAAAAAAAGAAAAGAACAAAAAAAAAAAAAAGAAAAAAGGAAAGAAATTATTTTATTATTATTATTATTATTATTATTATTATTATTATTATTATTATTATTATTATTATTATTATTTAGCTTTTTAAAACGTTTTAACTTATTTTCAGGTCATTTTTTTGTAACATGCTTTACTTTTTTTTTGCTTTTTTACTTTTTTTGACCATATTTGTTAATTTGCTTTTCGCCCTCTTCCTATGTTATTAAAATACATTAAGCCAAATTACTCAGGTTTCAAAGCGTTAACAAGGAATAATCCTGCACTGAAAGTATGACTTAAGTCATAGTAATTGAGTAAAATCAGAAAAAAATAATGGTAAGTAATAAAAGTAAAAGTACCCAATGTAGAAAAAAACAAAAATGATAGATTAAAAAAATATTCAAGTAAAGCACAAGTACCTCTAATTTGTAGTTAAGTAGATTTCTTGAGTAAATGTACTTAGTTTAACGCATGCTATCATGTCTGCATAGATGCTGATTTGGCAAATTTAATGTGCACTTCACGATGACACCTGACTGGCAGGAAAGTTTTGTATTTTTAATTGTAGCCACAAGAAAATAATTAAACTGAACTTCTATTAATTCATTTCTGATTGTCTCAGTCCGGTGTCTTTACCTTAGAAAGTATTTACTGGAAGTACCAGTATGCAACTTGACGTGTTGTAGTTCTTCACTGTTACCACAAGAGGGCAGCAAAACTCAACTCATTTTACAATATAATTTCCATTGGCAATTAATAACTGCTAGTTGTTTTGATGTGGAGAGTAGTCTGACTTACTAAAGTCATTCATACCACTCTCAATGCAAACATTATGGCATATTAATAAACACGGCGAATAAACAAACTAACTGACACTCAGAAATGACCTAACAGAGATAATCGTCACGACTGACCCTTTGCTAAGTACCCAAAACATCCCCCTGGTTGCTCTCAGTGTTATCTGTAACATAATTTTAAATGAACTATTGATTGTGATCGTTTTTGTTCTATTGTTTGGGGTCCCAGTTATAGACTAAAACTCCATATCCTTCCATGGGAACAGTGTGGATATATATATGGATTTATATAATGACCCGCGTCCTTTACGTTTATTGCTCTTATGTATCAAGTGTATGTATAGATAAATCAGTAAAAAAAAAAAAAATAAAAATTTAATGTGGTTTGGAATCTATAAATCACTTTTTTTGTGACTTAATATGCAACATGTAGAAATAATATTACCCGGTGCTTGCATGGTTACTGATAGGCCAGCAACACGTGTGTGTGTGTGTGCGTGTGGTAATAACAGTAATTTCACTTCTTTATTTCTCAGTTATTTGGTTTATAACGGGCGCTGGGGCCTGAGCGTTATCATATATTTTTTTTTTACCCAAAGTTAAATTTCAACAAAACGCGTTAGAGAAACGAGAGTATTCAGGTGGGAACTAACATTTGCGCTCACCGTTGTTACATCTAAAGATGCCCCCCGATGAGGCGATGGTGTTTTTGGCAGCCCGCTGACGGAGCTCCGACACCGCTGATTTATTGAATGAGTTGCGCCGGGTGTTGGCAGCGGTACCAAAACGTGAACTAACAACATCAATAAATGGCGAGGACGACGGGAGCTGCAGTGTAACCGCCAAAGAAACCTGCCGTCAACACACCGCATTAGCCGAAGCGATTTTCTGCCCTAAGCTAGCACCAAAGACAGCTAGCACCTCGCTAAGCTAGCTGCGGTTAGCCGGGTAGCTAATGTTAGCTGGCAGGTCTATATTTAGTGGACGTGTGTGCCATCAGCGGGGAAATCGTTAGGCGATTAGCATTGACATCTCAATCCGAGAGGCTTTTGTGTGTCCTATGATCTCGCAGCGCTAGTTGTCGGTACCAAAATGTCCCCACTTCGTTGGATAAAGAATTACAGGAGCGACTGAGAGAGGCGTCTGCCATCGGGGACATCGACGAAGTGCGGACATTGGTGGAGAGTGGAGTAAATGTTAACTCGCAAAACGAGATTAATGGATGGTGAGTGTTTGGACGAATAAATGTGGTCTTTAATGTGTTAAAGTCAAGCTGGCGGGTGGTGGTTTGATTCACAGTTAATCAGTTTTGGACGCTTATTGAAAAGTTTCGTGCGCTGTGAGAGGGATTAAAGCTGCTCGGTGTTATCTTGTTAGTGAGCCAAACATGCCACCGTTTATCTTGCTTATCCAACGAGCAAGCGCATGCCCCTGTTAGCCAGTATGCTGGGATGGTTTGAAGTTTAAAGTGCCGTTATTTCCTGTCAAATCAAAAAAACAGAGGGGACTTGTATGTAATGTGCTGGGAAAATTGATTCAACATAATATCGCGATATTTTGTGTAGTAGTATTGTATCGATACATAGACAAGTATAATGTTTTAAAGTTTATAAATTGTTAATACTGCATATACAAATGTAATTTTTGGTAGCCTACACGAATAACAGTCGTTTTCTAATACATTGATTTGATATCTCAAAAATATCTTGTAACATGCTTTACTTTTTTGACCATATTTGTTAAGTTGCTTCTCACCCTCTTCCTATGTCATTACAATCAATTAAGCCAAATTACTCAGGTTTCAAAGCCTTAACAAGGAATAATCCTGAAATGAAAGTATTACTTAAGTAATAATAATTATTGTATCGATACATAGACAAGTATAATTTTTTAAACTTTATAAATTGTTAATACTGCATATACAAATGTAATTGTTGGTAGCCTACACGAATAACAATCGTTTTCATTTTGCTGCAATAAATCACAAAATGTTTCAAGTCACAATAATATTCTGTAGTGACTAATAATTGTGATAATACTGAATTGTGGGGCCTCTGGTGATTCACACCTCTAGTGTCTTTGCTCCAGTCATGAAAGTGCCAAGCCTGTTTTCGTTGCCGCTGATAGTGAGTTTAACATAATACAATCCTAAAAAAATCCTACTGCATAAATACTTTTCTTTTAAACTATATCCCGTATACTGTACACTTCTGTCAGCAAATAAATCACTGTCATGTCCTGCTGTTCAGGTGATTTAAGGGACTGTACTTTATTGATCAGAGTTTGCGATGACTTGGTTGTTGTTGGTTTTTTTGTTTGTTTTGTTTTTTAATATCAGTATTTTTTCTTAAAGCCTTCCTGAGTGACTTGGGAAACAAATCATGACCCTCTTTTCACCATTAATAGACATATTTCACTGTTTCTGGCTATGATACATGTTGTGATTTTGGAGCTTTTTAAAGGAAATATGCATGTCAAACCCACTTGCACATTTAGGGCTTCTGAGTTTATGTAAAGTACACACATAGTGCAATCATTTAGAGGTAAATGTTCCTCCCATAAGCCAAAAAACAAAACATAACTCCCTTCCTAGTGCTTGAAAAAATATTTCAAGTGCCTCCCCTCTGTTGCACCACAGCCTCTGCTCTCATAGATAAGGAACAGTCCCTCAGACTCCAACTTCCTTGTTCAATACGCAGCTTGTATGTTGATATGAGGAACTATATAAATGCCATTTTTAAATGATCTCCAATATAGACTGTCTTATAAATTTAAAGTCATTTTATCAGCATATTATTGATGTTTTGATTCATTAAACTGCATTCTCTCTCCAATAATCCCACCAGGACGTGTCTGCACTGGGCATGCAAGAGGAACCATAAGCACATAGTGTCCTACTTACTTAGTTATGGAGCAGACAAAGAAATCCTCACGGCTAAAGATGAGTTGGCCTCGCAGCTTACATCCAAACCAGAGATCAAACGACTTTTAGGAGGTAAACTAACACAGTTCTTATTCTCATGTTCCCTCTTCCTGTAGCATCAATATAGCTGTCTTTGATTGTTATTAGTAGGGATGTACTGATTGTGAAATTTGATTCGGATACAGATACAGGTGTTTAAAATAGCAATTCTACAGATAACAGATATTATTGCCAAATATTTTTTTGTTGTTGTGTATTTTGTTTTTGCTGTTGTATATTCGTTCGTTTGTGACAGTAAAACAATGAATCTTTTTTTCCCTTTTTTTTTAAAGAGCAATTTTAAAGCTAAGTTCATTCATTCAAATTTACGAAACAACCTTTTACTAAAAAAAAGATTGTTTCAAAAATCTTTTGACATCTATAATTAATCATTATTCCCTCTATAATATCTTTTTTATATAGTGCTGTGAATACAATAACACATTTCTCCATCAAACAACTGTAGCTTTTTAAGGTTCTCGCCAAGAGCTACATTTACTTTTGCCCAATATTCATATTTGCAGAATAGAGCTTGAATATGCATCATTATTTCACTCAGTGGAAACTCCATCAGCTGTCAGTTCTGGCCACCGGCTGCTAACATTAACTAGCTCTCCTTCTGCTGATTTCAACATAGATTTGTTGTCCACAGTGTAACGTTATCAGGGAAACAATAGGGTGCATCAATAGTGAGTTTACTGTGTCCTTTTGTCCCAAAAGTGTCCTGGGAAAATCTGTGTTTGTCCCAAAAATATTTTCTATTGCCAATGGGATGATGAGACACTCTTTGTCTCAAGCTTTGATTATTAGTCTGCACAAAATTGACCTGACACAGAAAAAACTTGAGCCACTGCCGTCACTGAGCGCAGTTATTTGCCAACAGGCAGGCAGCAGTCAACAGGACAAATATTGTCTGATACTGATATTTGTCCAATAAATTGTTGTAGTTCCTCATATGTAATATCTCCATTGCATAGAAAGTCCATGTAATAAGTTGATATTTATAGGTTATATGTTATAATTACATTTAAAGTTGTTTATGGTTTTACAGAGATGTTTAAAAAGTCTTGGTTATCATTTTGAGCTGTTTTTGAGATACTAGTTATTTGGTTTTATTCACATTATTATCACAGTTGAAGTGGAGGAAGTGCCTGAAGTCAAGGAGCCGGAGTTGCCAATCATCCCCAACTACCTGTCTAACCCGCCCTTCATGTACTCCAAGCTGGATAACAAGACAGAAGTCCTCCTGTCACAGCACCTGACGCAGAACGGCTCCGGAGAACACGCCGAGGACACGCACAGCGATTCACCCTCCCTTTCCCCGACTCACGAGCCTCAGAAATCACAGAGCCTGCTCTCTGACGGCCCCACTCCTCCCCCAAACCCCACCGGCCACAGCCAAGCCCAGGCTGGGGAATTCATTCCTGTGACTGAGCAAAATGGCGTGTCACCCAGCCAGGCCTCGTCCCACAATCATGCCGTGGTTAACTGCACAGTGCCCATGGATCTGTCAGTGGAACCGCACCTTGTCAACCATGCTGCAGAGTACCCGCATGCGGTGGCACACAATGGCACCATGTGCTCGCCTCCGTTGGCCTCGCCCAGCCCCAGTTTGGCCAGCAGCAGTGGGAGCCAGGTCCAGGCCCCGGTGGCCAGCGCGAACCCGACCATGAGCAGGCAGCAATCTATCCCACAGCAGCTGAGCTACGGCCAGGCGGGGGGGCCAATGCCAGCCTTCCAGCCTTTCTTCTTCACAGGCACCTTCCCTGTCAATGTGCAAGGTGAGAGCGCAATCAGGTTTTATTATATCTCACCCCCCATACACACATACAGCCTCTGGAGCCGTAACGGGAAGTTACAGGGTTCACACGGTCATGAAATTCCTAGAAAAGTTAGGAAATTATAAAAACTGCTTTACAGACCTGGAATTTTTTTTGGGAAAATAATGGCAAGTTTTGGAAAAGTTTTGCATAAACATTGTTTTGGGTATTGTTTAACCTGTCCCTGGTTCGAACCCAAGTTGAAACGGGGGTCGGTCTGTGTGGAGTTTGCATGTTCTCCCCGTGTCTGCGTGGGTTCTCTCCGGGGTCTCCGGCTTCTTACCACAGTCCAAAGACATGCAGCTCAGGTTGATTGGTGACTCTAAATTGCCCGTAGGTGTGACTGTGAGCGTGAAAGGTTGTCTATGTGTGTCAGCCCTGCGATAGTCTGGCGACCTGTCCAGGGTGTGCCCCGCCTTCCGCCTGATGACAGCTGGGATTGGCTCCAGCCCCCTGTGACCCTTGTGAGGACAAGCGGTCACGGAAAATGAATGAATGAATGAACAAAAGAAAACACAATAGCCAAATCCACGCCATACTTACGTGCTCTCAGGTATGTGCCGACAATGTCAAAGACACGACAGCACTCTCATTTGCTGGTGTTCTGGAGACCAACCTGTCAAACCAGAAAGGGCTGATAGTACAAGTAACTTTATCTCTCAGTATGACTACTGAACTACCACAGGCTCGCTATCAAAATGACAACCATCAGACAACCATCAGAGATTAAAGATTCAGAGAAATAATGACCTGGTGCAAGTGTTGAGTAAGTGTTAAAGAAGTATTTTGCTTTTGGAAAGACTATCTTTTCCTGAACCTAGATTGTCTATGCAGTAGAAAGACAAATACTTTTGAAATTGGTAACAGTCTTGATTTGTATGTGATCATGTTTGATGACGATGTTTGAGAGAGCTAATTAGAGGGGCAGCTCTCTCAAACCACTTCTATTCTCTTTTATCTTGTTTGGACCTGGTGTTAGCGTGCGTTCTGGTAATCCGAACACAAGTGAAAACTGTCGGAGACGTATCAGGGCGGCGTTACAGTTTATACTACAAAACATATGTAGTCATACGCGTCCCAGACCCAGACAGCATGTGATTTGAGGGATCGGAATAGAAATGTGTATGGTGGCAGTTTAATGCCTGTTTTTAGTGCTATCCAGTTGCTATCAAATCACCTGAGAGGCATGTTGTTGCCAGGTCTAAACAGGACGACAGTGTCCTAATGAGGAAGTACAAAATGTGTGATCTAGCAGATTTGAGCTGGAAATGAGCACTAGATCAGTGTGCTGGCAAGATGGTGGAAGTTTACCATAGCTCGTTTACACATACTACCCACACTGTTATGATACAAAGCTGTATCATACCTTGGACCATAAAACACAGAGATTTGCTTGTATCATCTACATAGGTCACATCTCAATAAGCAAGAAGCTGGTATACAGGGACACTTACCAGGGATATGTCAATCATCCTATTAAAAAGCACACTGTCTAATAAACAGTTATCACTCTGGTCCTTTTCTCTAGAGCTGGTGCTGAAGGTGCGTATCCAGAACCCCAACGCACGGGAGAATGACTTTATTGAAGTGGAGCTGGACCGCCAGGAGCTCACCTATCGTTCCCTTCTGAGGGTGTGCTGCCGCGAGTTGGATATCGGCGCCGAGCACGTGGAAAAGATCCGAAAGCTGCCGAACACCATGTTGAGAAAGGTATGAGAAGGAAAAATGCAGTGTGGTGCTAAGGCATGGTATACAAGGGAATAAAAAATAAATGTGAACTCTCATTTTTCTATTTACTTCATACCGGAGAGGCTGCATTGAGGATTTTTAACATGCAGTGCACAATACGTGCCCTGGAGGTTTTGCCCAGGCCACACTGTAAGTGTGAGCTGTGTGTGTTCACACTGGCAGCATTTGTTGCTGCAGCATTGCTGCAGAAATGCCTACTGTTATAACTCCTGTATTTCAACAATTAAAAACACATACTCCACTCATTTATGATGCCATGCAAGCTACAGCATTGCCAACAACATGGTCCTGCAAATGTTTCACAGTAAAATGCCTCGTGTCAACAACCAAAGGGATTCTGTCAACAATGTTGCAAGAGGGCTTTTGTTTTGAAACATAAGCAGGAAAGGTTCAGTAAAATACAGCAATTTGTCTTTCCTCTTGTCTGTGACGGATAAAGACATTCAAACTTTAGTAAAAACAACAACAACAACAAAGAAAAAAGAACAGGTTCCAATACGCAGAAATCTACGTTCTGGTAAAAGAAGGAAACATGAATTCAGAAGGTGTATGGTTTTCTTTCTCTGTTTAATAAGCAAAATGGGTATAAGAATATTACCTTTTGTTGACAGCTAGTGAGTGTATTGAGTATTGAGAAGACTGAAAATGGAAAGACAGCCTGCAGACACACTTATACTCTCATACACTGTATACCCCAGCGAAATTCCATGAAGGTATAAACAGATACTGCCTAAGCCTAATAATGCACCAAATGGCTAAAAGCAAGTGTAGTAACTGCACAATTAATAACTCTCTGTGCTGTTTCCTCATAAAAATACATGAGAACTAGGTGAATGTGTTATTGATTTAAATGGAATTGCCCTTTTGTGCCCAGGACAAGGACGTAGCTCGGCTGCAGGACTTTCAGGAGCTGGAGGTTGTGTTGGAGAAAGCAGAGGGCCTGTCCCTTTTCTCTGGGACTGGGGGCCTAACAGACAGACCCTGCTACAACATGAAGGCCTCCCGCCTCACCTACTAGAGCTACCACAGAGCCTGAGGTCTCCCCCCCGCTTATGATGGGCTTCTGTAGCTACCCTCAAGCAACCATAACTAGTTGCCCGCCCAGGTCCCTTGTTACAGCTTTGTCCGGCTTTGGTGTTTCGCCAATTTCCTAACTGGGATTTGTTTTTTTCAACTTCTGTAGCTATTGTCCTCCTCCTGTCCTCCTCTGGCCTTCCTGCCGCTTTAGTGTACCCAACCAGTTGTAAGCGATTACTGATGCATGGTGTCCTCGATTATGTGCGAAAGTATTTGGGCCCCCTTTCTCCTCTCTCTATCTCTTTCTCTCCGCCCACTGCACTTTGTGCCAAGGCTCCAGAGGGACAACAGAGGGAGACATTGGCTTGTCTTCCTTGCGGACCGGACTTGAATGGGATTCTGTAATAGCCTTATTTGGACATGTCCCTACACTGGCTGCGGACTATGGTCACAAGAGGAAAAGGCTGATAAGACAAAGAGCAGAGGACGACAGGAAGGATTTACATAACTTACCGATAAGTTCATCATCAGTCCACAGGATAGGACAAGTCGGACTTGAACAAAGCATCTTGAATTTCTAGGAAATTGACATACAGAGTGTTATCAAATGTTCTAGCTGGCGTACACACTTTCATACATGCTGTAGGCATAAACCTTAGTGTCTTTCCTGCAGAGGGCATCCATTACTGGCCTGATTCTTTAGGTGGAGGGAATCTCACACCAGGTGAGACTAAGGTATCTCTGGACTAATAGTTATTCTATTTGCTGACCACACATACAGTATGCTTTAATCTATATTCACACAAATGGACACGTCTGAGTAGGAGTACCGGTTTCCCTACATATTTAAATCATTCAGTCATTCACTGTGGAAAAAGAAATTATTAGTTTTGTCCGAATTGTTCTCTTTTGTGTCTTTTCACGCCAGAGAAATTTATATCTTAGAGATAAATGTGCAGCAACTATTTTTTTTTTCTTTTCTACAGTGTGTTAAAATTCTGCTTTGCAGGGTGTGCGATTAGGTTCAGTCAGCATAACACTCAAACTGTCAACTGTGAAGTATTTATTTTAAGTTTTTTTAATTATATTGAATCTTACTAATGAAGCGACATTATGTGCTTTAGAGTAGCGAGGCTTGAGACCCGGTAAAGGTTGCGTACGAGGCTCCCACTTTACTATAAGTTAATTTCAGTTGCTGTCCTTGTGTTTAAACTGTGATTAGAATAAAAACCAAAAACTAATCTAGCCAGCAAAGATACTAACTGCAGAACAAACTATCACTGCTTCAGAAAAGAATGCAGCCATGTTACATTTTTTTCTTTAATTGAAAAGAAAGGAAATAAGATATAGCAAAGGTTGTAATCTGTGTTTGTGACACTTGGAGTTACGGTTAAGTGCTTCCTTGTTCCTCCAGCACTAATCGAAGTTGTGACACCTCAGTATGTCACCTCAGTTTGAACCAAGGCTATCTATATGGTGATGAGATTTATTGAAATTATCAATATATATGGCTTCAGTTTGGTTGTTAAGGCCAGTATAGCGCTAACAATACATTTTTATGCTAAGAAAATAATAATAAGAAAATTTCGATTTAATGTTTTCTATATAGTAGCCTAATCAGAGGTGTTGCTGCCTGACTTGAAAATCTAGTGTGTAGGATTTTGGGGCATCTATTGGTAGAAATGGTGAACAATATTGATAGCTATGTTTTCTTTAGCGTATAATCACTTCAAAGTAAGAATAGTTGTGTTTTCGCCACCTTAAAATGAGCCGTCTCCATCTACATCAGTGTTGCCCACAGAATTGTTGATCTTTGAATGAAGTGCAGGCTGAGCTTGTCATGACTTTGTTGAGGGATGGATAATTAATCTGTCGACCCAGTCAGAGCTGATCAGATGGATGGATGAGGCGAGTGAAAGCAAACTTTCAGACACAGCGCAAAGAGCTATCAAGTTTCCCTTCAGCTGCGCTGACCTTCTGCTGCTCCGTCTGTGCCCAGAGTACACTCTGCACTCCGAAAGTGTGGTGACATGAATAATCAGTGTATATATTCCAATAGTGCTCCTAATGATGGTCCATCTCCAAAAATATAAAATCGATATGTGGTGGCAGATGTTTTAATCATGGCGGGCTGCCACAAATAAAACCCTGTAATAACAAACGGGGTCCTCCGACATGTTTCTTCTACAGTAGCCCAGAACGGACAAATCAAACACTGGCTCTAGACCATGCCATTCACATTTTTTTTCGTATCGGCCACCGTAGTTCTTCGCACGCTTGGCACACAAGAGGTTTTTCAGTTCTACAGTCTCACCACTAGATGCTCTCTAATCCTTCACACTGGACCTTTGAATAGAGACTGACAAGATGATGACACTAATGACACATTCTTGTACTGTACATGAGAGATTGAACAGGTCAAGACGCACAGTTATGTTGTGTCAGATGATAACGTTCATGCTGCTTTCATCAATACTTATTATTCCTTATAATTCTCAATGCTGGGGCTCATTTATTTGAAGCAGTGCAGTAGGCGGCCGCTACACACGTCCTACAATCAAAAAGTTTCTTCCCAGTGGTAACTGTTTACTGTTGAAATGTATACCTGAAGCTCTTACTGTATTTGTATGTTTTATGATAATTTTTTTATTGATTTGTATAATTTTTTTAACCAGTTAGGCCTGTTGTGTTCGTGTCAAAAAAAAAGTCTAATATCGTGCAAGAAAGAGTTCAACAGTGGGATGCCGTTGTTGAAGCCAAGTGCAATGTTTGTGGGGGGAAGAGAATGTGTTGCCGGAAAGTTTGCTGTGAGAAGAAAGGACTACCAAGAGTGCTTATTTTCTGTTTCCAACGATGTTAAATGCTTTATTAAGTGAAGTTGTGCCACATGTTTGAGGCAGGAGCTCGGTTGAGAAAGCGGGACAGTGTGTGGAGAGACAGCCCCCCTGGCTGTTTGGTGTGCAGGGTGAGCGAGAGCAGCGTGTTTCAAAATGGGTTTTCATAGGATCTTCTGTGATTCTGTGAAAAGCAGATGACTAACATTGTATTTGATGGGTTGCTTATTGTTCTAGAAAAAGCAGAATACAGTTTGACTTAACCTATGCATTCAGAGTCTGATATTTTTATATACAGTACGTCCTGTGTACTTGTAGAACTGATCTTAGGCACTGTTAAAGTTGTGTTTTTTCGTTCTGGAGACCTGTATCTGTTCTTTGATAAAGCATGGTGAATTAACCTCCTTCTTTTTCTCTCAATCTGACCTTGTGTCTTCTAAAAGTATATTGTGAACAACTGACTAATTGAGGTAATATTATGTAATGAGATTAAATATCTGTCATAATGCTCACTTTAAATGAAGGGACCAGTTACACGTTTTGTTTGATTTCTGTTGCAGGTTATCCTTTGTGTGTACCTGCATGTGTGTGCTGGATGTTAAGGTAAACTCTCCATCAATTCATGTTTGTTTCACCCGAGGGCCAGTAGAGGGAGCAAAAGAGCGAATATTGGCATCAGATGAGCTGTAGGTATGCCACTGAGTCATATAAGAGGGTTTTTTTGCTTGGATTTAATTAAATTCATAAAAAGTATTTTAAAACTTGCTGTTTGGAAACTGGTCCATTTTATCTTTTTACTGAAATGCACCACTGTGTCAGGATGCCTGGGAAGAAGCCAGCAGTGTACCAGAACAGTGATTCCCAAACTGACCCCAATGAGAGGTTGCGAGGCCTTCTGGATTTTAAGGGGTGGAAATAATGTTTTAAAATCATACAGTAGGCTAAAATCTCAGCATTTTATTAATTTCTGTTATTGTTATTTATTGTTATTTTTAAAGTTTAGGTCGTTATATAAAGTTAAAATGGGATAAGGGTATTGTGAACACCTAAATACAAGCTATACTCACAGAGCCTTCGCTCTCTGCTAAACAGTCTCGTCCTGCATTAGAAAGTTGCGTCAGGGAGAAGAAAACACTGAATTGATTTTTAAAAAAGCCTTTTTAAAATGTATGATTGTTAAAAATACAAGAAAAATACACAATACAGACAGAAAGGCAAGGCAGGTTTATTTGTATAGCACCTTATCGTACACAAATGTTATTCAAAGTAATTTACAGTCAAAAGATAAGAAAAAAGATTTTGATAAAAGAAAACTGAAGAATGAAAAGAGAAATAAAAGGACAGGTAGTTCTGATAATAGTACAGACAAGTTTAAGAACTAATTGTGAAAAAAAGATGAAAGTACCACAAAAATGAGCAGTAAAAGGCTGGGGGGTCATAAGCTTAGTTTCAAATCATATTAAAAGTTCATACAAATATCAGAAAATAACTTTTGTTGCAATGTTGAAATACTCTTTTCAAAATTCAGCCAAATCACTCTTAACACGAACTTCCTGCAGTTATTTTGTCCAATACTTGGGTTAAATGTGCAGTTAATCAGTTGTGCTGCACTGTTACTGTAATGCATTTAATATAATATGAAATTTAATTCACATAATATGTCACTTAGTCGGGGGTCATCAGTTTAATCAATAACAAAAAATGGGTCCCCTAAGGAAAAAGATTGGGAACCACTGTGCTAGAAGATGCACCTTCTTTAAGAGTAGACTCAGAGTTCAGAGTAAGTAAATAAATGTTAACTAGCAGTTTTATTTTTGGCCTCAACATTCTGATGTTAACTGACAATTTTAAGCACTTAATAAAAAAAGAATGATAAAAAGCTCACCAACAAGAAGTAAATGAAAACTGTTCTTCAGAGCTCGCACTGACGTCACGAAAGATGATTATGTTTGGAGGGAATGACCTTTATTGGAATGATATGGTCAAGGACATTTTCACATCTTTTGTTCCCTATTTATTGTTTTTGTGTCTAACTTACTCTTGGGAACAACATTTTGTTTAATCTGTCAAATATAGCGAGCACTACAGCTGACGGATGTAAAACAGGCTACAATGTGAACACTAGAGGGATGTACCAGCATTGATGTCTATTTAAAGTACTTGGTTCTGCCACAAATTATTAATATTATGAGTGTGACAACACTATAGAAAGGACCCTTTAGAGAAACAAAATGTTTTCCTTACATTTCACTTGTTCTGGTCTGTTTTGTGTCCACATCTCACTAAAGGAGAAGTCTATAAAATTTCACCAAGTTCCAAGTAGGCAACAATGGAAATCGCTCTCTGTACTCTTTCAGCGCTCCTCTCCTCTATTCAACTCTTACTCGCACTTCTACTGTTGTCTTTCTGCAACAAGTTGCCTCTCATGCGACTGCAGAATGATACCTCTCCTTTAATGAGACTGGGACACAAAAAAGACCTTAACAAGTGAGAGGTGTGGAAAAAGTTTATTGCCCTTGCATGGTCTTTTCGGTTAGGTTGTCAGACTCTCATAATAACAATGTGAGCCTGTCAGTGACAAAAACAACCACTTTAAGTGGATGTAAATTGATTGTAAATGGTTAAATTTCAGCTTGTTTATTGACTGCCCGCTGCAGCGCGCTCTCTCAATACAGAATCACTTTAAAAAATCATTGTTTCCGTGAGTCAGTTGGACACAAAAACACACAGTACTTATGTTGGGGTGTACACTGTTGTGATTTCATTGTTGTAGTAGCATTTAAGTGCAAATCACACAAACTTTTAATAAGGTTCAAATTGCACATTAATTCTAATAAACCTCTGATAAAACTGAATTATAGTTTTTGAAATCTGTAGTTAAATATGTAACTGATATCTGATTGGTTTAGACTTCCTTTAGGCTGTTAAACATGTCAGTTTTTTACCACTTATCAGGTCCATTATTAAAACAAAACAAAAAAAATTCTGGAAACGCTCCATATTTCAAAGTTCAGTATTGTACTGTCCAGCTGTGCTTTTTCACTTTTGACCTGCATTTGCAGTCAGTGTTGTCAACGTTGTACATTCTGTTATGAACTTGACTAACAGGTTTTGTTATGTTCTCTAATTTAAAGAACATAAACAACACCTAAGTTATGGTTGCGCTGACACACTTGTGTGTCTGTGAAATCCTTAACCTCTTCAGCGAAATGAACAAAATAGTGTTCATGTGGTGAGCAGATGTTCAGACAGTGCATTCTGGAGCGCACAACTATTGCATAATCGAAACAGAATGATGTTGAGAACGTTAAACGTGTGTGTGCAATTTATAGGGACACAGGAATGTATGGAAGTCAGGATATGTACATTTCAGTGGATGGCTGTGGATCTGTGCATGTATGCCTGCATGTCTGTCCATCGGCATGTTGTGCTCTGTGTCTAGACTGGGGCTGGGGAATCAGCTTAGGGCCCTGCTGTGGCTGGACGTGTCTCTCTCCTTTGTTCTGAAGTGAGACACTCATAATAAGCTTAGTATGAACAGTCATAACACCTTCATTGTTGTGAACTAGCTCCACCAGCTTCCCAGGACTCAGTCGTGGGCAAGAGACGCTATGGACCTGCATGGTCAAGAACCCCTAAGAGCATTTTAGAAATGGAGGCAGAAGGCGACGTTACCCGCAGGTACGTGCCTTGGTCGATGTGCTTGGACTATGGCCTGTGGTGCGATATGTGCCCCTCTCGAACAGGCATAATGCACAAAGCCAATACAGAGCTACTTATTTGTGACTCAAATGCATGCATGACACTGTAAAGCCACCGAGAGATTAATGCTGAGGTAAAATGTACAGTAGTTTTTATAGACTACAATATACAGTATATATAAAACACATGGAGCCCCATTAATTTGTCCTTAAAGGTTGAGGGAAATGGGGGGGGGGGGTCAATGAAAGGGAGATCCTATACTTTTATGGAGTGTGTCAGCCATCTCATTCTTACCTGAGCTGTTAAGGCCCAAATATAGCAAATAAAAAAAGAAATAGTTCAATCATTTGGGAAAATATGCTTAATCACCTACTAGAGAGTTGGATATTAAAAGATTGATACTAATGTCTGGCTGTTCAATAAAAGGCTCCAGCCAAAGTCCAGTTAGTTTAGTGCAGCATAAAGGTAGGAAACAAGCCAGCCTCTGTCTGTCTGTCTGTCTGTCTGTCTGTCTGTAGACAGCAAAACCAAACAAAACAAAAACCCCAGAAACAAAACAATGTACTTTATTATAGGAGTGACCGATTGTCCCAGTCAAGGTCACTGTGACCTCACAAAACATGTTTTTGGTCATAACTCAAAGACGACAATGTTTCAGACAAATGTTTAACAGGATATAATGATGAAGTGAAAACATTTTATATCCAAAACGTCAAAGGTCAAATTCAATTTGAATGAATTGCTAACACTAGTCTTGGGTGCTCACCTTGAAACTGAGCTGATTGTGCAGCTCTTTTGTGCTGTCAGTTTGAAGATATCTGTGAAGCGTCCATGTCTCAGAATTTGTAGTTTCTTTGCTGCAAAATCCATATTTGAAGCATTGTCAACAATCATGGCTACATGTGAGTCTGGACAGACATGGACGTTAAGTGTAACTGCATCTTGACTGGTTCGCGGAGGTATACATCTGCAAGGTGGTCATTCTAGTTTTTATTTGTTAATTATTGATCTCTGCTTTTGTCAGTGGATGTTTGCAATTACTTTGGGTAACATGATTGTGATAAAGTATATAAAGGCGCCTGAAGCTTTACATTGCCATTAACCACTTTTTTCATATTGCGAGAAAAAAAAAACATTAATGAAGACGACACTTGAGTTCCAAAGCTGTTTTGAACTGGGCCCAGAAGGATGGCAAAGGTCAAAGTCAAGGTCTGTTTGCAGACAATACATGTGCTGAGCGCAGATAGACTGTTGAAACGCCCTGCGTGGGGTCCACCACAAGGCTTTATTCAATATGTGACATGCCCCAGTGTCGGCTATGCTGGGAATGCAGGGTCTTGAGGGGTGAAGGTTAGGGGTGAGTGGGTGAGCAGACACTGAAAACACAGCTTGAGTGTGTTTGTGCATTTGCATGAAATTTGAGGGCATAAAAGTATGTGTCTTAGCTTGTGCGTGTGTGTTTAAAAAATGGGTGGTATATAATCTGTGCATCCATTTTCCACAAGTGACTGTTAGTATCACCAGCATGATAATGATTGCTTGTTTACTATATTGCCTATATACATACTGACATACTTTTTTGTGCATGCATGTGAGTCTTACCTGTGTGTGGGTGTATTTTTTCAGAGAGGGCTTACAGACACAGACCAGACTAAGACCACAGGGTTCGGCCTGGAGAGCTCTGGGCCTCTTTGGGCTCAGCGGGGACTCAGCTTGGGAAGCAAAAGCTCCATACTCACACTCATGTACACACACACACACACAACACACAACACACATACATAGACACAGCAAGGCCACTAAAATGTTGAAATATTTCCCCCTTCTAAATATAACGTTAGCCCAACTTTTTGACATCAACAAAAATAATTTCATATGAATTTTATGGTTCCTAAATTACTTTTAGACTGTGTCACTGTTTATCTGGAACTGTAGCGTAATCCTTTCAGTCTGTTGCATGACCAAACAGACCACCAGCGTATCTGTTTTGTTTTGAAGCCCCCTTTTCGGAAATATTTCCCGGAATTGGCTTTTGAGGGAATGTACCAGGTTTTCGCAACATGATATCAAGCTGTCTGTTTAACTTGTGACTTCTCACATGTCAGTATTGTGAAAATAAGCCCAATGAGCCCATGCACATCTCCACTGCAGCTTGCGATATGTCCTGCTCAAAGGGACAGTTCTCCCCCAAATCCAAAACACAGATTTTTCCTCTTGCCTGTTGTGCAATTTATCAGTCTAGACTGTTTTGGTGTGAGCTGCAGAGTGTTGGAGATATTGACTCAAGAGAATTCTGCCCTTTCTCCAGTATTATGGAACTAAGTGTTACTCGGCTTGTAATGCTCAAAGTGCCAAAAAAAAAAAACATTTAAAAAACTCAACAGCAATGTCTCTCCATAAATCATGACGTAGTTACAGCGGATGTAGTTTGGTAGACAGAAGCCGATTATCTTGAGTAACTCGGCCAGGATTTCTGGAAAGAGAAATTGCTGTTGAGTTTTTCAAATGTATCTTTTGTTTCCCAGAGCATTGAGCACCACAAGCCAAATTTTAATTTGGGGGTGAACTGTTCATTTCAGGTTTCCCTTGTCCTGCATTTAAACAAGATTTTTGACTAATTTGGCCAAAATGTGGTCACAGTTTTGGTAAGTAATGATCAAATCTGCCATCTGTGAAACTGAACTTATTATGTCTTACATTTTCCATTTTTGAATGGTTGGATTCCACAACAGGCAGCTCATAATATTATGAGCCAAACACATAAGTGGCTGGTGTGGCACCATCATCTGGTGCACCAGTATAATTGTTGTCATCTGTCTCAAAAGTTTGGCTGCTGTTAGTGTTGGAGTTTTTGAGGTGCAGGAGGAGGGGAAACAAGGATGAAGCAGGAGCAGGAGGACAGAGAGTTATGTACAGCCATTGTGCAAACAGGTGCAAATAATAGTAATAAACTATCCATAAAACATAATATCACTAAATGTATGCTTAAATACGCTCAAGCAGTGTAAATAAACCTTTTTGGTTGAGTGATGAGGTCAAACCAGATGAGGATAACAAAGACTAGAAGACACTGAGTTTGGTGCCATCTTCTGGAGACTGACATTCTGTTCAGATGGACAGGAGAAAGAGATTTTACAGCAAACAATGCTAAACTGTCATGCAATATTATAGTGCACACAGTAATGTGTTTTGATTTGACGCATAAGACAGACTATGTCGTTTTAAACCACACATATTCAAAGAATTTCCAATATGAAATACTAAACAGTAATAATTTAAATGTCAGATGAAGTCTATTACACTGGGAAATAAAGAGCTGTGTGTCTGTATTGTACAAAATAGTCACCTTATAAGCTTTATACAGTATCTTGTACCTTTGCCTATTTTTTTTTTAAATGTGTGAAGATACAAAATGTCTAGTTTTTGTAGCGTAATACTAGTCGCTGCTTCCCCCTCTGCGAGCTAAGGGTTAAGGCAGCAGCGCCTTACGCACAGGTGTCTCGCCAGTCCTCTCTGAAACAGCGCCTGCAAACTGTTGGCGAACTTTTTTTTTTTTTTAATTAAGTTGATCATAACTGTAACTCAGCTGGGATTTGCCGTCCGAGCAGACAGGCCACTGTAATTCATGTAGTTAGATCTTAAGTGGGTTTGCTCACCGCGGCACTAATCTCTCGCCGCTATTAAACGTGGAGCGACTAACCTGGAGAGCTCTGCACAGCGACACCGGTCCCGCGCGCTCCTATTCCGCCGCTTTTGTGCTGCATCGGACTCAAGAGGTTAGAAAACTAATCGTGCGATAGTTTGACGAGAGTTTATTGACTATTTTCAACACTTTAAACTTGTTGCTTTTTCAAGATTTTTTCCAGCGTCCGCTCCGTTACGCGTCGGATATGTGGTGGATGCTGTTTCCCCGATGGATTTGGTTTCTTCTGGGACATTGTTACACTGTACTCCTTTATATGGACAGCTGCCGCGTGAGAGCAATGCCAATGCCCATGTCGGTTTCCAAAGTGGTGTACTCTCACGCGGGTCTGTGCCCGAATGAGCTGAACCCCAACCTGTGGGTGGATGCTATGAGCACCTGCATGCGCGAGTGTGAATCTGACCAGGTGAGTTGAATATGCAGCTCCTGTCTGTGTAATGTGTGGAGACAATAGGGCACAGATGCAGCTTGTCTGCAGTCCAAGCATGTGAACAAAGACGCTGTTATAATCTATCCTGTAGACCAGGATATCAAGTTGGTCAAAAACAACCCTAGAAATGTCAACCAGCTAAATTTCCTGTTCTCAACAAATCCTGTGCCCCTCAGTATTTAAGAACAGGTGCATCCCCCCTTTTGCAGCTCCTTTCTTTGGTAAAAGTACAAGTACCACACTGCAAAACTACTTTGTTATATGTAAAAGTCCTGCATTGAAAACGTCACTTAAGTAAAAGTATTTTCAGGAAAATATATTTTAAGTATTAAAAGTATTAAAACATAGCATCACAGAAAATTCTAGAAATGAATTAATTAACCTCAAAATTAGTTTATTTAAAATACCAGAAAATTACTTAAATGTTCATCTTTTTTTTCTTTCAATAAATTTTCTGTCAATTGACTAATTGATTAATAGTCTAATCATCTCAGCCTTACTTGTACTGTTTGGTATTTCCATTTTTAACAAAACATTTGATACATTTTTCTTATGGTTTTATGAAAAAAAGTATAAAATGTAAAGTAAATTGTACCTAAAGCTCTCAGATAAATGTAGTTCAAAGTTAAAAGTAAAATATTTACCTCTGCAATGTAGTGGAGTAAAAGTATAAAGTGGAATGAAATAAGAAATACTTGAGTAAAGTACCTCAAATTTGTACTTAACCTACCACTGGTAATGTTTTGTTTAAGAGTGATTTCAGGGACCATTTTATCTTTTATTTTAATTTAATCTGTATCCCAACTGTAAAAAACAGAAGTAGAAAAATTTTGTTTCTTCTCCAACCTAGGACTGTGAGACATTCGAGAAGTGCTGCCCCAATGTATGTGGCAACAAAAGCTGCGTGGCATCTCGCTATATAGACGTCAAGGGAAACAAGGGCCCCATAGGAATGCCAGAGGGCGCCACCTGCGACAAGTTCATGTGCTCTCAGCAAGGCTCGGAGTGCGACATCTGGGATGGCCAGCCTGTGTGTAAGTGCCGGGACCGCTGTGAGAGAGAACCCCACTTCACATGCGCCTCTGACGGCATGACGTATTATAACAAGTGCTACATGGATGCAGAGGCCTGTTCCAAGGGTATCTCTATCTCTGAGGTCACCTGCAGGTAACATGTTAAGTATTTTAGATCTCTACTATTTTGTTTTTGGTTTGATGAGGTAGGGTTGTCTTGTTTTTGTGCTCAAAATTATTTAAAAAAACTTTTTTTGTGGCTGTAGCATAGTATTCCTTGCATAACATGTCAGTAGAGTGCTGCTGGGATGGTATTTATTTGTAGGCCAACATGGAAGTTAATCCATAATCGCCCTGATTACCTTGACAAAAAACTAGTGGGATTTTTCCATTGGATTTTGGATTATTGCAGAAAATAAGCTCCGTGGCTGACAAAAGTTAATGAAACGTACACGTTTTGTTCAACAAATGGACACCACTTTATGGTTTTTGAAGCGTAAGAGGTGAAAAGCTAATGTTACACTGTAAACAAACTACACCATGGTCCCATGACTTGAACGTCACCACTACGACGAGGTTGTAATGCCATGTTCAGTATGATGACGCTCTGTAGTCTCATTTAGCCTGTTGTTCGTAACAGTCCTTTTAAGACACGTGAAGGCTTAAGAATTAACAAGTGGGGTATTTACTGACAGATTTTATGTCAAGAACATGTGAAAGTCTCTTCAGTTTGTGTTAACTGTAGACCTTATTTCAGGCATCTAACCAAAAATCCATTCAAAACAAAACATTGACTTCAAGACAAAGGAACTAGGAGTGCAAAAACTAATTGATTTTAGGGTTTTAGGCATAAACTATATATATGGTATGACGTGTAACACATTAGCATCTGCCTTTAATGTGATGCACATAGGCAGAGTTTTATAAACAGTAACGATGGCACATCATGGCAGTAACAATCATTTACTGTACCTGCTACTGTATATGACGGCTGATGTCGTCCTCTACTCAAGAGGTTAAGGAGCTCCCGAATGTCATTGTTTTCCCAGTTTTCGGGCATTTTTTTAGCTGCTGCTCCTCTTCTTTGAGGTAGCTGCTAACTGATAGCTTCTTTTTAGAACTCATTCCTGCAGCACTCTATATTGTCATTAAGGAAGAGCCTCTGTCATATCTCGGCTCTGATTAATTCCTTTCTTATTTAACCTACCCACAGGTACCACCTGACCTGGCCAAACACCAGTCCAATCCCAGCAGAGACCACCTTACATCCCACCACCGCTCTACAGACCACCCTCCCAGCTGACATCCAGCTCCCCACCATACACAGCGGCCCCACCCAACAGGCTGTTTTTGTGGGTGAGACAGCGAGCTTCCTGTGTGAGGTGTCCGGGAAGCCACAGCCGGAAATCACCTGGGAGAAACAGCTGAAAGGCAAAGAAAACATTATAATGAGACCTAATCATGTCCGAGGGAACGTCGTTGTCACCAACATCGGCCAGCTGGTCATATACAATGCGCAACTTCAGGATGCTGGCATCTATACGTGTACAGCCAGAAATGTTGGGGGAAGTGTATCATCACACTTCCCCTTGGTAGTGATCAGGAAGGAAGCGAAAGGTAAGAACGCAGAGGGGAACAGTACCAAGCTGCCATTTCCAGCTGAAGAGTGCCTTAAGAGTCCAGACACTGATGACTGTGGAGAAGAGAGCATGAGCTGGTACTATGAACCAAAGAGAAACAATTGCTTCACCTTCACCTACAGTCAGTGCAATAAAAACCGTAACCATTTCGACACCTACGAAGCCTGCATGCTATCATGCGGAGGAGAGCTGGCGGCGCCCTGCAGCCTCCCAAGCCTCCAAGGGCCTTGTAAGGCGTATGAGCCTCGCTGGGCTTACAGCAGCGGCCTCAAAAAGTGCCAGTCCTTCGTGTACGGAGGCTGCGGCGGCAATGAGAACAACTTTGCGTCCAAAGAAGCCTGTGAAGAGATGTGCCCCTTTCCGAAGAACCACAACTGCAAGGTGTGCAAACCTCGAGCCAAGATGGTCACCAGTTTCTGCAAGAGTGACTTTGTGATCCTCGGGCGTGTGACTGAGCTGACGGAGGAGCAAGAGTCAGGCCACGCTTTGGTGACAGTGGAGGAGATCTTGAAGGACGAGAAGATGGGTCTGAGGTTTTTCGGCAAAGAACCCTTGGAGGTGACTCTTCTGAACATGGACTGGAATTGCCCCTGCCCCAACATCACCACAGCCGATGGGCAGCTTATCATCATGGGAGATGTTCAAAATGGGATGGCCGTCCTGCAGCCTGACAGCTTTGTAGGTTCCTCCAGCACTCGCAGAATCAGGAAGCTTCGTGAGGTTATCCACAAGAAAACCTGCGATTTCCTTAAAGATTTCTCTGCCGTCCAGTAGTCTTGAAAAGTCTCACACTTACGGTTGGTTATGTTTTTTTTTCTGATTATCTCAAGCTCCAGTGACCTCACCAGTCTGAAGGACTGCCAGCAAACATAAACGAGTAACTTATCTGTAGATTTTGTTGCTTTTTTAGACTGGTTTTCTTCCTTTACTTGGTTCCTCATTGCTCAGCAGATCTCAGAAAATCACTCCTCATAGTTTTTACAGTTGTTGCTGATCACATTTGTCAGTTTTCATCCAATATTTCATCAAAGATGCTGGTTCCAAACTATCTTAATAGCAGTTTTTTATTATTAGAATCAAGCTTAAGTAGGTTCAATGTCCACACATTGGGCAAACTGTCTGGGAAAGGTATGTAGAATAGTATTAATCTCAAACATTTACCCTGTACAAAGTATTTAATCTTTGTCAACTGTCAACTAAAACAGCGTTATAGATTTCCTCTCCAAATGTTATCATGAATATACTAATATCAGTCATTTAGCTGCATATTTTAATATGATTGCTTTATATTTTTGTGGGTTTTCATTGTGTAACATCTGTCTTGAGCACTTCAGCTCAGAATAATGCAATATGAAGCCTCAGTTTATTTACCAGAATCAAATAAGCTCTTTGGTTCCATATTTTTCCGGAACCTATTTTGATAACTTTTAAGGGTCCAGTGTGTAGGATTTAGGGGTATACTTTGGCAGAAATGGAATATAATAAGTTTTCATTAATGTATAATCATCTGATAATTAGAATAGCCATGTTTTTACTTCTTTAGAATGAGGTGGTTTTTATCTATACAGAGAGCGCCTCCTTGTTCATGGGGATTGGAGTATTGCACCGCCATGTTTTTACAGCAGCCTAGAATGGATGAACCGAATACTGCATGTTTCACATTTTATGCATTTTCACGTCGGCCACTGCAGTTAGCAGCCTCTCTGTGCCAAGTGTTGGAAAAACACAGATTTTTTTTTTTAACTAGAGCTGCTTTTTTTAAGCAGTGTTTTGAACTGTTTAAATCCCTTTGTTTTGGAGGGAATAGACCTTTGTGGACAATTCGGCACATGGTAAAGACCACCTGATCATCTGAATCAGAAAAAAGGTAATCACACATTAGCATGTACTGGGCTAGCAGCCACTCTCCAACATGCAAAACAGCATAGGACAAATGTTGATTTGTCACATGAAACTGCTTAGTTCAGTATTTTTACAGGTTTAAATCACCTGGTCAGTTTATGTTGGAGAGGAGAAGACCTCTGGGGATAATTCTGCTCTCGTTAAAAGCCTTCTGACCAACGAACAATAAAGAAATTTCAAAAGGGCTGGTTGCAATTTGCGAGCATTAGCACTAGATACCACTAAACCCCTTAAATCTTGTACACTGTTCCTTTAATTTACAATACAGAATATGTGTATGGACTTTGTATTTATTTTTCTGATTTATAGGGCTATGGCCAATGGGTAAATATATATAAGTATATGTGTTTACATATATATATAATATACATATATACAGTATATAGGCAGAAAGTCTCTCTGAATCTAATTACATAGAGAGCAGACATATGTTTATGTTATCTATTGGTGTCCCTTAAAACTTTTATGGAATATGATGGGAAAATAAATAAAGATGATTTAGACAATACTACAGATGTCCTTGCTTTGTGATGTTGTGCTGTACTCCGCGTAGAAGACAAAATACCCGACATGCTCACAGCTTATCAAAAGGCTCCTGCAGGCAGTGCATCCCTCCATCCATGTCCTACTCCTTCCACTTGCATTTCACGCACACACAGAGCCGAGTCTGAAGCAGGTCACATTCCAGCCCAGCTGTGGTGGCCCGCAGAGCCGTGTGTTGTGTTGTGTCTGGGTCTGGGGCCCTTGCATAGCACACACCCCACCGGCCATCTATTGGCCTTGGGCGGCCCCTTTCATGTGCAAGAGGCCGGGGTGAAGGGGAAGGGGAGGAGGAGAGCGATGTCGGCTGATTCTCTGTCCTTTACTCACTCAGTTGGCCACATCTGTGCTAAAGGGGCATAACAGAGAACAGTGAGAGGGGAATGGAGGGAGTAAAAAGTCAAATAGAGATTGAGGGATGTAACCATTAGAGCTAGAATAGAGATTTATGTCCATTAACACAAAAATATTGGATAGGATTTATAACTTTTCGTACTTCTTGTAGCTAAATCCTGGTATGGAAGAGATTGAGACAAAAATTTAAACATGCATGAGTATAAATGTGCAAACAGTTATAATGTCAGCTGAGAGGCAACTCTGGTTGACAAACGCTAAAGCTGTGGGATATCTTAAGCACAGAATTAGTCATCAGCACCAGCGGGGCATACAGGAAACTCAACATAAAGAGGCAACTCAGCCAGTGAATATTTACCCCCTCCCCCCTCTGCCCTTATATCCCCTTCTCTAACCCCTTTCCACAGCCCTCTTCCTCAACTCTCTGCCCACGCAGACCGACAGCCAGCCAGCCAGCCTCGAGTGGTGACCTCTGACCCCGCATATGAAAGAGAGGCCACTGAGGAAAAGACCACTTTCATTAAAGCTGTTGACAAGTGTTAAGTGACTGGCTGAGCTCCAGACTAGCTCCGCACAGAGCCCCTTGATGCTCTACACATCTCAGCCGGCTGCTGATTTCAGTATCAAGTTCAGGAGACCACCAGCCAGGCAGCCTGCCAGACAGACCATAATAATAAGCCAGACAGCCACAGGCACAAAGGGGGGGCACAATGCCCTCAGTGACACAGTATTCACGAGGAACTTGCTGGTTTTGAGAGGGATAGTTGACTTTCTTTCAAGATAACTTGTGCACAAGTGTCATGGATTGTATGTTGTTTGTTTCGTTTAGGAAATTGACATAACGTTGGAATAACCAAGACATTATTAAATAAACTTTGATGAACAAGTTACATTTTTTTCACTCCTATAATAATGTTTGGAATTACGATGCACAATTAAAAAATATATTGTGTATAAAATTGATGAAGCAGAAGTAGAGACACCATGTTTTTTATTCTATGCATTCGTCCTCCTTGTCAAAACCTCTCACCTATATTACCCACAATGCAGCTAAACCAACAATGTGACAGTTTCCATTTTGTTATGCTAGTAGTGGCTAATGTAGGATTGCCTCAAGCTTCTCCCTTTGATGGTTTTGCCTCTTTTGTTGTTGTTTGTGTCTCATTGTAGTTTTTATGTATCTTTTTGATAGTTTTGTTTCTTTGTAGTTAATTTGTGTCTCTCCACAGTTCTGGGGACTTGATTCTAACCCATGGCCCTTTGCTGCATGTCATCCCCTCTTTCTCTCCTTTTCACTCTACAAGCTTTCCTATCGAATAATAATAATATCATCAACATCTCCAAAATCACACCATTAGTCATAGCCAGAAACGGTGAAATATGGTTATTTATGGTGAAGGGAGGATCATGCAGTTTTCCCCCAGTCAGTCAGGGGAGGCTCAAGGAAAAATATTTGTAGCTCCGGGAGAGTCATGATATAGAAAAACAAAAAGTCACAAAATCACACCTCAGCCACTTCTCCTCTCTGATGAATACCGTAAAGACCCTAACCAGGGATGGAATTAACTATTGTTGTTACTGTAACAAAGTTGTTTTTGTGTGTAGGCTGTTGTGCTTGTTCTTTGTAGGCGCATCTTAAAAATGACAAGTTAAATTAAATCAATCTTTCTAAGTTTTAGCAGCTTCAGTAAACCAAGTTTACTGAGCTATATATCTGTTGTCAATTCATATTTGTATTTTCTTAAACATGTGTGCAGATCTCCTAACTTCATCATTGGCAAAATCTTCTTTTTCATGATCAAGTTAAGGCAGACAAACTTGCTTTACTGAAGTTTTAGAAAGGTAATTCCTTTTGTCATATTTAAGTTGCAACAACTTCACAAAATTATATAAATACTGCTACATTTTGAATAAAATTAATAATCAGATACAATGTAAACATAAATTAAGATTAATAGTTATATTTACTTACTTTTTTCAAGGCAATCAGTTTTCCAATATTGTTTTAAATAAGATCAACTTGTCAGATTGTACAGTGTACGTTTTGGGGTATTTAAAAAAGGTTTTTAAAAAATAGGGCATTTCAAGTGGCATCCATCTCGGAGTAGAAAAGTCAACTGAAAATATCCCAATAAACTGCTAGAACAGAACAAAAGAGAAAAAACACTGATATTCCTCACGTAATCAGCCTTTGTTTTAAAGAATTAAAAAATAATAAAAAAAAAAGAGAAGTTGCAGTTGTGTCTACGGCCGCAAGAGGGCAGAGCGCCACGTCAACAGGTGACACACTGACGCTCCGGAAATTACACGTTTCTACGTTTACGTGCGGAACAGCGTGCGTGACCGTTCCGGTGCCAGCAGTTTGGTAAACTGTGCAACAAATTAGCAACCATGTAGTCAAATAAACTATCGCGTCAGTATAGTTCATAATTATCACACATACACATTGTCATAGTCAACAAAAAGTTCCCTGTACCGTAATTAAACACTGATTGACTGCAGCACCTGGAGAGCAGCTCAGTGACCCAAAACAAACACACACGCACCGCAGCAGGTGCGCGAGCTAACGGGCTAAATGCTACCGCGCTCATCTTCAGCCGTTTTCCTGAAGAACCGTGACCTTTGTTTGAGGCCTTCCTGCCGTTTGTGAAAACTTTGTGGACCACAGCGGATGAGTGGACTGGTTTTACTGGGACAGAGAGACTGAGCGGACTGGTTGTGTCATGGTGGTGCTGAACCCGGAGCGGATGATGGAGGACTTCAGGGTACCCAGACTGACAGAAAGTGACGTCCAGACAGGTGAGTGCAACAACCAACTTTCACTGTGGTGGATGTTACAACGGCTGCGTTATTAAGCAACTTAGTATTTGGGTGCACGTGTGCTGATATTGTACACCAGCTGTGCTTGAGCTGTCTGTTTTTGTGCTGTAAATGTGTGTTTGTGGCTTCAGCTGCTGAGGAGTTTCTGTTGTTATTGGTGTTTGTGTTGTCTGCTTTGGTGATGTTTTTCTCTGCTGTTGATTCTTAAGAAAAGCCATAATGCAGCAAGTCTTGCACCCGCCGTGGTGTCCAGATATTTTGTCTTTATTGTCATTTTTGCCTGAGTTTTTCCTCCTGTCTACTTGATTCTTGCAAAGCTGCACTGATGAAGGCGGTTGTATTTATGACTGTTAAGTCACCTGTACAGGTTTCAAAGAGCATGGGAACTTGTTGTTGGTTTGGGCATAGCGTCCTCTTGTTGTGATGTTTTGTTGTATTCATGCTGACATTTAATGCTGCTTATTTTGTGCTCTTTAATTTATCCGTAGACTGGTATATGTTTTCACAACCCACCATCTTTTAGCCATTAGGCTACAATTTAACCAAACTAATTTTCCCTTTATCTAAGCGCATTTGTACACATTTTTTACTTGCACTTGAGTAAAATTTCTTTTAAGTACTTGTACTGGAGTAAAGGATTGTCTTTAAAAGGATTGAGACTACTGAAGATGATTTCATAGAACTTGTGCTGCAGTTGTTTTTACATTTAGTGTCATGTGTCGTGTGTGTAGGAGATTGCCTTAAATAAAAAGATATTAGGAAAAGGACTTTACTGCTTTTGTGCAATTAGTGAAGTTGTCCACTGGGTGGCAGCACAACACTTAACAAAGCCTGTGACCGTAGTGAGAGTTTGTAAACTGCCTTCAGCATAACTGTTATTTATCTTTTTGATACAGTATGCATCATATACATATTTACAGTCTGTCATCATATACTTTTATTCATGAGCATCAGTCCATATGTATTTACCTCACACCAAAAATACACTATAAATACTCATTTTAACAAGTCACTTTAACCCATATTTAGCCATAAATAATTTCTAGATTATATTTATATTTTTTATATTTCTAACTTGACTTACTAGTTTTATACATTGTGCTGTAGCATAAGGCACATAGTTTTATTTTTTTACACACTTAACACACTCAGCACATTAGACTTATTCATAATTTTAATTATTCACATACTAGTGCTCACTGTTTGCTATTATTACTGTATTTCTTTTTTCTGTTTTCACACACTTGACGCACTCAGCACATTATACAAGTTTATGCTTTAAATATTTACATTCTAGTGCTATTTTTTATTATTAATGGATTTCTATTCTATATTTTATATTTGTACATACTTTGTGCTGGTACTTATTTGTATTTTTTATAATTCTCTATGCTTGGCATCAGAGAGACTGTAATGAACCGCAATTTTTTCGCAGGATCAATAAAGTATTTCTGATTCTGATTCTTATATTACATTAGAAAATTGCACTTCCTTTAAGTGTTATTTCACTTGTTTCAGGAATCTTCTAAAAATGAGCACCACTGTCTTGACATGTGGTTACTTAAAGCAGTTTGTATTGGAAAGAGGTTGAAGTGACACAATTATTTTACTTGCTCTGAAAAATGATGATGTTTAGGACATAATAATGCACAAAATAAAAAGTGAGCTTGGATATTGTTTTGGTTCACAGTTGTCCTTTTACATCTCGGCTTAATAGCAGGTTTTATTGTAATTTCCTGCTTATCGCACACACACATGCACAGTGCCACTTGCCCATTGAATGCCTCCACAAGCATTCAGCCAGATGGGCTGGTAGATTGTGCCCAAGCACTGGATGTGTGCAGCCACACACACGTACGCAAGCACGCAGTGTCAATAGCAGCTCTCCAGGGCACAGCTGGTCTGTGTGTTGGGTTAGACTCTGAATCTGCCAGATGGGAAGGGATAGAGAGAGGGACAGAGACAGAAAGTCATAAATTACCAAGATAAAATGTGGACTACCAGCACAGTACATTCACATACTCTATAAATCCATGTATGCACGTGCACACACAGACTACGTGAGTGCATGAGTGCAGTGGATTAATGTTGGTGGCGCTGGTTAAAGAGTAGGAGAAAGAATTTTTAGAGTCACACAGAATGAGCTTCATGTTGGAGCGCACAAATGACAGTTTTTTGTGTTAAACAAAACCAAAAACTACAAGCTTAATTTTCTCATATAAATCCTTAAACAATTTGATAACTGTTGAGTTTTATAAATTGGGATTGTATGAGGTAAATATCCATAGCCAGTGTATTAAGTACAGTAAATGTCAGTGGGAACGCCCCCAGTTTGCAGAAGCAGGTCAAACATAACAGCTCAACCTTTCATCAAACATTACCTCAATCACATTTCACAATGCTTTAAAATGGTCAGTTAAGCAGTTGCAAAAGGTCTACATGCTAAATAGGTGATTACAATTACGTGTTTGCAAATGATGGATTAATAATAGGGCAGTGTGTGTGCTGACAGAAAAGAAGAAGCCGGAGACAAGTTGGAGGAAGGAAGATGAAACATGGTACGGGAGGAAAATTGAAAATAGGAAAGAGGAGAACAGATAAAAGTGCAGGAGAGGGGAGGAATCAAGAAAGGTAAGGAGAAGAGGACGAAGCGGGGACATAGAAGAGCAGAGGGTATGAGGGGGGGTTGGGATGAGTGAACGATGAAGGCAGAAAGGTCATCGTAGCATAAGGAGGGTGTAAATTGTCCAGAACATAAAACTGCTGCTGTCGACTCTGGGGGATTCTTTTTTCCCCTTATCTTTCTGCTTTCTAAAAATAGAAGCTGCTCAATGTAGGGGGAAACTAGGACACTGTTACCTCTCACATCTTTTCCCTTTTGTAGCCATACCCACTTTATTATGCAGATAGATAGATGGAGAGGTTTAGGTTGATTAAGCAGAAGGTTTGTTTTTGCATAAAGGTCCAGTGTGTAGGATTTAGGGGGATATGTTGGCAGAAATTGAATGTGGTGTAATCAGTATGTTTTCTTTGGAGTGTAATCACCTAAAAATAAGAATTGCTGTGTGTTACTTTAGAATGAGCTGCATTGTATTAATTTCTAAAGTGAAGCTGCTTTCATGTTTTTGCCGGTTGAAATCACCAGATCCATTTGTTTCAGTATCTTTACTAGTTTAAATCACCTGGTCTGTTTGGTTTTGAGAGTAAGAAACGTCTGTGGATAATTAGGCCCCCAGTTAAAATCTCCTGAACAAAGAACACTGAAGGATTTGCAACCGGGAGAAGTTTCATTCAGTTGCAATCTGCAATCCTTATCACTAGTGGCCACCAAATACCCCGAAATCTTACACACAAAACCCTTTAAATATCCCTTTTTACATTTCCATGATTTGATTTTTAACAAAACAACTGAACTTTGATGTACGACATCAGCATTGAATGATATCCATAATATATTCATGTTAAAAAGACATAACAGTGCACCCTTCATGAAATGCAACCACAGCAGTCTGTAAAGTTTTTCATGTGTCATTTTTCTAAACGAAACAAAACTGAAAATACCATCAGAGTGAGACGTAAACTGCAACTGTTTCAAACATGTTTTTTTTCTGTGATAAGGTAACATAAGTAATTGCGTAGCAGCTTTATTACAACTATGCAGGAGATTCACTTACATCATCCTCCGTGCACCCTCTGCAGTGTGAATAATAAGCATAAGATTGAAGAGGAATAGCAATTTGCTGTAATTTCATGGACTGAACAAACTTGTGCCCTCTAATTATCAAACATGGAGAGGTTAGTGCACTAAATCTCACTTGAAATTTAAGCATGTACGTGTACATGCCACGACATGCAACTAAACACAATTACAAAATAATGACATGTAAAAATGAATGCATTCAAACAGCTGATAACCAGTGCGGAATAAAAACAGGATTATTGTGAGATTTTGTGACTAAAACCAAGCCTCTACCAAACTGCAAGTAAAATAAGCCATCATTATAAAAAATAGACTCCACCACTCACTGTAGCATTCATTCATTACCATTTATGTGTATCTATAAGCCATGCAGATCATAAAATATAGTTAGAAAACTATAGCCACAGGCTGTTAGCCATCATCCAACATTACATGCATACATATATGCACATATCCTGACACATAAACACACAGCGAGCTGTATGCACTGAATAAAACAATGGACTGAAAGTACTTCTTCCCCCGCAAACTATGCCCCAGGCTTTCAGTTTGTGAAATTTAGATGTGCTGCCGGTGTGCAGGCAGACTGTCTCTTTAATTAGATGTCACACCAACAGCCTGCTGTTGATTCATGTCATGCACACATGTGATAGATGAATACACAATCATGTTATGCACACACACTTTCCTTATCCGTTTTCTCTGTGTTTGGACAAAACAGTTTAAATTTGGACATAGGAAGTCAATGCAGATACAAAATGGTTTTAGCCTGCATGTGCAAAAGTGAACATAGCAAGGCCAATAAAAGATGCAAAAATGAGTTTTTGTAACACTTAAGGCGTCTTTATGAATATGTGAATGATAGCAAGATGCAGAAAATATAAAGTCCAAACAGAAGTGACACAGCATGAGCGAGAGAAAGAGAGAGGGAGGGGAGTGGCCAAAAAAGAGACACAGAGAAGGAGGGGGTGGGTGGGGATAAAGGGATGCTTGGGACAAAATGTTCTAATCCCAAACCAACATCACAGAGTCACTCAGGGATTTCACATTGTTTCTGTTTTGGGACGGGGACGGTCGCCCTCGTGTGACCCAGTCAAGTGGCAGCAGAGATCAGCTGCCGACAGGGGCGGAACAAGAAATATCAGTTCACTGCTGGAGTGTCTGAATCATCTGCAACTAAGTGTGAAAAATAAAAAAGAGAAGCCTCTGGGAGATGAGGGGAAGGACAGGGCAGCTATTAAAGACACTGGCACGTCTATGGGTGTTTTTAAAATAAAGGGGATGTTTTTATCAGATAAAGGACAGTATGAGACAGAGAGGGATGACCTTCTCACATTAAAAGTTTTGCTTGCAAATGAGTTCATAATGGCTCTCTGATTGTCAGTTAACAGGCTTTTGATGTGTTTGCTGGTGCACACAACAAACGCACTCAAACCACTCTGAACCAGTGTTGGGCAGGATGACATTGCTTTGTATTTTGTTACAGTAATGTGTGACTTTGTTCAGTGACAAGTAGTGTAATGGATTACTTTGTAAAATGTACATTAAAGTTAAAGTTGCTCTGTTACTTTGTCAATTTGGAGGTCAACTTACGAATTTACTGGGAGTTTAATAGGGTCAGACTGTTTGCATGCTCTGTTAGTACGTTTTTCTACTTAAGGTAATACACAAAAACATGCTATGCCTCAGTGCAGGCGATAGTCAAGGCCAGAGGCAGTATGTTTTGGTGTTGTCCATCTGTCCGTCCGTCCATCTGTCCGTCCAATTCTTGTCCTAAGAATGAATTTCTTCAAATTTAGCACAGATGTCCACTTGGACTCAGGTTGATCTGATTGAATTTTGGTGGTCAAAGGTCAAGGTCACTGTTATCTTATAAACACAATATCTGGAGATTTGTTTTTTTGTTTTCAAATTTGGTTTAAATGTTCACTAGGACTCAAGGATGCACGTGTTAGGTTTTGAAGGTCAAAGGGCAAGGTCAATGACTTTGCATCCGTCTCAATTTTGGCACAAACGTCCACTTGGACTTAAGAATAAGATGATTAGAGTCTGGTGGTTGAAGGTCAAAGCTCAAGGTCATGGTGGCCACTTATAACAGGTTTTTGGCCATAATTCGAGAATTCACTCTCAAATTTCACTCAACTATCCAATAGGATATAATGATGACATTTCTGGCATTTTATATTCAAGAGGACAAAGGTCAACTGTGCCATCATAATGTTCTGCAAAAACACATTAAAATCCGTGTAACGTGATAATTCAAATGTGTTCTGAGTTTGTCACATCACAGAAAGATGTGTTATTAAACACCTGACCAAATTTGAATGACCAAAAAAATCACCAAGTACGTTAAAGAAGGTCTCAAAATCATGAAAAAATGCACAGTATTCTCTGATCCGAAACGCTGGGGGGCGTGTCTGCTGGAGGAGCGGGGGCCACGCCCAATCGCAGTACTATGCTAATGATGCTTATCATCTTTACACTGCCACATTGTCAGGGGCAGGGTTACGCTGAGTATAGCTCCAGTGCATCATCGAGCTATGGTTTTAGGCCCACCCAAAAAATCTTGAAACAGGAAAATGGTGAAAAAAAGTCAACAGTCTAACCCCACAATTCAGTACTATAGTAACGGGTCTTTGCAACATGTTTTCAACAATCAGTTTCCAACATTTAAAATGTGTTTTGAAACAAATTTTCACTTTACACGTACTTTAATGATCACTACTCAGTGTCATAACTCGGGAACAGAGGGGGAGACATTTGGTGAGATACTAAACTGGTGACACTAATCTTGAAACTGTGCTGATTGTATAGATCCTCTGCTGCTGCAGGGGAGGCGTGCGTAATGCATCCATGTTTTCACAGACATGGATGTAGACTGCAAGTGCAACTTGACTGGTGCGCGGAAGCATGCAACTGCACGACGGTATGTTTAGTTTTAATATGTTATTTGATGCTATAAAAAGAGGGTAAGACGTCATGATTAACCGCTTTGTGCGTCAGTCATGTTCTCATAACTGATGATGCTGCTCGTAATTGGGTTAGATGTATGCACGGCTGGAATTCAATACCACGGCTCCACGACTGCACAGAGTCTGGCTCCAAAAGTGCAAGATGGCAGCACTGGTGTCCAAGATATTTTGGCTTGATTTTTGTACAGTGGAAGGAAATCGAGACATGTCGTCCATCTTTATGTATAGTTTATGGCTCCTGCAAACCGAGCGTGACGCCACATCTTGTCCTGTTTTTGTTGATAGTATAATGTAAGAGACCCAGTAGCCTACATACACACACTCAGGCCTACAGACGTATATTACAGTATTCACACACAGCAGGGGAGCCTGGTATTGCGCTGTAATTAGGCCCAGTGGGACTGCTCTTCAGTGACCCAGTAGTAGTGTATGCTCCGGACCTTTCATCAGAGCTGTTATCAGTGTTGCTTCTACAGAGTTCGGCTGAATGCTTTACACAGCGAACCACGTCTGTACTGATCACATCTACAGAAATGTGCTTGCTCGCAGTAAAAGTGTCTAAGAATGTATGTCAAAATATTTTCTTTCTCAGCCTTCATCTCTCGGATGAATAAGCTTCTTGTCAGTAGTGTCCTCAAGTGTTTGGATGCTCTTGCAACCATCCCAGTGTGCCTCCTACATCCATTTGTCCATTGTTTCAGTTCCCCTCGCAATTTAGCAATATGCTGAGTACTGTGATTACATATGTTGAGATTATTTACCTTTATTAAGTTATTAAGTCGTCCCAAAATAAGAAAAATTGTCAACATCTGTTTTTTCAAAAGAAATAATGTTTTAAAGATATTGATCCTCACTTAAATGTAGCAAAATGTGTCTTGCGGACCAAATATTTGATTGAGTTTGCTACCAAAAAGTGAGCTTGTTTCGGCAATTGTTTATGATATAATAATAATTTTAAAAAATATTTTAAAAATACCCAATACTTAGCGTCCGTGTGGCAATACAATATTGCCAGACAAAATAGTGTGTTGCTTTGATTTTTCCCAACCCCTAGTATGGATAGTGAAATGTTTTATATATATTTTTTTTGAAACATTTATAAAATATATAATAAAAATTATTTTTTAATTGAATGAAAGTACAAATCAAAATATTTACATCGTTTTTATATTTATCGATTTATTTATTTTAAACAACTTAAAATTAGGATGGGGTTAGTTAAAGTTAAAAAAAACCAACAACAAAACAACACAAACACAAGGAAATTACCTGAAAAAAGTATATAAAAATATTAATAATTCTGTTAAATAAATTTACATATTTATTTGATTATATATTATATATATGTATATTATATGTATATATATAATTTTTTTTTTGACAGTTTCCCTAGCTTTTATAAAAAAAAGAAAAATTTTCTAATGTTTTCAAAAGAAAGCTTACCAAATTGCTCAGATTCTAAAGTTTTATGTACTTGTGAAGGCGTCTGAACGCAGCACAAGAAAAGTGACGTCGATCCATCTTTTAAAGGGTTCAACAATACAGATTTTTCTGTTACATGGCCCCCACACTGAAAGCATATGATATTTATTTAGTTATATTTTGAAAGCATCAGGTTTGTTGTTGGCCTAGCGTTACAGCGTATTACTTTGAATTGTATAGTGACAGTTTACACTTCACACTGTGTAATACTCACAGACCTCACAGCTCAGTATTGTCACTTCTCAGTTACTAAAATATACATATAAAAAAAAGTATAATCATTAATTTTCTGACCTCATGTGCCCTAGAGAACACCAAACCAGAAGCCAGACTGTTTTTGTTCATGTTGTAAATATACCAGGCCTTTCCTCATTGACCCAGACCGCGTGGCTATACAGCCACTGTAAATAGCGCTGTTTCTGCTTACGGCCACAATGACTTCACAGCCCCTGTTGCTGTGGCACCGGAGGGGCCAACGGATACAAGTCTCTGCTGAAATGCTGTAAAGCTCTGCAGACACTGGAGGGAGTGCTAGACTACTGCCCGTCTTATTGAGCTGAACAGAGAAACTTAATTTGAGCTCTGAGTTGTTGCTCTGAAGTCTGTTGTTGTTTATATACACAAACAGAGAAACATTTAGACTCAGAAGCACTGACACTATATGCCAAACTTAAGGGGATTATTTTAAGTGGGTAGAGAGGAATACAAGTAAAGTATTCCTTATTGATTAACTTGATTAAATTCAGCAGCAAGTCGGTAACTGTGTCTGTCTGCTGTTTGGTGCTGAGCAGGTCGTGTACTGTGCGTTTATAAAGCTTGTTCACACAGACAGCTGCCTGCTGTGGCTGAAAACAACAAATATATTTTGTCTTTCTTTTCCATGCCTCTGCGCTGGCGACAACTGTGGCTGGAGGCTTTTTGTTTTCAGGGTTTTCTGAACATACATTCATCCATCTATCAATACACAATATCTTATCTTTAGCAAAATTCCTCAGTTTTGGCACAAGCATCCACCATGGGATATATATAAGGATACACCGATTAGAGTTTGTAAGTTCAAAGGTCAAGGTTACTGTGACCTCACAAAACATGATTTTGGCCCTAACTCAGGAGTTCATGTGCTAATCATGACAGATTTCATACACATTTATAAAAGAATAAAATGATGACGTGATTACATTTTATATCCAAAATGTCAAAGGTCAACTTCACTGTGACTTCATAATGTTCTGCAAAACACTTTTCTGGCCGTTATTAAACACGATGACTAAGCCAGGCTATCGTTTCAAAAATGTTGATACCAGTACCCTTAATGTAATACTGACACTAATAGAGTACCTCAGGAAGGGTGTATAAAACAGTTAACAGTGCAGTTAGAAATAAAATAAAATAAAATATATAGAATAATATGATATGTAGAAATATAATAAACATAGATTTAGAAATATTATAAGATGCAAGGTAAAATATCAGTGTCAATGCATATCTTCAACCCAATCATCACAGCTGAAAAGACATAAAACATCACATAGAATTAATCAGCAATTTGCAGAAACACAACAGCTTTATTTCAACGAGAACTGTCCTCTAATGTATGATACATTAGATAAAGGTTATTTGTCTAATTGGTTGAAAATTTACTTGAGAAATATTGATAAAAAAATTGACTAAAGCTTTCTGGTAAGTCGGTTTTCCTATACTTTACTTTAAAAATAAAAGTACATATTTGAAGAATGTTAATGCCAGAGATGGTTTATACATTATATTTTCAAGATATTTTAAAGTTGCAGCACATAACATGGAGCAAGATGCTATTCTAACAAAACATTTTTGCAGTATAAGAATTTTAGGAAGATTTTATCAGATGTCAATATAGTGATAATCTCCATGTCACCTAAAAAATACGCTTTATACTTTTATAAACTCCTTCAAAGTCTTCGCCACATATATGATTGGATAGCCATGGATGTAAACTGCAACTAATTGGCTAAAGCAAACAGTCTCGAGGCATTGCATTTGCATTTTTGCTTTTGGTGCTTTCAAAATAAACTTCAATTTCAACACAAAACTTTGCAGAGTGGGAGGGACGGTGGTTGTTATTGTGCACCTATTCCTGTTTGCTACCATCTTAGCATCTGGGTAATGTTACATAATAAGTCCCTCACTGAGACCCTAGTTTAGCACATGGGGGCATGAGGTAGTTGAGAAATATTCACGCCAGATAGTTTCCCTGACAAGTCATCGTCTTTTAAAGACTATTCCATGAATAGATACAATTTATGGAATTATAAACAGTTTACAGTCCATTCATAATCGGTTAATGATTTTCGACCAACTTGATCTTTAAATTATGACTGAAGCATTGTTGATCATGGTTTTAACTTCGGTTCATTTCAGAGAGTCCTCCGGGGTTTTTATGCTACACTGAGCTTCAGTATATAGAAGATATTAAGGTACATGGAAAACAGGGTTGCTCCTTTTCCAGCATATACTTTTTTTTACACACCCTAATGCATATCATAAGGCTAAGGTGTCTGACCTTATTTCAAGAGAAGCATTACATAAGTGTTCACGACTTGAAATGGAAGGAAATGCCTGGGCCTGTCACAGACAGAGAACGAGATGCAAGTTGCAGTCTCGACTATTTTTGGATTGCAGTCAGGTCCCTTTCTCCACAGTTTGTGCCTCTCCGCCACGAGAGTATGAATATTAATCGATGCTTTTATCGTTTGTTATGGAAAGGCTCCCTCTCCGTTTGAATGGCAGGAAAGCCATAAACCTGTTTTTCCCTCTGCTGTATTACCATATGAGTCGGAAACATTTCTCACGAAAAGAGAGCAGAGGACTTGTTTGAACATAAAAGCGTCTGTGTGGAAGGGAAGCTGGGCTTGGCGGGTGAATAATTTGTCCTTTCAGATTTGTTTAGAGAGGCGATGATTAGTAATCAACAGGTAAAAGGGAAGATAAATGACGTATCGCACAGACAGGCCTTTGTGAGGCATTTGTCTGTTTACATATATGTGTGTTGGCTGCAAGACAAATGCCTCTAAGCTGGCAACAGCCAAAATCCTCACGTGCCGCTCACGCCTAATCAAGGCTTGTGTCTTTGTGCGTACGTGTGTGTGTGTGTTTGTGTGTGTGTGCATTTATGTGTGGCAGATCCCATGACGTCACGCTTTCGTCCTGAGCAGCTTAGGCAGCATGTCAGTGTGTATTAAACATCCAAATCACATGACGCTTGACCTGTGACCTCGGCGTGTCCTGCACCAGTGAGAGGAGACACCAGCTCAGAGTGAGCGAGTGTGTGTGTTAGGTGAGAGAACAGTAAGTAAATCCAAGAGGCTGCATATAAAAATGCATAGAGAGGAGAAAAAAGACAGATTGGAGTAAAATAACATGACCAATAGAGCGTGTAGTTCTGTACACGAGGGACGGAGTGAGGTTGACAGTTCTTAATGATGTCCCAAAGTGGACGGCACCTGCCAAGTGTCCAGTAATGGGCTGCTTGAACAGACCGCAGCAGGCCAGAGGGGATTACATCGAAACTTTGCCCAAGGATGTTGCTACGCCTCATCTGTTGCCATGACAACTGGAGCTCCAGTTTAAGGAGAGGTGGAAAAGTTTCCGTATTAATTCATGAGGAGACGAGATGTCTTGCAGCAGTTATGAATGGTGACAGATGACAAAATCTGGCATCCTTTCATTTATTTTCTTTTAACATGTCAAGCTGTCTGCATATTATAACATGACTGCCTGAATGAATCTGCAGTGATGTTGTGCCTTTCAGTCAGTGTTTACACATCACTCTCGTTCTCTGCACTAAGTGGTTACTAAAAAATGTGGGGATGCACAGATTGTGAATTTCTGGGCGGATACTGGTGTTTAAAGTAACCAATGCTTTTGCTTATGTTGTCTATAAAATCTACAATGTAAAAATATAACTGCACAAAGTCACTCAGCCCTTAATTACACTCTCTCTAAATTTCAATCATACACATTGATGAAACAAACTTCAAAATAACCTTCTTTCACACAAAAAATAAGTGAAAAATATTCAAAATATTTTAGAAAATCTTCAAAAACTAGTGATGCACAGATGTTGAAATTCTGGGCTGATACCGATGTTTTAAAATAAAAATTTGGCCGTTAGCTGGTACCAATAATGATGCTTATATAGTGTTTTTTTTTTTTTGTTATTTATTTCCCTCTTTATGCTAGGGAAACAAAGAAATTGATACAATAAAAAAAATACTTGAACTGTTTTAAAACCCTTCATTGCACTACCTTTGAATGAGCAATTTAAAATAACCTTTTTTTCACATGACAAACATTTTTTTAAGTAACTGCTTCAAAATACCCATTTTATTTTGCTGTGAAGACAACACATTTTCCCTTCACACCACAGTATGTATCATTTTATAAGGTTTCACTGAACACGTCATTAGAACGCTATAATTTACCTTTGCCCAATACTCATTTTTAATGATTGTAGATGAACTCAATGCAAACTCTGTGAGCAGTTAGCTCTGTCCACAGCTCGCTAACAGCTAACATTAACTGTCAACACAGATTTCTTGTTCACAATTATCAGGAAAACTACAAGGTGCATCTACTGACATGTCAATAGTGAGTTTACTGCGTCCTTTCATCCCTTTCATCCTTTGTTTGTTTCCTGGACGAAATGATGGTGGAACTACTAGTGACAGAACAACCTAATGATGGAACAATGTTAGTTCATTTTTGCCACGGCAAAATTGATGTGACTCAACAGAAAAACACCAGCAACTGCCATCGGCAATTTGCTGTAAGACTTCTGGCACGCAACAAGGCAAATATTAGCCTATGCTGATGTGGGGTCGATAAATTGGTGCATCAAAAATCACAAAAAATCAAATTTTTGTTGCATGTTTCACGATCAGTAACAGCTTTTATTGAAACAGCCTGGCTTGATTCTAATAGAAACAACTTTTCGCCAAGCTTACGGGCTTACACGAGTCTAACTCATAAATACACTGTTATACAGATTACCGTGAAACTGCGAAACCTCTCTTAATCACATCAGCAGGTGTGTTCTGCGATCCCGCCTTACATGAATTCATTTAATAGTCAAATATTGTGACTCATTACCTTACATAAAATCCCATTACACATTTGACTTCACGCTTTTAAAATGGCTTGTGTGTATTTGCATCCTCTGATGTGTTCAGTTGCCAGGTAATATGATTTTGTCCTTGGTGGTGTCTGAGTCATTCTCCCATATGGCATTTACCGGTTGTAATATCTTTTTTAATGTCTGTTCGGAGCCTAAATCGTCCTCCTGAACAGCCATTAGTTTCCACCTCCAGCTACAGTCAATTCTGACGTGTGAAAACGACAGCATTCAATCACCTGGGTGTTTATTTGGAGAGGGAGCGGGGAGGTAGTTAGAAGTAAGGAGAAAGGGAGAAATGAGAAACAAAGGAAGTAACTATGTCTTGTTACAGGTGTTTAGACTTAAGTATAAATTTTTTGTCTTAGGTGTGTTTGTGATTTGTGTTTTTGTGTAACACTTACGAGGTGTGCAGCAGCAGATGGCTTGTGCCATCGTCTGCCAGAGCTTCCACTTCTCACTGTGACAAACACACACACACACACACACACACCAAGAAACGTGCACAAACACATGCAACGGCACTCACATGCAGAGTCTACGATTATCCCCCTTGAAGGCTCATCTGCTCAGGATATTGCCTCGGGACAGAACAGGAGCTGAAAATGTTGCAGCAGCTTTACTGTTTACCTTCAGCTTGGTGGCTGAAAAGAGCAAATACAACTGTTGACCGGCTTGCTTTGAATGACACTTTATTAATATTGTTCACAATGACAAGTATAACCTGACAGACTATGACAAGACTGCCTACATTTCTCAATAGCAGAGAACTGCGTGTATCTCCTTGCACAGTGTGTGTCTGAGCAGATATTAGAGATAAAGCAGATATTTTGTAAGGCATTAATGTATCCTCAAGTGTTTATTTTGTCCTTGAAATTTTTGAGGATAAACATAAAATTTGTTTATGTCAGGGAAACAGCAAGTAAAGCGCAGTGGAAAGCTCAACTTTTACTTTAAAAAAAATCTGTCTTGAGCTTAAAACCATAAATGAAGGTAGCACAGCCTACTACGTCCAAACTGCCTGCCAACATTACTGAAAGGTCTAAATGTGGATTCATTGATATGTTTTACCCCAAAGCTTAACTGTTCATTGGGCTGTTTATGATTATTTGGGATTTTTAATGCAGACAAACTTGTCAACTCTCTATTAAAATTTCTCTTTTTCTTTAAGACTTTTCCTTTTTGGATTTGGAATCTAAAGCTGGCTGAAAACAACTTCAGCTCAGCCCTACAGTGTACAGGCTACACATTTGTACAATTGGAGAATGCAATAATCACTTTAGCCAATAATACTCAACTTGATTTTCCCAGGGACCACTTTTGCAAAGTGACAGGAGGTCAGGGGGAAGTTAACAAGATGCAGATTAGAGTTTGGCCAGATTCTTTGTCAGAGGGTCCAGGAAATCCTCCCCTGGCTCTTCTTTTTTTCGTTAACATCTTGCTTTTGTTGCTGTTTTTATATTTACTTTGGCACTTTATTTCCACCACAGTAAAAATATCCCTATTGGAATCTATTTCTTTTCACTGTGAATCAGAAAATGGTCAGCGAGCCACCCGGCACCATGTGACCTGCATATCCTAAATTGAGTACCACTGCTTTGGGCTTACAACAGTGGTGACTTAAAAAAATATATTAAATTAATAATTAATAATATTTATTTCCATATATTTTTTTATCACACAGTAGAGAGGAGCTAACGAGCCACAGGCCGCCTATTGTTGATCTAAGTCAGTTAGAGCTTTACTTGACCTCATAATGTTTCTCTATCAAATGTGTTTTTTCTGGAAGAGCAAAATCCAAAATGCTTCAATGAACAACCCTGTAAGTTCTCATGTCCATACCTATGTTTCTGTGTTCATTTGTATGTGTTTAGTAACATATTCTGCTTTTTTTTAAGTGATTCATTAATTTACTTAATTATAGCAGGAATATTCCTGCTATTTTTTCTCCGGGTAATTTGTGTGTGAGGCCCATAGTGACAGGTGCAGAGTGTATTATTGGGTCGGTGAGTCAGTCCGTCTATCAGACTGCTCTTCAAACTGAAAGAGAGAGAGGGGTGGCTAACTTTCATCACCTCACACATTCATGACATGTTTGTTATGTAATAGAGAAAAACACGTATGCATATACATAGATACTTGAGGGTATAGAAACACACAAAATGACGTCAATCGCACGCATGTGCAACCTGCAATAGATTAGTTAACTCGCTCAACTTCATCTGCTCCTCACATTAATCTCCAAAACACATACATGCACACACACACCATGTCCTTCAACCCTTGGTCAATATCCCTGTGCTCCTGCCACCTTCACCCTACCTCCACCATCCAGCGTTATTGTGATTCATACTCACTCACCTTGCGAATCCCTGGCATAAAAATGACCTTGCTGCACTATTTTAGCATTCACTGTTGCTGTAAGCCTGACATGGGCTGTTTATAGCTTTGTCCTATCAATAAATGAGGACCAGTCCCCCGGAGCGAACGGGTTATATCATAACATGTGTGAGTGTATGGAACAGCTGTGAGCAAAGCCCGAGCCAGGCTCTGTGCATATCTCCTGCTCTGCATTAGATTTTCCTCTCCTGTGGCGGGGCTGGAACAGAGAACAGGACATGGCAGGCACATACACCTACGATATAAACACATATACACTCAGACACAAAAACAAAGGCTTATTGTTGGGATATATTCACATGCACACACACACACAAGATAAGAGCCAGATTATACAGCAACACATGTCACCTCAACGTTAAACAAAGAAGGGTAAACACAGTGGAAACGAAGGGGAAAATATGCAACCCTGGGGCAACACAACCGTGGAAGGCATTATAAAGATGAAAGAAAAACATTTTTTCCAAAAGACAGAGAAGGTAGATCTCCTTTATGTGCTGCTGTTTTCCTGTTGGCAGCAGTAACAGTGGATGGGGCATTAGGTGGAACCCTTTCCTGCTAATCAATACAAGTTGTTAGAGCCTCTCTCTCTCTTTTCTTGCGCTTTATGTCTCTCTCTCTCTCAGATCCATTGTAATGCAGCACAGAGCAGTCCACACATGGCCGTTACAAAGGCTGCTTGTACTCTAGTAGACCTTGGGCTGGGAGCCTTTGTAGCGAAAGTCTGTGACCTCACTCGTTCCTTTTATTACACGGACACATACACACAAACATGCTCCTGGGGGAAAGCATACGGAGGCGGACGCTTTGTGAAAAAAATAAATAAAAAAAACCCACACATCCGCCGAGATGTAATATTGGTCTATTTACAAACATAAGCTCATGCCCCTCGGCACATATAGGTGCATAACGGCGAAGTGTCGACACACCAAGACACTCACACAAGCTCACTGTGCCCCAGTCCAGCTTTTCACAGCACTAATGGCCTTGGTGCTATGAAAGCACGGAGCAATAAACACAATGCCGGCCCACACGGCATGTGAGTGAGTAGGCTGTGAGTTGTGTGCTGAATGGATCTGTGTGTGTGTGTGTGTGTGTGTGTGTGTGTGTGTGTGTGTGTGTTGTGTGTTTTACGAAGGAGCCATGCTTTGTCACAGCACTCCACACACTGAGCTTCCAGAAAAGGCCATGTTTCAGTATGGTTTTGTAAGGACCTCGCCACCAGGGCTCAAAGAGGACGACACACTGTAGCTCAGTTCACATCCCGTTTAGGTTTATCTCTGTGTTTTTATTGTTGTGTCACTCTGCTGCAGTGAACTCATTGAACTCATAATTGTGGGGTGAAGTCTGATTTATATTTTGTTTCTTTCTTTTTTTTTTAAGCTTCGCTAGCAGTGTGGCTTTACGGATGGCAGTGTTGGTCTGTCGGCTCTTGGTTCTTGAAATATCTAAACTATGATGTGGACTGCCATGAAATTTTGTAGTCTCCAGAGGATGATTGTATTGTCCTATAGTGCTGCCAGCAGGTTACATTTTCCAGTTATCCAGTTAAATAACTTAATATCTACTGCACATTTGGGACAGGCATTCACGTGGCCCTCGGGATGAAGGGTAATCCTTAACTGATAACACAGTGACCAAACTTTGATTACCATCGTATTAGTTCAGGGTGCAAGAAAAGTCATGGATGCTGTATGTAATGTACCAGTGTTTCCCATAGAATTACGATCTGTGTGATGGTAGCTGCCAAGGGGGGGGTGGGGGACGATAATTGATCTGTTGATTAGGTCAGATTGATGGCTAAGAGTTAGGACTGCCCCTTTAAAGTCTGAGATTTGAATCATCAGGACACCCTCTCAGCTGACTGAGATGGCTTTATGTTTGGTTTTTTTCCATCCATCCATCCATCCATCCATCCATCCATCCATCCATTTTTCTTTCGCTTATCCGGGGTCGGGTCGTGGGGGCAGCAGCCTAAGCATGGCTGCAGAGTGATTGCTCTTGACTTTCACGCTACTCTTTGTTACAAGCATATGCATGCATGATGCAGTAGCAGGGATGAGGAAGGGACTTTGCACCTTGGGCTCCAAGATAACATTATCTTCTCTCTTCTGCATAGAAGTGGTGAATTTAAAGCTCACAGCAATGTAATATGACTCATTCTCTTGCTTTTGTTTGATATCTGTATCTGCAAAAAATATTGTGCATATCCAATCTGCCGTTAGCGCTGTTAGTTTGTTTACATGAACACTGCTGTGACACTGAACGTCCCTCTGGAATATGGAATATGGAATATATTATATGGAATAAAAAAGAATTGTCAAATATTGACATTGAAATGACAGAATCTTATTTGACTGACATAACTCTGAGTTAAGTATAGCCCTAATGAGAGGAGCAGCTGCTGCAGAGGTGAGCAAACTTTTAGACCAAATGCAATCAACAATAAGTTTCACTTTCACTGCACCGGATGTTCTGCTGCTCCGTATGTGCCCAGAGTACGCTCTGTGCTCAGGGAGAGTGGTGAGGGAATAGACTAAAATAAAAAATCAAAACGTGATGGCAGATGTTTTATCTGCCAAAAATCAACAAATATGTGGGAAACCCTGCGTATAATGCTGATCTTACTCCAGCCCAGTTTCCAGAGCGAAATGCAGGCATTGCACGTTTCTGTAAACCATAAAAATGTTACATTTGTACTTTTTCATATCATTATATCAACTTTGTAAATTGGTGTATGAGGTGACTTTGTCAAGGGGGAGGTGGAGTGGATAGAGAATGGCAAGTCAGAATGGGGAAAAAAAGTTTCTGATTTCTGATTTTGTGGAGTCATTGTGTTTTGAAATGACCTGTTGCTGTCTTTCAGTGTCTTTCTAGGCACAAAATGTGGTTGTTTTTTACCACGGCATTACTTGTGCCAGTCTAATGGGGTATTTAGAGCCACAACACAATCTTTTCCTAACCCTAACCAGGTGGTTTTTGTGCCTAAACCTAAACACATGTTAACCACAGTATCCACTACATATTGAGGTGCAAATATGATGTATCAGTGGTTTTCACTGAAGTTCAAAGCCAAGTTTTTTTTGGCTACTGGGTTGTATACTCATAATCTGTAGAACATTTACAGCTGTAGTGCTTTTGGCTAAATTAAGAACAAAATAAGCAATTGACAGAGAATATTTGAAAAATATTTGTTTGTCACAAGTGGAAAATGCTGGATTGGTGTGGATAGAGGGGAAGAGCGAAAAACAAACGATGCAGTTCACAATCTATCCACACTGGTGTGGACATGACCTTAGTACGGAGTGCCAGACTCTCTCTCTCTCTCTCTCTCTCTCTCTCTCTCTCTCTCTCTCTCTCTGCCTCCCACACACACACACACACACGCCAGGTTTGCGTCTGTTTCCCATGGCCATACAGTGACATGTAAAGCAGCTGTGCTGGCAGTTGTCAGTGTAGTAACCAGAGAGGAGAACAGAACAGAACAGGACTTCAGCAATAATGCCACAGTGGGTCTGTCTGTCTGTATGTGTGTGTTAGAGAGAGAGAGAAAGAGAGGCAGAGCCTGCTGAGCCAGGCCTCTCATTATGTGGGATGTAATCTGAGCTTTCGGGGCCCGGGCCGGCCCTCTGACTGCGCTGAATGGGGGGACGAGCACCGGCCCCCACTGTCTTTCCTGTGCTTTCACTCTGCTTAGCTCGGCAACTCTGATTATAAACCGAGAGGGTGGGGTGGCCGTTTGGGGCGGGGGAGTGGTGGAGGTTTGGGTGGATCAGGGGTGGTGAAGTTTAGGGCTGGTATGGGTGTGATGGTAAGCTTGGTGGTAACAGTTTGTGGGTTTTCTGAGTCTGTCTTGCTGAGCCGGATAGTTTGCAATGTGTGGTCTTATCTTCATACAGTATCAAAACAAGAAAGTATGAGATTGAAATTACTTTCCACTAGGCCTGGGCAGTATGTAATATTTCAATACCTTTATTCCTTCTGGAAATGTCATCGGGGAATACGGTACAGTGTTAGCAGCGCTAACACACCTTACTTTTTAGAACAGACCCTCAATAAATGCTGTAAGAATTTATTTATATGTCACATCGTACTCTGTAAAATGGCTCATCTAATGTTAAGTTTAATGTAAGTACTAAAATATTATTTAAGGTATATTATTATTATTATTATTATTATAAAAAAGAATGTATGGACTCATAAGTAATCCCTCTCAATCATCACTTTTGACCCACTAGAAATGTGTGGCAGTGTGTTTATCTGCAGAGACCTTGCCCTTTGTCTGTACTTTCTTATCACCTCCACCAGACAAACTACTAAACCAATCATGCTGTCATTGACTGCTGATTCCTCACTGCTCTTAACGGGGCAGTGGGGGCCACAGTTCCTAAACAAAATCACGTAACAAAAGCATACAGCAGTAAGATTTCCTGCAATTGAAAAGAGTAAAAACAAAAACAAAAAAAGACCACACTGTTGCAGGCCATATTTTGGTCTTCATCGTGGCTGACATAGAAAGGTTTGGTCTCATTTTGAAATTCATCTGCAGATTAATTGCATCTATCTCGTAAAGTTACACACAATACGAGATGAAAAAAAGCTCTGTTTTGTTCTTGGCTGCCCGTCTGACTTTTAGGGAATCTGGTGAGACAATTCCCTCGGGCGCAGCTGCACCTTGTGTATTATCTATAGTGGCCGTGATCAGCTCCGGTAGCCGACTGGCGGAGATCTGCACTCCTACCAATGCACACTTCTAGCTTTATTGTTATTTTGCTTTGTTCGGGACATTCCTGGGCTCAGTGCTCAGGTGAGGTTGAGACTTTTTAAAAAGGTAACTACCAGGTGCCAGACCATAAGCAGCACGCATTTAAGAGGAAGCTACAAATATGGCGCACCAAAAAAAAAAAAAAGCAATTACAATGAGGCAAATCACCAAGCAGACACAGCTAGGGTTGGCTTTCACTTTCGCTGGCGATACTGCTTACAAATGGTAACCGACAAATCCTGCATAGTACACCTTTAATTTGACCCTTACTGATATCATCTATGGATTTTAAAGGCATCAAATCCAGTTGTCCAGGTGCTGTAACAGAGGGGCAAGATGGTGTGTGTGTGTGTGTGTGTGTGTGTGTGTGTGTGTGTGTGTATGACTGCCAAGGTGTGATGCTGAAGTCCTCCTAGCCCAGATAACCTTGGGTCACCTCAGACTAAATGACCGCTTCTGCACAATAGAAATGATTAATGTCCACCTTCAATTTCACACACACACACACACACACACACACACACACACACAAGCACATGTGTCAAGTCACGTGTATTGCACATGTGTGTGTGGTATTGGGGTGACCACCTTGTCCCTTGGAGCTAATGAGGCCCAGCGACCAGTGTCCCATGGTTAGATGTGTACTTGATACTGGGGCATTAGCTAAATACAGCAGGCACACCCTTCATTTCCCCTGGTACGTTTTTATCAAAAGACTACGTATTATACGTCTTCCTACAGCCATTATAAGCACTGTTTACACACTGGAAAACACCCAGAGGAAGAACTATCTGGGTCATTTGAAAAGCACATCACCTTTTAAGCAAATTAAAAAATAGAATAAAAACAAAACTAACAAAACAGCTTTAATTGCTGGAATTCAGGAGGTAAAAACTTGTAAGGTGACCCCGTTTCTCAGTGGCAGAAGTGGGTCTCTAATATGAAATGAGTACAGGGGTAGGTTGTGTGTGTGTGTGTGTGTGTGTGTGTGTGTGTGTGTGTGTGTGTGCGTGCGTGTGCGTGTTTTCTCATGTGATATGTGTGTTTTTGTGTAAAAGGGGGCGGTGGTTTACCCCAGGGGAGCTCTCTGCCTACCTTTATGTTCTCCTGTGTTTACTTTCTACCAGTCGTAATTGGAGGAGTGACTCAGTCTGATGTTCTCTGGGGAACAAATTATTAATTTGTAGCCATTTCTGCCAGACTGCAGTTTCAGTCATGGATGTAGATGCGTAGAGAGACAAAAGGGAAATAATTTGGGCAAGTTCTTGAGTGTGTATTTATGTAAGTCCTTTGACTTGTTTCACTCTGAGTGATGTGTGGTCTTAAACAGGCATTGACATGGAGTGTAAAGGGAATACATTTTATTCGTCTTCTCAGTCTTTTTCCCTGCCTTGTTCTGTATTCTACCTCTGTACTGGAGTGTGTTTGTTGGAGTGAGGAGGGTGGTGGTTGGCAACCCACACTGCTTGTGAGTCAGCTGAATCACTTACACTTGGCACAGCATGTCATTTGAGAGAGAGAGGGAGAGGCTGCAAGAAAGCTGCGAGGCTCATGACAGAGGGCACAGAGTGAATAGTGACCGAGCGGGGGAGGTGGTGAAATATGTGTTCCCAAAATCTGATGGGTGTAGCGGGTGAAAAGATTGATGCGATAGCAGGTGCGGTGTTTACTGAGTCACCGACTACACTTACAAGAGAAACAAGCTAATTGGGAGAAATTAAGGTGAAGGCAGCGAGCTGAAGAGCATGTTTAGATGCAGCTGCTCTGTAATCTGATTTGCCTCCATACGGCTGGCGTTTTTACAGCTTATTAATTGGAATAACACCCTTTGGAGGGTGTTGGAGTGACGACACATAGAGGGACCACAGAATTACCGTACCCCGAGCATACGTACAAATGTAACAAAGAGGCTACAGTAGAGTAGCAGTGGAAACCAGTTAATTTTGTGTCGTTTCAGTTTAAGTTTTAGTCAGACTCTGGGATTTTTTCATGTGTTATGGATACAAGGATGCATCACTACCAGTGAGGATAATCTTCTCTTATGTTCTTCTGCAATTCCACCACAATACTTTGGCTGTAAAAGACCAAAATAAACCTTGTTAAAAATCAAAATGGCCAAGAAATCACCCTAGCTCCCTCTGTGCACTGTGTGCTGTGCTAAGTCTCATTTTTATTCCCTTAAGTATAAAGATAAATACTCTCATTTTGTGACCGTCACTGCCCACATACATTTATGTGTCCTTCATGTTGACATAGATACATCCATAGATAGTACAAGAGGTTAGAGTCAGAACGACAGTGGAGGAGGTTGTAATGTACATTTTAACAGAGGCAAACTGCAGGAGTCTGAGGCCATTAAATGCACTGTGACATTTAGATGGAGAGTTATTTTCATTATATAAGCAATTCTTTCCATTCTGCCATTTTTAGATGTCTTTGACATGTCCCACAGTTGTATCTTGCTTGAACTATGCTAAATTGCCCCCATAATCTTCATACACAGAGGTGTTTTAGCACTGTTTCATCAATTATCTCCATACCAGTCCGTACTAACAGGCTGGAAAACACATATCACATTCATGTACACTGGACATGTGCGTGCTGATGTAAACAGGGAGCAGTTTGTCTACTCTGCGGTTGGTCACTTAGTTACAGAAAGAAAAATATGGATTTGGTGAAAAGTAAGACCAGAGATTTCTTTGCTTGGACCGACAACGGGGTGGAACTGATACTGAAAGTAATAAATGAAGATGGTTAAGGCAACAAAAAATGGATTGGGAGTCGTTGCAAAGCAAATGTGGTGACATACTAGAGCGGTGCTAGGAGCATTATCCATGGGTGAAGGAAGCCACGGCAATGGAAAGGAGCACCCACCATAGACGTTTTATAAAGATGGACAACATGACAGCTCCCCTAAAGTGTAGGTGTTCAATATTGGTCGCCCCCTAGTGTCTGACTGCAGTATGGGTCATTAAGCCCACCTCTCCATGTTAGTGAATGGGACACAGGCCAAACTAAAGACTCAAAGTTACACACCAAATACATTTTTCCAAAGATGGAAAGTAGATGAAAGTAGTTCTCAGCACACTAATGTTTGTTCAAGTGTTTGTTTTTATGATAAGTTCAGTTTTAATGAGTTATTCAAGTCTACAAAAAGGCGATTTTCCACTGTGATTTACAGCTGTCCGTGAGCTCGCATTCAATGGGGGTGCTTGCAACTGGTCGGATGGGTGTTTAAGTAGGGGCACGTTGTCCATCCTTATATTCAGTCTATGGTACTCACACAAAAAGGATTAAATTACAAAAGGTATGCAGACCTAGCTTTATTAATTTGCCCTACTTTGTTGTGACTGATAACAACCAATCAGGAGGTGAACATGGGTCTCTGCACCATCCTTTTCATGAGTCTTCCTTTCCGCCTGTCCAGACTAAAACCCAACCGTGGAGTTTTCAAACTGACACTGAGTCAGCAGAGGTCTGTTTTAGAGTTTCTAAAACACCAGATTGGTGTGGATGTGAGCGTTTTAAACCCAAAATATATATCAGTGTGGGTGCAGCCTTAGTTTACATTTGCACTCATTAGTGATATCAAAACTGAAAGGAACAGTTAATATTCATATAGAGCTTTCTGTACCAATCCCTGAAGAAACCCACTGCTCAGTGACAAGAGGCCTTTCTGATCATCGTCTGCCAAAGTAAAGCTGCTTTGACTGAATCCACACAAACATTCATGGCTGACATGCGAGAAAGGCAGATTGACAGTGAGATCATTCATGAGAGCTGATTCACACAGTACAAAAACCCTGCAAACACACACACACACAGACTTTCACATGCATGAACAGGGACACATGCATGTTTTTTCCCCTGCAAATGTGTGTGTTTGTTTTTGTAGAAAGATTATTATGTCCAACAGCCCACATCTAACCTCCGAGGAGACGCTGTCTGTTTACATTTACTCCCTTGGATTTCTCTCAGGCCTCAACCTAAAACTTGTCCTGAAGTAAAGTAAGAAAAGACAAGACAGAGAGACAGAGGGAGAGAGAGAGAGACAGAGCACCAGAGAAAATGTTGTTTATGAGTGTTTGTGGGTTGTTGTGTGTAAGAGCATTCCTGAGTGTGTGAAAGCACCTTTGTCTGCCTCTTCAGTGTGTATTAGGAAAATCGGGAGGAAGCCAAACCCCGTCCTGTATCTTTTTATACCTCAGGCCAGTGTTTCACCCCCTCTGACAATGAGATAGTCGGTGATTTGTGTGTTACTATCTTTAGTGGAACATGCGCTCTGCTGACCTATCAGTAACTGGAAAAGGAGACCTGAACTGGGGAGAGGAGTGGTGAGAAGGTGGGTGTGGATGGTCTCAGATGAGCTTGACCTGCTTTTTTTTTTAAGAGATTGTTGTGCAATACCTCATGAAATCTGCTCCAGACACAGAAGTCGCTTTCTCAGAGATCACAGGTGGCAGCAGCTCGGGCTTCGGGAAGAGATCATATGACAACTTGCATTACAAGTTAAGGTGATACGGACAGATGATTTCTTACCTTCATATTCCCGAAACACTCTCTGTCCTACTGGCATGAGAATTCAAAGTCTTTATTACCTTTTAGCGGACTTGACATCAGAACTTATTCATACAGTATATCATATCTGACTTTATACGACTACATACAAAAAGAATCAAATAAAGTCTCCCTCATGAACTGTGGTCCTCAGTGAAATGTGTTTGTTTCCTATCCCCTCACATTAGGAACAGTGCTGTTGACTCATGTCCTTATTCTTAGCACGCTGCCTCCAGTATCCTCTTAGTATAGTTTGGCGGGTACACTATCTATTTCAGTCCTATATGGACAAACATATGGTTAGTGGGAAGGACATAAGGGGCGAGGGTGATGAAGAAAAAGAGAGCAAACAACACAGTCAAGCCTTATCGAAAAGCCAAAGTTGTGGATTTTGAAATGCTTTCACAGTTTCAAACTAACAACACTATCGATTTTATTTACTACCACTGTCTATATGTAAAAGATAAGAGAGATATGTAGTTGAACTGGATAAACAGAGAGAAAGGACTGAAGAAAGGAATTGTGTAGATAATACAAGCTCACATATTAAAGGAACAGTTTGACACTTTGAGAAACCTGCTTATTGGCTTTCTTGCAGGGAGTTAGATGAGAAAATTGATACCACTTGCATGTCCACGTGCTAAAAATAAAGCTACAGACAGTTAGCTTAGCTTAGCACAAAGACTGTAAACAGAGGGAAACAGCTGGGCTGGCTCAGTCCAAACATAATAAAATCCACCAACCAGCACCTCTAAAGCTCACTGAATAACATGTTATGTCAGATTTATTTAATCCTTACACAAACCCAAATGTAAAAACAGCATGTTGTGGTTTCATGTAGTCCAGTCTTTGTCTGCAACTACTATTGTTCTTTGAATCTGGCATTCAAAGACAAAATACACACCAGAGGCTAACTATACTCAGTATGATAACATACTGTACACAGAAACACATAGAGCATATCATGCAGCCCTACTCACTATAGATCTGCATGCTAGGAACGACACCAGAGCAGCTTTCAACAAGCGTTACTCCTCTTCTCAACATAAAGTGAGCGAGCTCTGGTGGACGAAGCACAAAAAATTGTACAGATATACGTAGCAATGGCGCAGCGTAAGGAGGAGATGAAGGTGATTTCTTCAAATGAGTTTATTAAGTTTTTTATTCATAGCTGATGTAATTGTCTTGTGAATGAACCAGGTTAGGACATCCTCACAGGGAATAACTAAAACAATCAGATGTTGTCTCATTTGCATATGTCCAGTTAGGTAGTGAGTTACTCAAAAGACACACCAAAACATGGAAGTCAAACCTGCCATACTGGTGTCAGAGATATAATTTTCTAAAGGGTAAAGCAGACAGTCACATTACTTTACTGTAAAAGCCACACTGACAGAACAGACATCTCGGCCCAAACATCTTATCAAAAAACAACCTTTGTTTGTCGACAGAATCTGAACCAGAAGAGCGAAACTCCCAAAGGTCTGCTGGTCTAGTGCCTCAGCCACTTGGCCAAACCAACGTCTATAATGAAGATTTATATTCTCTGAGTCAAACTCTGACTCAATATTGACTTGAATCAATATTTCTTTGTGCGCGAGGGCCTGAGGCTCTCAAACCTCATTACACAAAATAGATCTGCATTTTATCAGGAAGCCTCACTTTTGCAGGGGATTCCCAGCTGACCGCTTTTGCTGTTTGGGCTAACTAGCACCGACATGATTGTAAAAATCTTTGATGACGCCTTTTGGTATTCTATCCTTTATTCAATATTCTGTGTCTCTGTCCTCTAGCACTATTATCAATACCATAAGAAATTGAGAAAATGAGTAATTTCACAGTGCTATAAATGTTATGCCTGTATTCACAGATCACGATTAAATGCCCATCAGCATATCTATAATCGCATGGTTCAGAAAAGGTTCAAGCCTGCTGTGCTGCTGCAGTAGCTGAATGTGTCAACAGCTTCATCAGATGTCAACTTTAAATACCAGCCAGCCACTGAGATATCCCATACTGATGGAAATAAATGTTTCAAGCTGAGTTTCAAGCATGTGACAGCCCTCTCTGTGCAGCGTCTATTAGTGGAACAGGAGCCGTGGTATCAGTGGTCGATGGTAAAAATGTGTCTCTTGTCTTGTACTCATATAGTGAAATCTCCACCTGATATGATTCCAAACGAGAATTATTTTCCTCATTTCAAAACAGTTTCTCTAACTCAGTTAGTTGCTGCGAAAGGTTAAAACAGTGAACAGTAGAAGTCCTTATTTAAATATAATTTAAATATATTGTTAAAAAATTTTTGGGGTCTGTTAAACTCTTTGAAACCAGGAGCGACATCGCTTTTCTTTCGCTCTGCTTTCAGACACCTTTCAAACTTTGAAGCTTGAGCAAATTGGTGCAATTTATTTTAAAAACAGGGGGATTAGGTAATGAGCAATTTGGCAAGAAATGTTCCACAAAGTTCAACAAATTTGTAGATTTAGATTTTTAAAAAGCTAGGGAAAAATGTCCAGGTAAAAAAAAAAAAAAGCTAAGTAAAAAAAACTATTAAAAAACTATAATTAATAAGTACATATTTAAAAATGTTACAGAATTATTATATTTTAAGCACTTTCCATGTCATTTCATTTTTTCTTCTTTTTTGTCATTATTCATTATTTACTAATTTTCTGGTAATTTTCTTTTCCTTTCTCACTAATTTCTGGCTAACTTTTTTGTCATTTCTTCTTTTGTTGATCATTGGCTTCCTCCTGCGATTTTGAAAGAAAGAAAACCAGATTCCTGGTTGACAAAATACAAATTAAAAAGGAATATCAATGAGAGAATCCCTGCGTACCTTCTCTTATTGCACCAGAGAGACCAGGAGTTTGGTAACAAGCACAGTTTGGCTCATTAGCAGTTTTTACATGGAGCTTTTTCTTTCACTAATGATCAGAATAGAAATAAATACCTAATCAGAGTCAAAATGTCTCAAGTAATAAATGAGAATATACTGGCTCATCCAAAAAAAGCGCATTAAACCTTAAACAAATCATTCAGCAAATGCAAAGTTGTCACATCTACCATCACTTTGATTAATCTTTCATAAAAACATTCTTTACAATGACTATATTTTATCTCTGTCTGCTCATGCTCTGAAATCCAGTTCAAGTTTAATCCAGTCAAGTAAAGATACTCTTCTGGGAAGTCTCCCCACTCCTGTAATTTACGGGCACTTCTACCTTTTTCAGAGTGCTGAATGTTTCTCAGGGGAGCCATCTTGAATAGGTGATGTTATCATTTTGGGGAACATAAACAGAAAGCTCATCTTCTGCTCAATAACTCCAGTGGTGTATTCTAGCAAAACTGTTTCAGTGTGATAGCGCAGAGGACCAATAAATGAGTGTTAACACAGGCTCATCTTGTGCTTGTGGTGGAGTGTGCATACAGTGTTAGTAATGTTGCAGGACAGGACTGCTTGTGAAACCATCACAATTTGTAGAGTATATAAAATGGAGAGTATATAGAGCATTGAATGTATAAAGATTGACAGAGTCACCGTGACACCACCTATTGGTTTGTTGACTCCAGTTTTGCAGTCATTAATTTGTTATTTTGGCTGTTGCAATCTTGGATTTTTGGAGCCGTAAGTGACCATATTTGGATATTTGGTGGATTGGATTTTGGCCCCACCCTTAATTTATGCATGACTTTAAGCCTTAATAAACATAAAACAGAGGAGTTTACCCCTGTGCAGTTGTCACGAAGGGTGAAATTAGCTATAGAGATCAAAACAGTTTTTTATACCAGGCTGTAAACATGTTTGTCTCTGCGGTAAATTTGGGCATTTTAACATGGGAGTCTATGAAGATCAACTCGCTTTTGGAGCCAGCCTCAAGTAGCCATTTTCGGGCCTGCAGTTTTTGGCAATTTGGCATTGGCTTCATTTTTCAGCCCCAGACGTTACTGCTTGATATGGCGTATGGATGTCAGCAGTTAACCGTTAATTGGTTAACCACCATGAACATTTTTGACCGATCATGCATGTCGGTGTATAGGTTAATTTTGCTTTTTCAGTTTACAACATTTACTGTTGATGCTGATCCCAACCCATAAACGTTGCTGTGGGAAATTACGCCCATCACTTCGTTTACCCCAGGTCACCCCCATGAGTTCAACAGTTTAATTTTGAGCCACAACTCCCTTTAGCATGGTAAACCATGTTATTACTGTTAGCTCTTTGGGGGGTCAGCAGGGAGGGGGGACCTCTGGAGGGTCAGCAGTGGAAACTATTTTTCTGCATGTTAGCGTGCTGGCTTGCTGTTAGCAAAGCCAATAGAAAATAAAATAAAAGTTAATACATTTACATGCAAAAACTTAAGCAGCCGTAAGTGGAGAGCGCATGAAAATACTGAATCAATGACTCACCAGACTATAAATAAATGCCACTTTTATTTCATGTCATTTTTTAATGACTGGCAGTTAAAAGTAAAATTATTGGAAACTGACATGCCTAGAGTATTAACTCCATACAGAAATATTAGGGCCAAGATTCAAACCCTCGACAGGCAACAGTACTTTTGGGGGAGCTTTCTCAAGACATGACATTTGAAAGATGTGGGTGTTAACCAGGCAGGAAGGTTCTAATGAAAGATACTATCCAGTTGGTTTATGGGAAGTGTAGGATTTAGCATTTTTGGAGTGTGACCCAAACTTGGGACTAAAAGTCAGGGCATCTTTTTTTTAAATTTCTCTCTTAACTTTGTTCACTTGCAGTATTAACTTGCCACAGCTCCCCTTTAAATAGCCTATGTATTTTTGGGTGATATGGGAATTGCTGGAGAACAGGTAGTACAATCAAAATGTTTTGATTTGTTAACCTCAGAAATGTAATCTATAAATTCTCTCCTGGTTCCCCCCCCACACACACAAAGCACATACAAAAAAACAAATAGCATATAATCAGTGTCTGCAGTTTCCTGTGGAAGGGACAGCAGCATCTAAATGATGATCTTTATGTTGTGGTTCACTGAAAGTCTGCGGCCTCATTGTAAGTCTGTATACGTTTCTATTTTGTAAGTGCATGTGTGTGTGTGTGTGTGTGTGTGTGTGTGTGTGTGTGTGTGTGTCTCACTATGTACCCAACCATTACCATGTCTATTGTGTGTGGTTGTCAAGCCACCATGAATACGACTGGAGCTCCAATTGCAGGGTGGGAGGCAGAAACCAACAGCTTATGGCTTAGAGACAACGTTATATTTTCATCTCTGGCTTGACAACAGCATTTACATTCTCAGTCCAGTCTGGAAATGAGATGACAGAGAGGAGATGTTACATTACAGTGCCTGAAACAATTTAGTTTTATGGATCAGTCACTGCTCTATGAAGCAAACCTGTATCACTATCCAAACGTATAATCGCCGTGAGGAAGTGGGGGTCACGCATAATGTAATATTTGTAATGACCAGTCATTAAATGGTTGCAAAAGCTAAAATAAAGCTTATTTCTCCCTTCATGATAATGTTCATCTCAACCTACAATCACTGCTTTGTAACGTCAGCATTAGACAACCACTGTGATCATCGTTGTCATGCGGCATCACCATCATCACTGTCATTGTTGTCATCTGCATCATTGAAGCCACACCCGATTGCTCTTCTTATCTGCTTATCTTCCAACTTCTCTCCTCTTCCTTCCTGCCTACGTTCCTCAAGCTACCTGTAACAGAGACCCCTGCAGAGTTATGCTAATAACAGCTTTTCTCCTGAGACAGCCCAACTATTGGCTTCAATAAAAACTGCCTTCCCGCTGGGGACTTAGCTGGCTCATTGCTGTCTCTGACTCCACAACCTGTCACATGGTGTTACAGTGCTGCGCTTTCAAATGTCAGCCCACACATACCTGTTTGCCTGTGGAGGACGCTTATATCACTGATTCATTTTAGAAGATTGTGCGAGAGTGAGTGTGTTCGGCAGAGGTCACCTGGGACTATACACTGTGCTGTTATCGAGGTAATGGGTGTTGTTTGTGCTGTGAAGTGTGCATTCAGAGCTGTGGTTGGGGGTTTTAAGAGTTGGTGCAAAAGCAGATAGATGGCAGGTTAGAGACCATTGTTGAATATTTCATCATCTTAAGTAATTAAGAATAAGGGTAAACTCAAATGACACAACTGAAACTGTGCCAAAGAATCATAACATAACATATCCTTAACTCCACAAGGCATTAAAGGAAAAGTACAGCATTTTGTAAAATACACTTATTTGCATTTCTGCAGAGGGCTGGATGAGAACATCAATAACACTCTCATGTCTTTATGGTGAATATATATGAAGCTGCTGGAAACAGTAAGTTCCTGGAGTCTCCTCTGGTTGCCTGGTAGCTGGCAAAAAAAAACTTTTTTCTGTTTAAACAAACAAGATATTACTTTATAATTCAGACAGTGTTTGGCTAGCTTCTCCTCCTCTTTCCAGTCTTTGTGCTAAGCTACGCTCACTGTGTCCAGCTACATATTTACTTACACTTACACACACTTACTTACACACACTTACAAGTGTGAGAGGGGTATTGATCCTCTCATCTCTTGACAAGAATGCAAATAAGCGCATTTACCCAAAAAGTTGAACTGTTCCTTTAATTACCCTATTCAAAGGAATACCCCCCCCCCCATGATTATTTGCATATGTATTACTCACTCCATGTTAGCTTTTGTTCACTAAGGTAAAATGAATGTTTTTGTCAGTGGAGGTCTCACTTATAGTTCAGATCCCCATTGGAAAGAGCTATGTGTTCTGAAAATACTGAGTATATGACTGAATAAATTAGACTTGGTTTATACTGCATGGATTATGTGAGAGTTTGTGAACAGATTTTTTTTTATATAGTTTTATTGTTTGTTAATGTGGCCCCCTATGACTTCAGTTCATCAAGAGTTTTCTCTGTTTTTGGATTCTTCATTCCCCGTCGAGGAATGCAAGAAAAACTAAGTCTTCTCAATGAATATAACGTAACACCTCATGAGTAACTGATATACAAATGCTAATTTGGTGGATGAAATATTGTGGTTTGAGAGGTGTGTCGCAGTCACCTCCAGAACATGGAAGGTCAATAGTGTCCAATTAAAGAGTCCTAAAACCCAGAAATAAGTTAGCATGTCAGCACTTTTGGTTCCCTTGTCTCAAATCCAATGGTTTTATTGAATGGGTTGTTGATCAGGAGTCTTTAATACGATCTAACAGACTTTCATGGTTTGTTCTACAACATAAAATATGTCAGTAAATACACCACTGCTGAACTTTGAAGTATCATAAACCTTTGCTTGCCACAGAGCTTATTTCCTACAGTAATCCAAAATCCTATGGAAAAATCCCATAGGTTTACAGAAAAACGTCATCCCTGGAGCACTCTATTCTTATGCCCACAACAGGAAATAGATTTGTTTCCTTAATAGTAGTTTCCATCATCTTCACATAAAGCCACCTACTGCATAAGGCAACCAAATAAAATTCATCAGAAGGATGAATGATGATGAAGGATGAATGATGTCCACGATGGTACATATTTTGCTGCAACACCTGTCAGTGTCATCATGACTCCTAATTGGTTATTTTAGAGTTCTGACACATAACACACATGAGACAGTGTTTCTATGCAAGAAGCCTGCAATCCACGGTAGAAGTAGCTTCTTGCAGCTTTCCCCATCACTCCTCACTATTTCAGTCCCTTCCTATAATTCTCCCTCTGTTCCCTCATTTCTCCATCCATCCATGTCCCCTGCTAAACTCTCCATCATGTCACCAGTCTATTCTTTCCTTCCTACCTCTAACTTTCCATCTTTCTTTCTCTCCATCTGCTCTCTGCACCCCCTCCTTCCCCTCATCCCATCCTTCTCAGCGAGCTGGCCAGGCTGCTGACGTCTGCAGTAGCGATGGAGCGCGGCCAAGGCCTGCCTTAAATCACACCGATTTCTAATGAATTGCACACACACACACACACACACACACAAGTGCATCGCACATGTGTGAGCCGAGGTGTGTGCCAAGCAAGTGTGTATTTACACATGCACACGTAAATACACACATGCATATACAGACACATTCACACAAACTCAAACGTTTTATCACATGACTTTGTGTAATTGTACTTGCTGATAAGAATGAATAAATAAAAACATGAAGGAAGTCACACGGCATGTCTGACAGTTCAGTGCTTCATATTTGATGAAGGCTCCTGCAGAGAAGCAGGAATATTTTCTTTGCTGAGCTCATGCAGTGAAGTGTGCTCTATTTTAACTTGCTTTGTGTAGCAATGTCACGATAACTCCAATAAAGCCCTCTGCCTTCCCCCTCTCAAGTATCTCTTTTGGTGCTTTGAGGGTTTTTTATTTCATTTTGTTGTAGTCTCCCTTGAGAAAGCCCTTTGCTTGAAACATCCGATTACACAAAATATCTTTATTCCCAAATCTAATGCATCCAAATGTGTATAAAATTTGACTCTGGGTAGTTTTCCATCTCTAAATATATACAGCCGGCCATGACAGTACTGTTTACTAAAAGAGCCTCATACTGGAGGGATTCAACTCACCTACTGCTTTTTTTATAAAACCTGGAAACTGTCCAGTTGGTTGGCTCCGGCTTCAATACTGTACACAGAAGATAGCCCGGCTGTTCCCTATTACATTTTTCACTCAGACATCTCCTCCCCTGAGCCCAAAAATCTGTCTTACCTGACCCATATTTTCAAAAAAGAAAAGAAACCTTCAACTCTAAGATGCATAAAAGGACATTGTACATGTAATCAGAGCGTGATGAGCTTAAAAGTCTGCTCAAGTCATTCAAGTTAGACTCGCAGATCACATTTCAGCAACACGGGTCGATGTGACCCTCTGCTACTTTTTTTCTTCCATTTCCTACCTGTTTGGCTGCAGCCAGCCGCCAGAAAACTCACAACCCTGCCAGTAATCCTCTGCGATGGCTGACAGCACAGCAGGCACTATATCACATGATGAGATTGACGTTTTATAGGTCTACTGTGCGCTGCTATCAGCTCAAGGGAGGGAGAGGCATGAGAGAGGGACGAAGTATAAATCAAGACTGAAATGCCGCTTCTGTAAAACTCCATAGCACCTCATAGAGAGGAGGATGTCTGTAGGGTTTACCAAACAAACATTCCCCAGTCTTGTGAAGGAGTGTGTTTGGCTCTACGGACTGTCAAAGTGCTCTGCTAAAGCTGCTAACATTTCACCAAGCCATGCAACAGTGCTCTTGAGTTAAACTAATTTGGACCAAACCTCAGATTTAGTGTAAATCACCAGATAAGGGCACTTGTTTTCCTTTACCTTCTTTCCCTCCTTAATCATTTAATCCTCCTTAAGATAAAACAGACTTTTCTTTCCACCTTCCTTAAGCTTCCGGTGCAGCTCAGCTCACTGCTCTGCCAGGGTATGTGGGAGAGAATGAGAGACACTTAACAAACCTCCAATTATTCCCAAAGAGCTCGGTCTCTACTCCTCTTTATGCGTCAGCACAGAAACAGCATGACAACGAGTTTTCACCGTTGGCAAGAAGGAACACATCAGCAGGAACGGCACACTGGAAAAGGTTGGAGGGCAGACACAGTGAGGTGCACTGCTTGTGGCGATAAATGAAGTGATGTAATTTGTGGTCGACAGAATTATAGTCTTCACCTGTATGCGAGTGTGAACACGTCGAAACAGTTGGATTCAGAAGACACTGACATTTAAAATGAGGGTAAATTGTTGAGTCATAAACCAAAATTTATATAGACCATAATTATGTCACATCAGTGACTAAAGATTTATGTTTGCTATGCTGATTTGATAGTGGTAGTTATTTCACTTGTAATTCACCCGTAGATAAAGGATTTCAGTCTGGTAACTGCAACTTCTACAGGGCACACAGGAGATGGTATGTGTTTGACTGCAGAGGAATGCTTTTTTTTTTAAACAATTACACAAGTGTCTTTTCTCATTAAACGTTTATCTGTTAAAGTGTTAGAAATATCATGAAATGTCTGAAGGTGCAATGTGTTAGACATGGCCAGAATGACATTATCAACAGAATGTGAAGATGCAAAGTTTTGACGTTATGCCAATGTCCACAGTGGCCAAAACCATGGAATTATGTACATCGTGTGATGCCATGCAGCCCAAAAAGACTTTTACCCTTTGACTTACATGGCGAAAGAGAAGTCTGTAAATCAGTGGATACATTTTTTTGAGTGTCACAGCGACCCCCGCAAAATTTGATCCATTCAGTTTGAGAACATTTGGAAAGTCTAAAAAAGGCAAATCATTCATTTTATCATTTTATCCCCATTTAAGTTAATGGAGCACCTAAAAAAACGGAAGTAGCTGGCTCAGCCGGCAGAAATCAATAGTCCACACAATCTATATCGTCTCTACAGGAAGCACATATTGACAGAACATCCACTCAGTTTGGCTGATCTTTTCATATCCTTGCCCTGCTCTTAGTTAGTAGTTGACTTTGATGTGAAATACCGCCCCATATTAGTTTGGAGCATTTCACATATTCATGTTTAGAAAATGAAATTTCATAGGCACATTTTCACAATTGAATGTCACAAAGGAGAGTACAACACATATCTTCAAGTAAACTTTTTTTGCCGTATTGGAGTATATAATACAATCTAAAATTTTTACAATCAGAGATGTTATTCAAACCCAGTTGATGGATGGCGTCGGGGCTTCTCACTTGAACACAAACTTTTTAAAGTCAACTGTGTCACCATCGTTTTGTTTGTTTACTGGTAGATACTGAAGGTCATTAGATAAGATATTGCAATAGAGGAGAGTGGGGCCGGCAATGCTATCAGCCAATCAGTGTGTCTAATAGTTGTTCACCAACATAGTTGGCTTTGAGTGGGAATCTTTTCCTTTATCGTTGTTTTTGTTGCTCTGTCTTCCTCTCTGATCAGAAATGTTGGTGTGGTTTTGTGTTTACACTCTGCCGCTGCACAGTGGGCTTTCTCCACAAATTGTGGTCCACGCAGTTGACTCAGACACCACTGTGTACTGGGCTCAGTCCATGTGTTTGTGCTATACTGTATGTGACGGAGGGAGAGAGAGAATGGGTGAGTAGGCGAGAGAGAGCGAGAGAGAGAGAAAGAGACATTAAGTGATAGAGCCCCCCCCCCCCTCTTTTTAATTCTCTATCTAACCTTGCTTCAGCACTGACGTTCTTATGCAACGCCACCCACTGAGGAGCCATCAGCACCTCCTACACACACAAATACACACACACGCACACACACGCACACATTCAGCCTACACACAAGGAGTAGCCTTAAGCATATTCGTTCTGTGTGGGAGAGGAGTGACATCATTTAGTCCACCTGTGTCGCGTGTACAAAACAAACATAAATACTGCATGGGAACAATAATCGGCTGAATGTGCTGATAAGGAGCAGATTTCCATTTTAACAGAACTGACTTCTCTGATTAACACACCTTAACCAGAGAGGGAGGAGCAGTGAGGAGATGGATGAAAATATTGGCCAACACTGAAACCAGAGGGTTGTACCACGAAGCAAGATTAGTGAGTTAGCGAGGTATGTGGAATCTAAAGCCAGTGTTTTCCATCCTATGAAGGTCGTAGATCACCATGGTAACTTATGCTGCAGACTTAACCTGGACAGGAGCAGTTTTTGGTTTGAGTTTTGAAATCGTCTTAAAAGTGCCTTTAAAGCACCTCATGAGCGCCTTTATTACTCCGTTCCTCCATAGTCGATGTCAGTATATTGCTGACACAGATTCTCAGCTGAGAGAATTTATTAATGCACACATGCTCTTTATCAAACTTGTTAAGCTGAAACGTTACATAAATGCTACCAAACAAAGCCGTGCAGTTACAGCAGTGTCCCTAAAAAAAAAAACAACCCAAAAAACAAAAAACAGGAACCCATAGTATTAGTAATGCAGTAAAGAAAATATTTACAAGGTTTTTCTTGCTCCTCCTTAACTCATGTTTTCTAGTGGTCTGTGGTTCATTTACCCACACTGGCTGTAAGTCCAGTTGTTCGAAGGTGGACTAGCACACCAGTTGGGGGTTGACTTACTCTTTTTTTTTTAAGATGAATTTCTGGGCTTTTGCCTTTACTTTGACAGGACAGTCATAGTGTGAAAGGGGGAGAGAGAGGGGATGACATGCAGCAAATGGCCGAGGTTGTAATCAGACCTGCGGCCGCTGCGGCAATGACATTGCCTTTGTACATGGGGCGCCTGCTCTAATAAGTGAGTTACTGGGCGCCCCTCAATTTACTCTCATGTTCACGCCTCAATTGGACCTGAACTGGCCTTGGCATTCTGCAAATGCTCCGTTGTCCCCGTGCCGAACTTTGACCCGGAAGTCGAACAGCATATGTTTGTAGAAGAAAGCCACAAAAACAAAAAAAAAGAAGGAAAGAAAACAAAACAAGACAAAGGTACCAAGTAAAGCGTAGAGTATGTACGAAATGCACAGTGCTGAAATGTCATTCATGTTGTCATCGTTCGACATTGCCACTTACTTACTTGTCTGTAATGTGATGCAATAGGTCAACCAGAAGAAGATTCAATAGCAACTAGCTGAAAGTGGGAATATCAACACCCACTGTGGCGGAGTCGAACATACTTTCGTCCATAAATTGATTCTCCTCTGGTGCCTTCATACAGGGCAGACGGGACAATAGTTCACTTACACAAGGGTGTGTCTACGAAGTGGCCTGGGGTGGCATAGGTGCCACGCCATTATGATATGCTACCCGCCCAGTCAGTTTGAACTATTTGACAAGTAAAATTAATTATAGTTTAAAGGTGCAATTAAGTCTTAAATCTGAGTGACAGTAATATGCCAGAGTAGCATTTAGCCTGAATAATTTTCCAAATAAATTGATGCAACAGTTAAAACTTGTTCACACAGTTTTTTTTAATTAAATTCTTTTGGCACTTAACCTTTGGTGGCACTTAATACCTTCCATGATACTATTTTTAACTTTTGGAGGAACAATTTCTTTAATAAAATATTAGAAGCTTTATTTTACATTTGTGTGGTGTCACTCTGTCGTGTTTTGATTGGAAGTCGGTACATGTAGGGGAGACAAAAATGGTAAATTAAAGCTATACCGACGCGTGTGCCCGCAGCAGTGCTCATACATGCCACCCACTGCACCACTGCAATTAAATGACCTAATCAAGTTATAACCGTAGCTCCACTGAACTGCGCGTGTAAACGTGCTGTCTGACTGAGGCTTTGAGCTTCATGGTACAGCCTTAAGTACTTATTATGATTTAAATAGTTGCCTCTCTGATGTTAGCATGTTGCTACAATACAAACTCTTGCAAACACAAACACAGTTCGTCACATGCTTGATGGGAATAGGAAAAAAAATCATCGGCTAAACTGGTAAAAAAACAGAAAAAAATGTATATTTTATAATGCTTTAAGTTTAATCTGCTTCAAATGAGAAATGCAGGCGGTAATCTTTAGAAACCTATAGGAAATCAGTACTATGAACAAAAGCACCTCAAGCTGGTATACTGAACCATGTGACCACAAACAAACCATGCATTCACACATTTCTCCTTTCAAAGCACACAGTATTAGGACGTGACTGTATTATCAGAATCAACAACTGCTCTGTAATGTAATGTGTTACTGAGCCCCTTTTTGTCACAATGCTGCCGCTGCTCTCAGAGTATTATGTTAATCGGATCATAATGATTGGTGAAAGTGGTGTGTGTGTGTGTGTGTGTGTGTGTGTGTGTGTGTGTGTGTGTGTGTGTGTGTGTGTGTAGGGGGGAGAAAGACCCTACGGCACAATGCACTGAGCGTGTGCAAAGCATGAATAGATATATCTGACAACTACGGTAACACGCCATGTTTGTTCCCCTGCATCGTCCACTCATTCACATAATATATGTAACCTATTTGATAAAGTGCTAATGGTCTTTTAATTTAACGATGACTTGAGAAGCGACTTCTCCAGAGCTCCAGTTCTCATGTGCATTAGTGTTTATTGCCAGGAGCATAGGAATTTGCATCAGCAGTCACCCACACACAGTGATTAATTCAGCCATTATTTCAGATGCATCCTCGGCCCAAACTCGATTCCGCAGCAAGTTAACAGCCTCCAACTCCTCCTCCCTATTTATTCGTGTCATATGATATTTTCGCATGTGACAAATGATTAAGCCCTTGCAAATAGCCCTAGATGATACCTGACAGTTTGTGTTAGTTTCATAAACTTGCATTTCTCACACAACACAACAATACACGAAGCAATTAATTTTTGTTTGTTAGGGACCTGATTAAAGGACGGGGAAGACAAGCAGAAAATAAAAATATTGTAACAGTATGTTTGAAGCAATTACAAAAACGGTCTTCCTTTATTTTTTTCTGTTTTAATATGTGTTTATGCCAATTAAGTCGTTATCTTTCAGCCCACAATTTCACTCGAACACCGCAGACGTGGGCTTGGTAATTGAAAATACATTAAATTTAATCTTGAAAAGAAATCCCAGGACATTAGAATTAATATTATTGTGGCCTATTAACTTTATTCAGTGTAAAAGCAATATAGCAGGATTTTAAACAGATACCTGTGAGAATTGAAAATTATAAATAATCTCTTGAACAGTGGAGATGCTAGAGGTCATATGGTATAGCTGGATGGGGCCCCGATTAAGGGGGCTTTGGGGAAGCGATGGTGCTCTATATATTGCCTGGATTAGAGGTTTAAGGGGTCGGGTTGGGTGGCATATCCAATATACTCGATGTATCACTGCTTGATTGTGAGATATATAAAATGTCTATATTGCAAACATCAAATACACATGATCATGTGTATTAAGTCAACAGCATGAGACTCACTTCGGCGTTTCAGTTCTCTTGCTCTCTATTATGGCTCTCTTTCTCTCAAAAAAACAATCACAAACATGTTTCAGCACACACACTCCTCCCATCTAGACTACTTCATGAAACTCAGTAATGTGTGTGCAGTCGAGGCCTGTGTTTTTGTATCTGCAGGGCTCCAGGCCGCTACTGCTCAATCGCATTTTGCATCCAGCTTACATTGCATAAATCATTACGCTTAAAGGCGCCACGGAAAAATTTTAACTTAGTTTAAGGATATGGTCAGTAGATGAGGTGTGTGTTTTTGTACCTGCAGGGTTCCTGACTGTGACTACTTAGTCAAATGTTACGACCATGGAGCACCAATGCGCCTTGCAAATACTATCAACATATGGACTGGGGAGCTGCTAACATCTAACTGTTGACCAGAAGCTTCAGATTCACAGCAAAAACATTTCCAGCCTGAGGTGAGCCAGGTGCCTCAAATTAAAAGCACCCTTAGTTCTGCGTTTATTTATTTCATGGTAATAATACTTAATTTAACTTGATTTTACGACAGTAGCTACTTTATTTAACCTAATTGTAACTGTAGTTACTTTAAGAATTTAGTATTTTATTAGTTTGCAGTTGTTCAGAGGGAATTTCAAAGTATCAAGTATTATATTGTATATTGCAATATTATTTTAAGCCATATGGCCCTGCCCTAGTTGATGGATGTCATTGCAAAATGTGTAAATATGAGTGACAATCATTTGGAGGGCCCCAAACATGTGCTTGAATGCCTCTCCTGATTGTGCACTATCGCTCTTGAAAAATCACTTTAAAATGATTTTCTGAATCCTAATCCACCCTTAATAGAGACGTAAATCTACTTTTCCTGGTAATGGTCAACACACCAAAATAGAGTGGGCTGGATGGAGGAATCTCTATCATAACCACCAAGTCTGGCTTCATTAGAGCGTCTCTGTGCAGCTCTGTTGGTTGACAGGTGTGTGATACATTCCCCAGATCATTGCACAAACTGGACCACACTTCTGTGAGGATATTGAGGGAGGCTACATCATTTGTTTGGTTCTGACTCAGTCTGTATGTTTTTTTTTCACTCCACATGCAGATCAAAGTCGTAAAGAGCAAAACCAAAGGACAACAATGCATCAGTAAGAAACTCTGAAAGCCTAATCAGTTCACCGGGGCAACATCTATCCGAGCTAAGCTGTTTCTGCAACTCACCTTGAGGTTAATGTTTTAAGCAATGCAAACATCTGAGCCTTGGGAAGTAACACTCTCAGGGAACAAGGAAATGTAAATGAAATTGACACAGAGGTTAAACTGTTAATGGAGCATGTTTTTACAATTACCAATGCAAATATCTACCATAACTGTCGTGGTAATGCATGTAAATAGGGACTGTTTCATTTGCATAGAGGTGCACACCCGCCCCAACAGGCTCAGTCAGCGCGGTAAACAGCTCCGAGAACACTGTTGTTCTAGCAGGAGGATTCATGTCTCTTAAACTGCCTTTTGCCAAATGCAGTTCTCAACTTAAAGTGAGACCATGTAACATTTGAAGGAAGAAATCATGCATTTTTCTCCCAAATTAAATGTTGAATTCACAAGCAATAACAGGCATCTTTGTTTCGTTTGGAATACTCAAAGGTTTTGTGCAGGGTTGGAAATTAGCACCAGCTACCAGCCAAATGATGGTAAAATCTGCAAGTGTGTGATAGATTTGCTTCACTCACCAGCCAAAAAACCCCAATGGTAATCTATTGAGTGGGTGGTAGATTTCATAATCCACCAGCTACAGTGGCAGGTGGACAAAAAAATTAATTTCCAACCCTGGTTTTGCTACTACAGCCTAACTTGGTTTGGTATGACTCGTAGCTTATGATGGCTAAAATGTTGGCTTGTGCTATTGTTACACTACTTGATATATACAATTATCAAAGAATTGTCATTCAAGGCCACAGTGGCTGCTCTTCATCAAAAGTTACACATACCCTCCACCAAAATAAATGTGTGTAGCCTATATCCCTCTGTTTCTTTTGGGTTTTTTTTGGTGTCACGTTACATCTTACAGACAGGATGGACTCCGGCAAACAAGTTAGTGAGCAGTAGAAAACAGCACAGAGGCCCTTAAAAAATTTACAGTGGTTACTTCTTTATTTATTTCTGATAAATATTCAGTCTCTCTATCGAACTTGGTGCAGATTAAATTTTGAATGATGCTCGAGCACTTCTTGGACTGAGACCAAATTTTTTTTCTGGCAGTTTGTTATTGCATTGTACCAACAAAGAAGCTAATATTTGTGCATCCATTCCAGGTGTTGTATTTCCATCAGTGCCGATTGTAGCTAAAGACGTTAAATGCCCAAGTGCGTCCGGACTGAATGCTGTTTGTAAGTTTCCCATAAAAACAAAAGCCAGATGTTAGCAGGTGGTCATGTTTTTTATACAGCAGTAAAAGTGCTATAGTTGTACTTCAGGGATTGTAAGCATTATTAGTCTGAGTCATTTGATTCATGATTGTCAGGTTGTCTGCACACAGTTCTCAACATGGAGGTAGCTGAGCTGGCAGCTAGCAGCTAAAGATGCCAACAGGGCAACAGTGCAGACAGGGCTAATGGTGTTAACTTTGGGGGGGTCCCAAGGGTGGGTGCTAAGCGTCAGTTGTATCTGCCCTATGAGCTCAGAGCAACCGTGTGTAGTTAGCCATTAGGATGCACACACGGACTCAAATGCACGAAAAGCTGAACCTTCTACCACAACAAAGAACAGAGAAGCTGTGACGATAACACACAGAGGGAGCAGGACTTCATCCTCTGCCGGTACTCGGCTATATCTCTCGCAAATAGTTGTTTTCTGCCAAAATAATGCTCTGAAAATCCTAAACAGCTCCTTTAAGTATTTACAGCAGTCATGTAACTGCACATCAGAGACAGTGAAAGGGGTTAAGAGTGTGTTGAGGCCTGCACGTGAGTGTCCCAGGCAGCCTTATTAGTGGGATGGTTGAAATTCCAGAGTCCTGAGTCAGTCAGAGCTGCTCCAGCTGTGGAGACATTTCCTGGTGATGTCCAAACAGGTTCACTCGGACAAGAGAGGCCCGATAATCTCTCAGCTGCACTGTAAACAACTGAAGACAAGCCATTACATTCTTGAGTTATTGCTTACAGTCACATGTGTCATTTACCGCTCTAATAATCGTGAAATAAGTTTAGCAGTGTACTCTTACTCCTCTCTCCTTTGCAGCTGTAAACACACACTCTCTTTTTGCTCTGGAGTTAACCTCATCCTAGCATTTCTCAAGGGCACAGAACTGCCATAATAGTGTTCATTCACGATTACTGCCCTGCACCACTGCCAGTAAATGCCACAGAGATGGCTTTATCTCTGCATGTTTTGACTTCCTGTCCCACTGATCCATATGAGTGCGAGCTGTGCTTGCCAACAATCCCATCCTCACACATTTAGACAGACGGAGGGGGGAAAAGAGCTTCCTTTGAGAGCTTGAGAATACATTAACCGTGTTGACAAAATATTTTAGTCCTGCGCAGACAGCTAAGGAAAGCAAAGGAACAAAGTGTACTCAAGACTCATGACTTAGTTAGTTACAAGTCAGACACTGCGTGGCCAGTCGTCACCGGGGTTTCTCTCTTTAATGTGTGTAAATATTATTCATGAAAGTGTTCAAAGCATTCTGAGGAATAAGTCAGGTAAATCCAGACTGACTCTAAGTAGACAGAAAAGGTGTTTAGAAAGCAATAGCTATTTTTTCTCAGCAACAGAGGAGACTTTGTGGTGACGTGTTGGATAGAGATAATATGGATTAAGTGGTAGTGGAAAGAAAGTTTCATGTGAATATGTTCTTAGGACTTCTCTTCCTTTTTTCAGTTTTGTTGTGTCCCACTCAAGTCAAAGCACGTGCAGAAGTTTCACAATTGTATTCTTTTCTGTTTGTTTACATGGATTAGGGATGTCAACAGTTGACCGCAGAGAATATTTTTTACCGGTTACACATTTGTGTCTATGGGTTAATTTTACTGCTCCTCAGTTTACTGCACTGCGTACCTCTCGGGTGAGCTAGGAGCTACATGGCACCAGACCTGGGTGGTGCGCAATGCAGAGTGGCCTAGGAAGTATTGGAGACATCACAAAAAACCAAAATTTCACCACGTCTAAATAGTGTTTTGAAATGCAGTGCTAAAGCTCACTGAGTCATCAGAGCGCCAGACTAAAATGAAAGGCCTTTTTCCTTTATAAAAGTTAGTTTATTACATCCCTAACGTGGATATAAACATATATTTGTATGCATTTGTACATGCAGGATTCTCCTCTCCAGTCTTTCACAGCATGCACCTCTCTATCTCCTGGCTACAGATCAGCTTCTTCTAAGCACGAACCCTCTCAGAGACGCCAGAAGATTTCTTTGTTTCTGTAGTGTCCTCCCTCTCTGTCTCTCTCACTTGAAAACATACACGTTCAGAAGTGATGAATAGCAGGTGCCCCCCCCCCCCCACATACCTTCCCCCACTCTGCACTCCCCCACTATTACCACCGGTGCCACTGATCTGCAGATTGCACAGCGCTGATTAATCTCCGCTTGACAAGCTGAGTCTGATTCATGTCGCTCGGACACTGCAGAAAGTCGCCAAATTCCCCTCAATTAGAGGCGAGTTGGGGGGTACAGTGCTGTCTTTGTAGATTCATGGTTGGTTCAAATGTTAAAAATAGGTTCCTTTTTTTGTCCAGAAATAGCAGTTTGATCCCCAAATGAGAGCCATATTCATATAATGTAATTGATGTTTTAAATGTTGAGGCCCCATATTTGTGAGTGTAGCACACAACATGTTTTGACTTGCTACAACAGAACTCAGACCTGACTATCTAATCAAACCATGATGCAGTAAAGAGATATGATCGGAACAAAACTCCAAACAAAACAATTAATTCTTTCTACCTGATAAGGCAGGACACGTGGAGCTAAAAATACGATAAACAGCAGAGCCACACTTGATTTACATGTTAACCAGGATTGCAAGGCTGCTTTGTAACATTCTCAGTTAGGTCTCTCTCCCCACCCAGTAGCTGCAAGGTATCATGGGGACCCAGTGGCAGGTGTGGGTGTGCCGTGATAGACTGCACTGGAAACCAAAGTACGTCACCCTTGAGAGGTGTGGTGAGGGAGGGGGAGACCATGGATGGTGTGTTTGTTTTGGGGTTTTCCTTCTGCAGATAAGAGCAGCTGCAGTTTAAAGGGCTGGGCGCATGAGTGTCTGCTGGGGATATCTACAGTGTGCAAAGCAAACTGGACAACTCCCACTTTGCATTAGTGTGTTTGTGCATGTGTGTGGCCGTGTGTACACAGGGACACAGTCAAGTGTGTGCAAGGAGATAGACCAGACATGCAAAGTATGAGACACAAATAGCTACATGTACCCACCAGATGCATTTAAAAAAATAAGATTCCTAAAAAATGCATGCAGTCTAGATATACTACATACATTAACATTTGTAAATGTTAAAGGACAGTTCACCTCAAAATAAAAAGTGCAAATTTTTTCTCTTACCTGTAGTGCTATTTATTAATCTAGATTGTTTTGGTGTGACTTGCCGAGTTGGAGATAGTGACCAAAGAAATGTCTGTGTTTTCCTTAATATTATGGAACTAGCTGACACTTGGCTTGTGCTGTTCAAAGTGACAAAAAAATACATGTGAAAAACTCAACAGCAGTTCCAGAAGTCATGACCCGGTTTCCTCAAGATAATCCGCAGACCTTGTTGTGAGCACTTTCATCTAGGAACTACTTTGTTTCTACCGAACTACTTCCACCAACTGTATCACCGAGCAGAAAAAAATGTGCATCTACTCACTGATGTGTGGCTCCTTCCTGTGACAGCACAGATGATTTATTATTGTTATTATAACATTTTATTATATTTTATTATGCACACATTTTAAACATGAATGACACCTTGGCTCAGTTGTACTAGATGAGCTAGCAGTAGATGCACGCTTTCTTCTACGCAGTGATACAGCACACAACATATCAAGAGAAAGCAGACATCTCCACGGCCAATTTCTTCAACACTCGGCAACTCACACCAAAACTGTTTAGTCTGATAAAAAAGCATTGCTGGTAAGAGTTCAAATTGTTTTTGATTTTGGGGTGAACTGACTCTTTAAGTTGTATTTCTGTTTGAATTAGCACAAGACAGTCGGCAGCTGCAGGGTGTAGGCTATAAGTACAGAACATTCTTGAGTGAATGTAAACGGTTTCCATCTGCCTACCAGCAACAGCTCATGTGTTTCAAATGGGCGTGTGAGCAACTGTTAAAAGCAACTGTGTCAGTGCCCTTGATACACACTTAAGCTTGAGACCAGTCAACACTGTTATCTCTCTCATTAATGTGAACTAGTAGGCAAGACGTGGATGAAGTCGAATCTATAAAACACACAACAGATTTTTCCATGTTTTCTTGAACTCCTCTCCCCCGTGAGATAAAGATAAACTGCGGTGAAGTAATGTTTGGAGGAAAGCACAGTTCCCTTAAGCTTATCATTGCTCAATCGGCTCCGTGCTTCCAGAAATAGATGGGGTGAGGGGTTGGACTGAGGCAAAGGACTGAAAAGCCATTAACTGTTTTTTGCTGAGGAGGGTGACATTACCATAAGGCCTTGTCCGGCTGGCTGGGACCACAAGCTGAGCTGAGCTCCACCTGTTTTTATGACAGGCGGAGAGGGAGGGGAATGGGGGGGGGGGGGGGGGGGTTCGTTTGGCACCGGATTAACATCAACAGTGGCGCTGGCAATGTTTCACTCTCATTCTTTCTCTCACTCCCAGTCACATTGCTCCATGCCTTTCCCATTCCCTTTTCTTTTCATCAAGCTTCTGTCTCTCTTTGTTTCTCTGTGCATTTCTGATCCCACTCTCAGCCTCGTCGTACTTGGATATGCTCACTGGTATTCTTAGTACGGCACTTTTATGGCATTCACATCCTCTTTATCAAACTACCTCCCTTTTTTTCCTGCGCTGCCTTTCAGTCACACCTTATCAGACGTACTTGTGCACACAGTACGAGTTTATTCAAACATTTGTTTGCTACTTTAAATATGACATAAATAACATATCTATGAGTCTGGGGCAGGACACTCTACAAATGCATAGTCTTAACATGGAGGTGGCTGAGAATGCTAACTCAATAAACAGTGCTAACAACGGCAACAGTGCTGACAGACCTAACAGTGTTACCTTAGGGGTTAAAAACGGACGTTGCTATGCTTTCATAACAACGCCATCCAGTTTTAAGCAGTAATCTCAGTGCAAAATAGAGGCCATTAGATGGTCAATCAGACACACTCATAGGGATTCATATGCAGTAACATGCACTGTGGCCAGACCGTCTACCACAACAGAGAGAAGCCCTTTTTGCACAGCCTGTTCATTCAGGAATGTTGCACTGTAATTCCGCCTCAACGTTCAGTTTAAAAACATATAAGCATGGGATGGGGGTACAGATACAGGCATCCTACAGTTTAAAGAAAGTGACCTTTCAGACATTAAAAGGAGATTTAAAAAGCAGCTAGCAGCTAACTCAAAGCGGAAGGATAGCAGCTGAAAATGTCCACGTATTGGGGAGACAATGAGCTCATTACCAGCTGAGCTGAGATCAGCTGTTGTGTAACAGGGATAGTAGATGATTGTTATTGCCATGCTGTGTTATTGTAATTGTATTGTAATTGTTTAGGAACCACTGCCAATGCATATATGTTATATGCCACACTAGAGGCCACCACTCTTGTTTCTGCTATGTTGGCATGCTGTCTAAAATCACACACTGGAGCGGGATGATGCCTCTGTCATTGGTTCTGTGTAAAAATGCAAAGGTAACATTAAGAAGTGACTTCGTATAGGCTCTGTAGCACAATCTCTGTGTAAAAAGGGCAACCGTTCAAGAGATTTTTCATGACTGTGTAACACGTAACACCTCTTTTGTTTGTGGGATGCTGGCATGCTATGTTGCCGCTGTTGTTTGGATCTGTCTCAAAAAACAAAGGGGGCGTAGTGAATGGACTTCATAGCGGCCCTATCAAATGACATATTTGTATAAAGGGCAAGAAAGCAAGCTCAACTTTATTCTCTCAGGACGCCATTACACCTCTATATCATTACACAGCAAGTACTTGTTTGCTGCTTTATTAATTCTGCAAGCTTCTTTAAAATCCCAACCTTTGTGCTTGTTGAAACGGACCCTGAGTGAAAGACCCTGCGCCTGTTGCATATACAGAAACCTGGCACTTATACTGAATATAGTGATCAAATGTAACCAGGTTACATTATGTTAAAATACTAAAATAATAATCAGAAATCCTTAACAGAATATGTTCCAGACTTAAGATCCCTAACCATGAAAGCTTACAGAAATACCTTTACTGGAATTTCAGGTTGATATAAAGCTTAGTAACATTCATAGTAGTATCATAGTCTTCTTTAAATGAAGCGAGGACAAAATAAAATGCTCTGGTGATAGTGATGCCCTTTGATGGTTGCTGGAGGTTATACTACACGCTCCTTTTATCTACAGCTACAGGACATCACTGGTTACATCTCTGTATCCCCTATTGATTCTCTCCCTGTATCGAAAAACATAAACTGGGAAAAGAAAGCGTTGATGTCCTCTATTTCTGCCTCCGTTATGCTATCTTAGTGTCCAAAATAGTGATTTACAGATGATCAGCACCAAAAATAGCCAGGCAGACGGATCAGGGATGTGCAAAAAGTGATAACAATCCTTCAAAGGTGTTTTTAGAACGACCTGTTCCACACCGCGGCAGATTATACATGTACATAAACACAGTGTCACAGATAAACAAACACACTCCCACCCGCCTCTGTAACACTCACAGTATCAGCAACGGAGATAAACCCCCCCACATTCACACACACAGGCTGAACTTTACACAGCCTATCAAGCCCCAAGTGTATCAGGGGACACGCAGACTGACAAGCGATGATGAGCCGGCCCCAGGGGGACCGTGATATGCCAGCAGGGTCAGGGTGATTTTAGTCAGCCAGCGCTGGCATGACACAGTCCAACAAGCTCTCGTCACAAGCAGTGACACCGCAAAGGTCTCAACTTGAACCCATAAAATCAATTCTTCCTTCCAAGTGTTTTGCTGAAATTTTGATTATTATCTTCAGCAAAAACAATTTGACTTGAATCCCCAAACCAGCCAAAAAATACAGAGCTAAAGTGTTTCGTTTAAATGTTGGAAAAACATTTTTTGACAGGTTTTATCTGAAATAAACACAATAAATGATTCAATACAATACAAGATACAATACTCTCTCTGGATGTACACACTTGCTTCTCGTTGCATAAAAAAGTACTGCCAGTTACTCATTAACGGGCCACATCCTTGAGGACACTGGGTGAAATGTAACTGATCGGCTCAGCATTTAGCGACACTCTCCTGAACAGGTTTGAGTGCTGTTTTCCTCCATGACACGATGTCTTTTATTATTGAAGTTAATAAGTGACTCTATGGAGGGGGAGTTTTCAATATGGCCTCCCAAAAACAAGGAGGTGAGAGTGCAGAGGAACAGCACCATGGAGCTTGGAGGGAGTTTTGCATTAAAACGCTTCAGCAGATATTTTCACCTTAGAGGATGTTAGCATAGCCTGTCACCCTCTGTCAGCTATGCAGAGAGTTGCTGAAAACAATTTAGCGTTGTCTTGTGCTCCACTACACATGATGGCATTTTATAAGGACACTATCAGATAAGTACTCTGTCTGCTGTGCAGTTTAACCCTTTGAAACCTGAGCAAATTGGCTCAATTTTTGTTAAAAAAAAACATGAAAAAAAGGCCATGAGCAACTTCACAAAACTACCTAAAATTAGCAAGAAATAAAGTAAGTAATAAAAAAAACCTCATTTTAAAATATATAATTATAATAATCAGAAATATTGCTTTCTTGATATGTTTTTTCTAGCTACTTGATAATACCCTAATGATTCTTTCTCTCTCTCTTTTTTTTTTTTTAAAGATAATTTTCAGGTCATTTTTTTTCTGTCACCTTTTAATATTTTTTGCAATTTGCTGGACATTTCATGCCAAGTTGCTGATTGTCTTTTTTCCTCGTTTTTGCAGGATGTCAAGCCAATTTGCTCACATTTAAAAGGTTTAAATGCTTGTGAAAGGTGTCTGAATCAGGGTTGCACACTAACATTTTTTTGTCCTCCTGCCACTCTGGCTGGTGGATTCAAAAATCTACCAGCCTCTCAATAGATAACATTTGTTGTGACTCGTGAGTGAAGCATATCTACCAGCTAAATGGCATATTTTACCAGCATTTGGCTGGTACTAATTTCCAACCCTGTTCTAACGGCAGCACAAAAAACTGATGAAGATCCAAGTTTCAAAGGGTTAAACCTCTAAATTGTGCTTCATGGTTTAGCAGCCTGTTAGCTAACAACCTATGTACATATGAGGCCTTGCTTTAGTTTAGGAGGTTGTCAGTCTTGACACAATCACACTCCAGCTCTCCATATGTGTAATGACACTTGGCCCAAGGGCAACTGTTAGCTAACACAGCCTGCATGGTGTGAACAAATGCTGAGGGTTTGTGGTGAGACGTGTGTACTAACATATAATATTACAGGAAAAGGGTATGAAATGTGCTGTAATATATCATCTAATGTAGCAATTCATTTTTGCATAACCTATTGTGAGTCAAATCTATCTGAGGACATATCGATGCACCAAACAAGTGAACTGTAAAAATGCATGTGGGCGTATTTAGGAAAAACCTGATTGCTCTGACCTCAGGACGGATTTCTGGATCTGCCCCGACACGTTAGAAAACCCTTAAATACTCTGCAAGCAGCTCAACCACAAAAACCAAAGACAAACTGAAAAATTATTTTCAAGCTTTTTAATACAAACTTAATAAACTATCAGTCCCTCTTAACATGTAAGACACTGACTCCAAATACTTTGTTATACCGTTTGTTTTTATCAAGTATTGCACAATGTAGGTACAAAATTAATATACGATTACATTTTGTCCATAATATAGCAAAAATCTTTAAACTCTTAACAGAAAATACAACTCTTATGTTTTTCAAAAAAGCAAATATTCTTAAATCCCACCACTACGGAATATTCTGTACACAATCTTTAGAATAGTCAATGTTTTTTGTTTTTTTAAGATGGATTCATTTTTATAGTTTCAATAAAAAAAGAAAACATAAAGTTGCTGCAGCCATCACAGATCACTGGAGTAGTAAAAAGATATAAATGCAATACCATGTCGTAGAAACAATAGATACTCTGATATTTTACAAACTCTGTACTAAATTAAATTATACAATTAGAAAAAAGACCAGGAAATCCCACTTATTTATGCCAATTTCTTGAAATAAAAAAATTGGCGGTGTCCAGTTATGTTTAAATACTGAAAGAGGCCATGACTTGTGGTGGTGTTTTTTTTTGTCTTTTTTTATATCTTAAAACAGTCACATAAAAAAAAATATTTTGTGCTTGGTTGGCAAAAGAAATAACAATGATGCATGTTGAAGTTTAGGTAACCAAGCTTGGACATCTTGTACTGAAGGTATAACTCAAGGGGGCAAAGTAATTCACCCTCGGGCTCATGCTCTTAGACTCGTAACATAGATCTTACAGCTGACAAGTCACTTTTTCCTTTTACCCATGACATTCTGTTCTCGTTTACACTTTTTTTTTCTTTTTCAAAATGTGCATTTGTGTTTGTTTCCCCCCTTATCACATTATCTCTGGTCGTTTCTGTGTGAAGTAGTAGCTTAAGTAGTACCTTTCACGTGTACTAGTTGGCCATAACTGGCTGGAATTGCTGGTTAGAATACTGCATGTTGTTCAAGCTGAAATTCAAGCCATCCATAAGGGACTTGTCGTTAAGGCCACCGTAGGCCGCAAACATGTCGAAGGCATTGCTGTACTGCAGCGGGCTGAGGCTGAGCGAGCTGTCCCCAGGGAAGAGAGCGCTCTGGCTGCCCTGGCCCTGAAGGCTGGGGAACACAAACTCCTTGGCATTGGGGGACAGGGCTGAGGGCTTCTGGTGCTGCTGCTGCTGCACGCCGAGGCCCAACCCGTACAGAGAGTGCATGGAGGTGGAGATGGCTTTCTGTTTCAGGAGACTGTTCACATTCAGGCCCAGGTTGGTGGGAGAGGTACGTGCCACCTTGTTCCCAGCGCTGCTGCTGCTGTTGTTATTGTTGCGTCCGCTGCTTTTCATCTTAGTGGAGCCGAACTTGGTGGCGGCGAAAGTGGCTGTCGTGAAGGTTAAAGGCTGCGTGGAGCGGGGCATGAAGGTGGGGCTGACCGCCGCCGAGTGGCCGAAAGGAGGAGAGGGCGAGGTGGAGCCCGGAGAGGCTCCGTTCACAGGCTCGTTGATGGGCATGAAGACCTGTGCGTCGGGATTGAAACTGTTCTTGATCTCCTTGTCCAGATCAAGCCCCCCACTGCTAGCTCCACTTTCGTTGCTGTCATCGACGTACAATACTTTGACGGGCCCCTTCTCCCCGATCTGATAGGACACCTCGAAGGGGTCAATCCACACGCTGAGGTCTTGGGGCAGGTTGTTGCGGACATCCTCAATGTCCAGCCCGCTCTCTTTGGCTGCCTTCTCCACCACAGGGTCCACCTTCTCCCCCACGTGGATACATCTGAATCCTGAGCCCTTGTATGGCTTGTCCGGGTACCAGTGTCCCTCATATTTCTGCTTCAGCTGCCTCTCCAGCTCCTCGCCGAAAATGTTAACCCGCCGCCGTGGCAGCTTGTTATACAGGTAAGAGATGATGAAGTTGAGAGCTACTTGGATTTCAAGCTGCATAGCTAACTGCCGAAGTTTACCAGGTGCGTGAAGATGAGGTGTGTCTGACCTTGAATGTGTCCACTGGGTCTGCTTTGTTTATCCGTGGTTGGCAACACAGATGCTCTCCAGGCAGGATGGCGAAAGCGACCAGTATTTGGATAAAACAGGTTCAAAAGCAAAAGTGCTGGTTTTGTAGAAGCAGTGTCCTTCCACAGGGTGTGATAATTTTTTTCCTGCAACAATTGATAGAGAAAAAAAAAAAACCTCTTAATCATCCACGTCGAAACGTTTACATAAATACAAACATTTCAGCTCCTTCTGGCGAGTGCAGACTTTATAAAGGGGAGTGCAGGCAAGTGTCCTTTAATTATTAACCATCTGTCAGCACATGTTGCATTTTTATTGACTGCTGTGAGCTCAAGTATCATAAGATGTCACACAACAGTTAACCGAAGCAGAATTTCACACTCAGGAGAAAATATGCAGCTATTGCAGGAACATCAGCACAGAGCCCACTGATCGGGGATCAAGTCTGTTCATCTGGCATGCAGTATATTGTTTATGTAAATGTCAGAAAGTGGGTATTGAGCACGTTAACCTCGCACTAATACTCGGGAATCCTGTTACATAATAGGCTACTGGATAGCTTCCATACAGCAGGAGACTGGGAAACTAATGCGGGGTTGTTGCATTTAGGCCAATCAACGAAGCTGATAAACTTAACCGAGAAAATGCCTTGTCAATAATACCTGCTGCGGAGATAAGTTAGCGAAGAGATGATTAAGGTGGATTTCAAACCATGTCACTGGGGCTGGTTTGATGTGCGCAGTCGGAGCGCTTCCTATATAAAAAAAAAACACTGGCGAAATAGTACTTCACGCACTATGGCTACACCCATATGTTTGGCAATTATGCACAAAGAAGAAGAAATACTTGAACGTTGCAACATCGTGTTGGATAAAGTGTAAATGTCACAAACTAAAAAGACAAACAAAACAGAATCCAGGTAAATATTCTTCAATGCGCTGCAATAATCACCACAGATAGGAACAGCTGAATTGAGGCATATGCCGACAATTTTAGGCGTCCTAAATACACAAAAATTGATTAACTTATTCATCCAAATGAGGAAATAAAATCTGCACAGGGATATAACTGCAACACTAAACGCCTCCCTCATGAGACTGCCCTCGCGAGCCGAGAGGAGATTCCTCACTGTTGCGAAATGGCTACAGGTCTTAATACATTATATCAGTGTAGTAAAGTTACCAGGTATTATGTTGCAATTTTACAAATTATGCGATCATGGCTATAGCAGCCTGACACCGATTAAAAAAAGATATTTTGAGCTAAATTCACGAGCAAAGTAGGGTCTCTGTGCTGATATTGTTGTCATTATTTGACGCGAAAAAAAGGACATACTGAACACTTTTATCGCACGCACGCGCTTGCACACACGCTCACTTTCTTGCGCGTGCACACACACTCACTTTCTATCGCTCTCTCTCTCACGCGCGTACACACACACACACACACACACACACACACACACCCCTCCCTAACTTCGTGGACTGACGCAGCAAATCAGCTTAGTAAGTAGCTATGAATACAGCTACAGTACGACAGCGAGCATAAATAAAGGACACAATAATACCAAATATATCACAAGAAACAGAAAAATGTCGGATGAAAATACTTACTTTGTCGTAAAAAATAAAGATTCTCAGTAGTTCTGAAGTACCGTTAGTTAGTGCAAATAGAAAAAAAAGTATAAATACTTTCTTCACATAGAATATATTATCAACGTTACAAAAAAGTATTCCAGTACATGTACATTTCGGAGGATTGGCGTTTGCTTCGGTTTCTGTTTTTAAGGTTATTTTTCGTTTTTTTTCCTCTTTCAGCAGGCTTGCAGAGTAGCTCCCGCCTCTCCGGGAGTTTTGCTACTTCGTCCTCGTCCTGATACAGTGTTGCCTTTATTTATAGCTTTCCTCCGCCATGGGCACGAGGTAGGCGGTGATGCGGTTTCAGAGGTCAAAACAATACGAACGACTGCGATTGGTCCATAGTGCGAGTCCCGCCCCCAGATGAGTGCGGGAGTCGTGCTCTGATTGGCTGATCGGAAATGTCAATCGGTGACATATGATTCTGTGAAATGGGAGAGACGCCTGTGATGAGCGCTTGCGTCAGAGATAACCTAGGTCTGTGCTGACAGCAAAAGGCTAAGTAATTATTATTAAGACAGAAACTGTATTACATAAAGAGATATCCTACCTCTTTTTGTCTTATATTGATACAAATGCTTTATCAATATGAAATGTTGCATTATACATGCCTCACAGACTAAATCATCCCAATTTTGATTAAATAAAAGCAACTCTAAGCATCATTATTATTAGACAAAATGAGGGACGTTATGCCATCAATTGATATTCCTAAACACTGTGCACATGACTCACTGCTCTTTCACTGCCTGTGTCATGTTTTCACCACACAGAAGAGCACTCAAAAGCGCGACCATAATCTCATTTATATGATTTAATTCGCTGTTGTCATAAGGTATTCATACAGGACCCTCGTTTATTCGTGACCTGTCACAAAAAACTGCAGGAGTTATGATGAATATACCCTGCCTGAGAGGAGATTCCCTATAGCGGAACAATACAGCTGGCAGCAGTGTGGGTGGTGCTGAACGCTATCTAGAAAACACGCGCGCTGATTGGTCTAAAACGGGGCAGGAGCCCTACGGTGAATGGTGTGCCCGTATCTAAGGTGCTGATGTAGGCTGCGCACGTCATCGCTCGGCTGAACGCACGTTGTTGCCAAATTTAAAGTGCACCAGCACAAATAGTTGTGTGTTCATGATATGAAGTCACTGCCCTGCAATGTCAGTGGAACTTTACATTGCTGTTTGTGTTGGAAGAAGGATCAGTCTTATGTTACTAGGATTAAAAAAAAATTAAGGGACTTGTTTGTTTATCAGAGGACTTTGTTTTTGCTTTGTTTATGTGCGTGTGTTGTTGTTTGTTGTTCCCTGAAGCAACAAATAATTTCCCATGAGTCTTGTATTGCTCAATAATGTAATAATTCCCCGCAAATGTAATAACTGCTGACTTTGTAATATAAATTGCATTTGACTTTATATCTATGTTGGTTTATTAAGATCCCCATTAGCTTTTGCACAGCTGTAGCTGTTCTTCTGGGGATCTACAGTTGCATGGTGACAACACAAGAATAAATAATCACACTACACAACATAATTTACTAACTTAACACATCAAACTACACATCTGCTATGAATAAGACAATAACAGCAGACAATTAACGCACAGAAAAAAGACTGGACTCTGACTAAACCCGTCATGATCTATCAGATAAACATCATTATGAACATACAATTAAATGCCCAGGAAACAAATATTCCTTAATTAATACATACAATTCATTATTTTGCTGTGTAATATGCTTTGGAAGCGAATGCCATTTCTGTATTGTGCAGTATATCGCTGTATTACATGTGGATTTAGATTTTGGTAAAGTAAAACAACCTCTATCAGCATGCCTCATTAAGTAAATGTGAGTTTCGGCACTAAAAACAAGTTGGGTTTTTTTGTAAAAACTGTGCTACTTTGTTCTGGGCCAGTTGCAATTTTCTTATATTACCTAATGAGGTATTTGACTACTACTGAACAAAAATAAATATAAAATAATGAGATGTCCTGATTGATATTGACATTTTTATCATACTACCTTACTACATTATTGGTAGTTTATTACACGATCCACAACGGTGCAAACTTTGCCTGATCAAAATAAACTGAAAATCACCAGGAATGTAAAAAGTACCCAGAAAAAAGGTGTCACAAGTCTGGTTCTTAACGTTTTTGATCCAGTTCCTCTTTTAAACTTGAAAGGCAATATTTCATTTCCCATTGATAGAAATTTTAGCATATTATGGCTTTGCCTAATAACAATGCACTGTCCATCTGTTGTAAATTTCAAATTCAACTTAACGCCTTGAGTTTACATTTCCAAAATATGAACTAAGTGTCAAATGTCAGTGCCATTTCAACCTACTGAAAAAAATGACACAAATATAAATGGTGTATGTCTGCACACTTCACATTTCTGAGAAAAAAAACCCACTTTTTTATTTTTGTTCACATTTTATTATATCATCAGTAATGAAAAAATGACCCAGCTTAAAGGTATTATTACATTACCAGCAAAAACATTATTATATTATCAGGCAGGAAATTTCTATTACATTAGTTACTATTGGGTTTTATTACATTATTGAAGTGGTTAAGTTCAAGTTTTATTATATTTTCAGAAAATTATTACATTATTGGGTTCCACAAGCCTCCTTTATTTACTGGGGGAAAATGCATGACCCTCCCTCTACCATGAATTAGTTGTTAGATTTTTTTAAAAAGTGCCCTTTTAGGTTTGGAGTTGAAATAAGCCTTGCTTTTCAATCATGTCAGTATTTTAAACTTAGATTTGTTTTGTTTTTTTCTGATGGAAATGTTCATCCCACATGAATCGACCTTCTTCTACTCTCTACCTTCTACCCTCTTCTCTATAATGTGTTCAAGGACCACCGGAAATTTGAAAATCCAACAACAGTTTCTGTTTTGCAGTTTCTGACTATGATAAATGGAGTGATTTTGATTTTGGAAGGCATGTTCAAGCTGTAAAATTAATACAAAGTACCGCCATTTAAAGTTATATGTCCCTCCTCTAAGCCAAGATATAAAACGAAAGTCCCTACCAAGTGATTAAAAAATTATTATATACGCCTCCTCCCTATTTGCACCACCCCTCCCCTCTCATAAATAACAAACAGTCCCTAATAAAACATGTCTCCTCATGATTATTGCAACATAAATGCCACAGAGGAGGAAAATGTGATCTTAATATTTATTGTCAAACGCTTTCTAATCTGCAGATCTGATAGATAACTATTAGTTTATTGTCTTAGGCTTTTTTTTATTCATATCTCTTGATAACATTCAGTGTTAGTGTTTTGTCATCAGAGCAGCTGCCTGTAATGGAAAAGGACGGCTGCTGGTGCTGACAGAGTGGACTTTAAGACATTCCTCAAGCACTTACGTTCGCCAAGCGGAGTCATGTGCTCGTCGTGAGCTGTAAATGTGTGCGAAAGGGCTCCCATGGAAAGTGCTGCGGGGATTAAATAGACTACAGACGATAGATCGGGCACAGTCAGAACAGAGGAGAGATTATTTGGTCTGACATTGCCCCCGTGGATTCAGATTCACAATCTATCTTAGAGTGGAGGTGGGTGGGAGAGTGTGTTGGCTGCCAACAAACACTGTGACTTCCACAGTCCTGGCATGGCATTCGGGGTTGTTTACTGTAAACAGCTCAGCTCAGTCTAATATCTCATGTCCTCCAGGACCAAAGAACATATAGACATTCTCCGGCAGCTACTTTTTATGGTAGTTCACATCATGTACATGGCCCTTGAAGTGTGTAAATCTGTGTGCACGCTTACATTTGTAACAAACAGCCGTCACCTGACAGAGCAAGGTCAGCAGCCATAATGAGGCATGTTAAGACTCCTATATTGTCTTAGGGGTGTAATCCTCTAATGTATCCTCCACTCAGTGCCGCTGCTGTCACTTGTGCTTATGAAGGACTGCACTGTAACACCCTAAGATCTCTAATCCCCCCAGTCGGTCCTCAGTCGCAGTCTGTGTTTTGATTCCATGTGAATATGGGGTAGAGAGAAAAATTAACTTAAAGGAATAGTTCAGATTTTTTTTAAAGTGGGGTTGTATGGGGTACTTATCCATAGTTGGTGTATTACGTACAGTAGATGTCAGACTATTGCTGTGAATAGGTGGCAGCAATAAGACAAACTGAAAAAAGTCCCACCTAAAAATATCTATATTGGTTTAAGTTAGGGCTGTACCCAACTCAGAATTGTGCCAGTCGAATTAGATTCGACTGGCACAATGAGTGGCAAGTCGAATTAGATTTGGCTGTTCACTACAACTATTCAAAGATATATTTTGTTTTCCATGCAAAGTTTTAAAGTCTGAACAAGGTCCATGGGACGTCAGTGTAATAGTGGCATCCGTAGTACACAAGCTAAGGGGGCTAACCACAGTTCCCAAATGCACAACATTATTTGCCTGCACTAGATATCGAAAAAGCTAGTATTAACTTGCTGTGAGTTTTAAATACACCACTTCTTCACCTTAAAATGCAATCTCACTCTCCCTCTGTGCCGCTGCCTACATGTCTGCAACTGCAAAGAGTAGCGTGAAAATCAAGACCACTCACGAGGCAACAAAATCTGAGGACCAAAATGTCCCAGAGGTACACTGCACAGAAAAAAACAAAAACGACTGCTTGACTTGAAGCAATCTCAGCTGACTTAGGGTCTCCCTGATTTAAGTGTGCGCTATATTGAGAGTATTTTTACAGCTTAACCTTTCCATTACACAGACAGTTTAAACAAGAAGCCTTTCAGTACCCAGTCTAAGCTCTCAGAATTTCACAGTAAAAAAAAAAGACTAAAATGTTTTATGTTTTTTACCTCACAGAAAAAATAAGTACCCCACACAACTCCACTTTAAAAATTCTGAACTGTTCCTTTAAATGTGTAATTTGCAAAATGTTGTTGCTCATTTTTCAGTGTTTTATGAGAATCGGACTCATGAGGGCAGGATTTCTTTTAAGGCTTGTTTGCACGGAGGGAATACAACAGTGACAATAGCCTGATATTTACTAATTACTTTACATTTATTTTGCACTGAATTGAAGATCACCATAAAAAGATATTGCATGAATGACATTTGTTACGTGGCCTCAATCTAACATCACTTACATGAAAACAAACTTGATCTCACCCTGACAACAGAGGATGAGCCCTCCCTCGCTGCCAGCCTATGACATAAACATATAGGCTCCTGTGATAGGACCATAAGCAGGACTATGCTCAGCTGCAGATGTGTGACGGAGCATAACAGACCTCTTCCGCTTTTCTCTGAACCAGCGGGGAGATTAGAAAAAAATCATTGCAATAATGAGAGAGGAGGAACAGAAATCACATGAAGGCTTGTTATTTAAGAATTAATCGCTGCGCAGTGTTTATGTTCAGTGTTACAGGGCCACGGCACATAAACAGCGGAAGGGCAACTGACACACAAGCAGAGGTTTTTTCACACACTGCCGCTTCCATGTCTGCCCCCCCCCCCCCCCTTTTATCCCCCTCGCCCTCCCTCTTTCCAGCTCAGACGAAGAGCCTCAGACGTCACTGGTTGTTATTACTTAACACAACTCTGCAGAGCGCCCTGGGCTCCTCGTAATAGACAGATGCTTTGCTCTCCCTTTGAAGAGTAAATGAGGTAGCGGGTGAGACATGCAGAGAAGGAGACGGAGAGAAAGGGAGAGGAATACCGTGGGTGCAACGCTGGCACTAAGATTTGGAGTTTTATTTTGTCTTTGTACTGCCAAAGTGATGGGACTTAATCCAAACTTAGATACAGCCAAAAAAGTGATAACCTTTAAAAAAATACTTCAGCAAGACAGTAAAATTTTCCACTGACAAAAATTTCACAGTGTAACATTTATTTATTTGCCTACAAATGAAAAACTTATATGCCTATACAGGGATTTGTTAAGTGTTTTTCTTAAATGCTTTCTCTTAGTTGATCTCCTTGACAAAGTGTACAAATCTTCCCTGTGAACAACAACAAGAGGAAAGGCTAATTTTCTATAGTGGTAGGTAGATATCAGTTAGGTGCGGAAACTAAACAAATTGAACTAAATCAGTTGGTAGACTGTTTATCTCTCTGTCTCTCTCTCACTTCAATTTCAATTCAGTAGGCTTTATTAACCTTTGACATGTGTTGCCAAACCAGAGAGAGTGTGAGCTGTCAGGAGATACATTTCAGCTATTATGTGTCTTTTTCCATCTGTCTCTCTCTTCCTCTCTTTCTTGATATGCGTGACAGCACAACACAATAGAATGATGCAGAGGTTTTTTGTTGGCCATCTCGGAAGTTACCATCGCCTGACAAAAAGCCAATGGGATTTTTCCTCTGAATTTTAGGATAAAGCGGAAAAAAATCTCTATGGCAAGCCTTTTGTAAACAGAAATCGCACCATAGGGCTGCTATGAAGTCCCCTCTTTATTACACTTCTACATTTTTATACAGAGGCAAACACCAGCAGCATCATGTCACTCCAGTGTGTGATTTAAGACAGCATGCCAGCGTCATGGAAACAAAAGAGGCATGATAGGTGGCCTCGATTGTGACATATAACAAAAACAATGGCATAAAATGGCAATAACAGTCACTTACCATCCCTGTTTTATGGCGGCTGATTTCGTCGTCTGCTCTGGCAACAAAAAACAAAACAACTGTAAACTCATTTCCAGGTTTTAGGACTCTTTCCTGTACTATTCTTTATGTAGAATCCATCAGCATCACTCAGCATTAGCTGTAGCAGCTAAAACTGCACTGAAGCTTAAAAAGCATGGGACAGTCAGTGTCCTGTACTTAACATTCAGTATACAGGCTGAATATTGAATCTTAAAAAACAACTCATCTTTTCTGTAACCTTCAAATGAGTGAGTCCCCATTGTCACTGATACATGAAATGACCAGCCTGCTATAAAATCTCATTTACTAAATTTCATGAGCGACTGCGTTTCTACACCAACATTTTATGGTGTTATCATCTAATGACAAGTTGTACTTTTTCTTTGCTCTGGAACAGTCTGTAAGCTGCGGCTGCCCATTAAACTTCACGCATCAGTGACCTGCGGCGAGCTGCATGCCATGCATACACACTGAGGATTTACATGGCACGGTATATGTAAATACAGGGGTTATGTTATCAGTTGTCACGACAGCAGCCTAAGTACTTTTTCCTCCCGCACAGTCGCCTTCATAACCCACCAAGGCTGTTACATAATTCATCCGATGGCAGCCCACTGGGGCAACATCAATAGATCCATTCGCCATCTGCAGAGAGAGAAAAAAAACAAGGCTGAAATGCACCACAGTATCCTAATATAACCAACTTTAAGTTGTGTGAACCAGCTCATTATTGATTTATGGTCTGTTTCAGGAACATGTGAAAAGGGGGACATGTTTCTTGTAATTATTCGATGAGCCATGCAAATGAGTCACGCAGTCGCTACAAAGGAAAACCTTCTAAATCACGATTGGAAATTGAATATAGCTTTAATTACCGGTTGTCTGCTGTATGTCGTGTTGCTGTTTTTAACTGCTTCTGTACATTCTGCCCCGTCTCTCCTCTCACTTTGACCTTGTGGCCCTGCTCAGCAAAAACAACGCTTCAGCTTTAACCTCCATGAAGAGAAAACACAACTAATATCCCTCAACAGTGTGATTTATCGTGAATTGGTTGTCACATGAGTTCTTTTTTAGGCCAGTTCTCTTAATTTCTCAATATTTTGTCACTCCCCCATCACTCCTCATCCCATCCACCACGCTCTGACTGTGCATTAACAGGCAGAGAGAGGGAGGGAGTCAATAGAATAGCACTGTATGTACTCAACTGAGTGCAAGCACACACATCTCCCCGCCCCCCTCCCCTCAGGTCTCTTTGCCCATAAACTGTCGGAGATGATAGAGTGACACCTCCCGTGCCTCAAGGACAAGTAGAATCAATTTAGTAATGAGACGTGGATAGTCGATGGAAAGATAAGAGAAAAATGCCAGGGTATTTTTGATGCATCTGTGGCGGTGACAAGCCGCGTCACTTTGTGTGGTTTACTACCTGACTTTGTTGATTACCTTGGTTATTTTTATTTTAATTTTGCGCTCTACCTTATCTCCAATCATTCATGATGCATTCATGATGCTTTTTAGCAGTAGCTCACAGTGACCGTATGATTTAGCCGGAGGGGTGGAAGGTCCCCTGTGTGGACTTGTTTCACATTTTCTTCAGTTTTAAACAGTGGGAGTGATTGTGCTTCAAGTTACAGTCAAAACAAGGAGGTAAAGAAGGAGAGCCCAGTAGACTTCGTGTAGCATGTTAGTATAAGCAGCAGAAGACGATGCTTTATTAATCCCTCTTGGGGAAAATCAGTTTAAAGAGCACATTGTGTTATGAATTATTGACTTTATTCATTTTCAAAATTGATTCATGTTCATTCCTATGATCTAAGACAGCCCAAAATTATTAGTGAATATGAAGAGCTCTCTGTTAAATCCAAAATCCAGAGGGCTAAATGTCAAATTTGTGAAGTCATAGGGTATAAAGTCTGGAGCCATCCATAAACAATGAATGATGAATTTTTACATTTTCTGTTTCAGAGCTGCAACACTATAATAAAGCTCATCTGGTTATATGAAAAGAAAACAAACTTTCTTTAGGTCCACAAAATTAGCTTCCCATTCATTGTTCAGACTTGACACCCTATAACATCACAAGTTTAAGACTTATTTCTCTGGTTTCTGGCTTTGAGAGAGAATCACTCGTGTTAACAAATATTGATTGAACTCTCCTTAACAATATAAGTGACATGTTGGAATTATTACTTTAGTGGTGTTCCCTTTGAAGACACGATCTTAGATTTGTACAATTTTTAAAACAAATACTGGAAATTAGGTAGCATAAATGTTTCTTCTTCTTACAAGTTTTCGTGAGTTGAGGGTTATTTTCTTTACACGTTTTTTCTTAAGTTGTGTTGTTGCGTTGTGTCAATGTATTTGATTTACGCTGTATTTTGACCTCAGGTTGCAGTAACCGAGCTTGACTGAAACCCAAAAGGCATTCTGTTTTTTGTGTCCAAAGTGACCCTGACTCAGACTATGTAAGCTGAAGCACTTTGTTTGTGTTGACACAGTGACACAAGTGAAATAAACATTGGCAAATATTCGCCTCCTGTTCACTTCCATTCAGTGTGAGCAAAGGGGGAATAAAAACATATGCTTCCGGTGGAAAAGCAAATTTACATCTTCGCGGGGCATGGAGTTCAACTTTGATTAACTCAGGCTGTTTAAGCCTCAACCAGTAGCAAAGATGTTTGAAGGAGACATTGATTGTTGCCTTGTCAAACCAACTTAAAAATACACACTGCCACTGAGACTGCCTGGCTAGCAGTAGGTCCCATAAAGGCAGGCAACTTAAGAAAAGCAAAAAGATACCGATAACATCATGTTTTCACGGTTTTTATTCATAAGCTAACTAACCTAAGCTAGTCAGTTGCATGAATATCACCTCAGCATGCAATGATCACTCGCCTGCAGTTGCTCATGTGTGACTCTTACCTCCTCTGTTGTGTTCATGCGATGCCACATAAATAACACATTGCAGCAGTGAACAAAAAGTGTTCCAACAAAGACAGTAGATCCTACATTTTTATCTATTTTGCATATTATATTATATTATTATTATATATTATTATTATTATATTTTAACTGAAAATATCTTGAAGCACCATGACAATACACAGCCTGACCCAAACCCGAACATCATTTGTAGATATTGATCTAAACCAGGGCAAGCCCACTGGGCTCCAGTCGGGTATCCATACTCTATCGTATATATCTGTAACAATGAAAACATAAAGGGAAAAGAGTCATTTCATCTCCAACACAGAAAAAAAAGACTTCTGATGTTAACTCTGAACTATTCCTGTTAATGGTGGTCACAAATTATTCATTTAACATACAGTTATCTTACATGCAACACATTAGAGACTTTCTCCCATTGTAGTTGCAGTTTCCTTTCAGCAGATGGACGAGTTTCATCATGGCATAATCTTTTCTTTTGCTCAGTTTCTTTATATTCTGTGCCTGTAATATTTTTATTGCATTGAAACACATCCAGAATATTTTTGGATTCAGCTGAGACAGATTGCAATCTATCACACCTGGCATCAGAGTGTCTCAAATGCCTTTTGAGTGTCCACCTGATTGGATTTCATTTCCCTGCTCAGTATGCAGAAAAGCACATTTCTATGAACCAGGACCTGCACTCAAAATCCAAACAGGACAGAACTCTCTCAACTCTTGGCTTCCACTATTTTTGGCTTCTCCAGAACTTCCTGGCATTTATGAACTAACACCTATTCAGCCACACTCACATTACATTACATTCGTGGCCACATGTGTCCTTGGCCTCCTCCAAATGTGGCTTGAGGAATTTAGTCTCAGTGCAACCGAGTGGGCACATTCACACCTGTGTATACAAAGCTGTTTACTTGTGATTCGATCAATCAAGACACATTTTAGTGCTTAGTGTGACTGTCTGAGGTGTCGGGGAAGCAATACTCTCAAGGTTGAAAGAGTGTAGAGGTGCAGGAATGGAAAGAGTGTGGACAACAGAGGAAATGCAAAGGTATAAAGGACAGCTGGGAGGATATGCATGAAGAGAGAAGACAAGTTGTGTCCTGAGAGCCAGGTGTGACCTCAAAGGACTTACAAAGACAGAGTTGAGAGGGAAAAAATAAAGATAGAGCTGGTTTAGATAGAAATGTAAGTAAATTTGAATCATAGATTGTTTAAAATAATGGACATAGCCACTGTGATGTCACACATGGTTTGTGGACTCCCGTTTTGAATCCTCAAGAAATCCTAAAAGTAAGCATATTTTAGATTTTAATTAATTAGATTTTTGCTAGTGAAAAACAGGCTTAAAATCATTCAAGCAAAATGTACTTACCAAAGAAAAAACGACCATCTGACTCCTTAGTGGGTCTTTTAGTGCAACCAAACACTTAACAAGACCTTTTTAGGCAAACAAATTGTACATTTAACTAAAACACACTGAAATAGTGGCAGTTACGGCAACGCCTACACTCTATGATTCTGGAGTTATGTCATTTTTATGTCGCCTTAACAAAGTTGTCGCCATGGTGGGAAATTTTAAACAGATCACACCCACCTGTCACTCAAAACAGCCATGCCCTTACATGCCCTTAACTATGTGTAACTTCAAGCCCTAAAAACATTAAAAAATCTACCCTCCCTTGTACATTTGGGGAATTGAGCTACAGAGACCAAAAACTTTTTTTAAAACCATACTGTAAACACACTTACTTTTGCTGTTAACTTGGGCATTTTAACATCGGAGTCTATAGGGATTGACTCGTTCTTGGAGCCAGCCTCAAGTGGCCATTTGAAAAACTTCCATGTTGGCTTCATTTTTTGGCTCTGTAAATTGCCACTTGATGGAAAAATGAACATTGATTATATGTTAAAAAAGATACTAAAAAGAATGCTGTGAAGATGACTTCAAATGAATTTTGCTCATCATGGAAAAACAAAATCAATTTTATGTTCAAAAGCAAAGTCAGCAAACTGGAGGCCCCCTACTGACAACAGAAGAGCCCATGACAGAAATATGGACGCGTTGGCTGCAGACTCTGATGCACTTATCATAATTCTGATTAGAACTGACCCTGGAAAGACACAGCGTGCAATTAGGATTCACAGAGAGAAATTAAAAGTAAACAGCAGGGGCTGTCTGCTGAGAAGTGTGCCTGATATATGAGAGAAGGGATAGAGCGAGACAACAGAGGAGGAGGACTGGGGATGAAAGAAAGAAAGAGGGGGAATAATAATCCCACTGTTGTGTTTAATAGAAGGAGGGAGGGAGGGAGGGAGGCTACTCTGTATTCATGGCTGTGGAAAAATACTTTGTTGAATCTGTACGTTCAACTCCCCGCACACACATTCACACATCTCTCAGCAGGCCACGTCTCACATTCTCTGAATATGTAATCACATCCATCTGTACTAACCATATGTGCGTATGACTATTTCAGACATGTGCGTGGATGTGTGTCCAGTAATCGATGGAGATGAAATGGTCACGCATCAGCGAAATCTCATCTACCTTCAAATGAGATTCTACCTTTTAAATAGCTTTATAAACCACCCATATTATCTTGAAATGTTAGGGCTTTTTCTATGAGATTATTTTACTTGTTATCATCCATCACAAACAGTAAATTTGATCTTGTAGCTTGTCTATTAAAATCAGAATTTAAATGTCTATGAATTTATTAAATAATAAAGATGTATGACCTTCCTTGTACTAAGTGAGCTCACACATCATTGTGATCATCCATTGTAAGTGTGTGTTTATCCCACTATAGAGGAACATTTAGCTAACCAGACCCCTTACTGACAAGGCAGAAAATGAATGTAAGCGTGTGAATATATCAGAAGGTCTATGGGTTTCCACATGTTATGTTGATGACGCACAATTCTAAATTATGTACCAGCTTAATAGAGTCATGATCCAAGAATAACAGCACTCTCCGGTACAAACAGACCGCATTTAAATAAGGCTGTTTATTGTATCTTGTGTGGCCAAAACAGCCTGAGGAGATGTTGTTATTATCACTGCTGATGAGAACTTACTACCCTTTTCAATGGCTTTCTGAGGCCGAGACCAGTGTGCAGTAAACAGAAGTGAACAGACGGCAGAGGCAATTATGAAAACAAGACTCTGTATAATCACATTTCTTTATTAGATGCTGTAGAACTTCTCTGATTAAGACTTTGTGTATTCATAAATCCCATTAACTTGCATCAATTCGTAAGTATGATTTTGCTGGTATCCTTAAGTGGGATTCATACCTTCGCGTTGAATCAACACCTACAGTTTAAGCTCTGCGTAGACACATACTGCCATAGCCTGACGTGAACCTCCTACGAAATGTAACAACACGTTGTGGCGATGCAGGCCGTTTAGTTTTGTAACCTAAAAACCATTAGCATTAGCATGTTGTATTTGTGGGGAAAACATGCCAAACAAAATACAATTGTTTTATCTGAGTCTTGCAATTTACAGTGGAGCCAAATTTTGTAATGTACCTTTATTTAAAGTTGCTGTTGTTCCTGGGTTCATGTAGAGAAAAACTCTGCTAGCTGCTAGGTTAATTTATGCAACGAAAAATCTCATAGGCTAATGCTAATAACTGTAGCATCCTGCATTTGTGGGAATTATGTGTCTAGCTAAACACCATTTTCTTGCAAATCTTTTGTATTATAATGCAGCTGAATTTTGAAATGTTACCTTTGTTAAATGTTGCTGCTGTTTTTGACCTCATATGAGGGGAAAACTCTGCTAGACACTAGGCTAATTTATGCATATCATACACATATCGTATATCCTAGGCAGACACTAATAACATTAGAATGTTGTATTTGTGGGGAAAACATGCACAGCTAAACACTTTTTTTTTCGTCAGTGAATATTTTTAATTACCATTGTTGGGTATGTTAGGTATTAGTTGCGTTTTGAAACACAAAAACTCAAAACAGTGACATAGAAACTCCACTGCCGACTACCGCTTCGGATGTGTGATGGCAGAGTGACACAGACATACCACCTCACAAGTATAAATGCTCACAACAGCATAGGCCACAAGCATAGGCTACAGCGTAGAGCTGACACACTAAGTATAAATCCTCCTTTATCCATATAGATAAGAGTCGGTTGGTCCGTATTCCACCTCTGCATCCACATCATCAATACCCTGACTGATGGCCAACACTTTTTTTCTTTGTCCTTTTGGCTCTGGTCTAGAACCAGTATTACATGGCCATAAAGAGAGAGATAAGGGTGAGAACAGTCTGCCATTTCTTTACCGTGATGTCATCTGAACAGTTGCTCTCCTCTCCCAAAATATGAGATGACACAACGGCCTGAGACAACACTAGCCACAGTGCAACTCACTGCAGTCCACAGAGAATTTCACATACAGACACATAAAAGGAACTTTGTAACATCAGGATTATGCATGAAAGTAGATTCAATGAGTTGTGGAGAAACATAATCTGGTTAAGTAATTCTTTATCTCAGATTGGGGAGTTACACATACTTTGACCTGTAGTGCATCTGGTTGGAGCAGACACAATGTACCACATTCACAGTCCATAAACTCTGCTTGTTTGCTGCCTTCTTTCCAGACATCCATCAGCGTAGATTTTGAGGGTGGGGCGCAATGGACATGTCCCCCTCAATATTTAATACACGTGCATTTCTTCACCCTAATGAAAACATTGAAATTAAAAAATGTTGTACCCTAAATTGATACAGAAAAGGCAAAAATTGATGCATACAAACAAACCTTAATGCCAGAAATTAAGGGTTTGATGCCCATAATTTTCTGGTGGCAGACCCCAAATCCTAGTTGCATATGTGTCCCACCCAAATTGAGGCTGCACAATTAATCACGATTTTGGCTTCCCGCAGTTAAATGATCATGACCAACATGACTTTTAAAATACATACTCTGCTCATTGAAAACTCTAGCACTACCACTTTTTATGGTAGAAAAAGAAAATTTAATGGTAAAAAATAAGTAAAGGTGGAAAAAAGAAGTTCACCCGAGAAACCACAATCAGTTTTTTTTCCAACCATCATTTTTTTCCACCATCATTGTTTTCCGCGATCTAATTTTTTCTCCTCTGTGTCCCTTTAATGGCTCCGTAAGTCTTATTTTGATGCAGATTTGATGGCCTACATTAGCAGCAATGTAGCACACCATGCTGTGCATTTATATGTGAAAGTGCAATAAAAATATTTTGTCCTTAATTACAAAGACTAATCATGATAAATTATCATGATCTCAATATTTGTCAAAAATAATCATGACTATCATTTTCGCCCTTATTGTTCAGACTGACCCCCAATGTTAAAACCAAACCTCAACCCTTGCAGAAATCCTCTTCTCTTGCCCCAGCAGGAGTGTGTATGTGTTAGTTTGTTTGTTTGTGCGTGTGTGTGTGGGTGTGTGTGTGTGTGTGTGTGTGTGGGTGTGTGTGTGTGTGTGTGTGAGTGTGAGGCGACAGGTCTATGTTAGATCTCCTGCTGTCTTATCAGTGAGGCACACACAAACAGTAGCATGCACAAACACATGCACAACAGCGCGTGACTCCCAGCAGCTAATGGTTGTACCTGTTCTGGGAGCAGATATGGTATCATGGAGTGGCTGATGCATACTTAAAATGAGTGCAGTGCATTAACCTTTCCTTTATTTAGCTTCTGTCCTGTGGAGTCAACGAGGTGAACCGATATCAGATGGCAAACTGACTGGCAATGAATGAGAATCAGGATGCAGGCAAATGGAGCTAGATTGCAATGTACAGCAGCTTGGATTAATGTTTGAATATCCCATAAGGGAGAGATACAGTCAGGAGAGAAATTGCAGGAATTTCAGCTGTAACATTATAAAGCTAGAGGAATACTCTACAAATTTGCGTTCCTATAGCAGTGGACATAGCACAGTGATGATATTTATTGGTTTGTGAACTGCCGTTTTGAAGCCTTGAGTTTAGCATTTTGGATGTTTTTTTGGTGCTAGAAGTGACCATATTTGGACAAACCAAGACCACGGCACAAAAAAATCCTTTAAAAAAAAGATAAAGCCTTTCTCCCTCACCTTCACGTCCTCACACTCACCTAGCAAAGTGCCTCCATCCATCAAACTCTTTGTTTACCTTGCTCTAGTATTTCAAACTTGCCCCGCGAACAAAGAGCTTCCACCAAACAACACCCTTCCACAACACCTTGGCCCTCCTAAATCTTCCCTCAAGCTACTAAAGGGAAGCGGCCAGCTGCTGCACTTCACACTCAGAGGTTTGCATCCGAAATTCACTTCAGAGACCAGAGGTGGTTCATGACTCACTCTATCAGTTACAAGTGGCCTTTGATCCCGAGTGAATCGCATATGGTGTCGCAGCCTTCCCCCCCCAAGAGTGTCAACCATGTCAGTGGGACAGCCGCATCATGTCTCTTGTCCTGACCTTTGCCCCAGCATACACATAAACATACACACACACATCTCCTTTTGACTTAATGGTGCCAGAGATGATATCTTTGGACAACAGCTGGTGACTGCTGTGGAGACGATAGGAGGGACTCTGTGAGACCAAGGTCTTGGTTTTGAAGGGATTTAGGGAAAGTTACATGGAGCTGATTTGAAGACACTGCTTTTTTTCAGGAAGGTTGAATACATCAGCATTAGTGTCACAATGACACAATATCTTGAAAAATATCAATTTTTGAAACCATTTTCAAAACCACAGGAGAAAAAAAAATCTTTGTTAGTATCCACAAACGACATGTATTAAGAAATCAATATTTCTGACTCCCCAGTATACACTGGAATGACATTTCTTGTGATGACAAGGCAGTACAAAATGTAAACCATACTTTGGTGTTTCAATTTTACCTCTTTGCTCTTAGACTCTGGGACAGATCATCTGTCCACTGCGAGACAATCACAGACTCACACTCACGATGTATGGACCGTTTTAAGCCGCCTGCTTCACCAGAGATGCTTGTTGGATGGTCAAATATCTTCTTTTTGAAATGACAGCTCTCCTTTTTCATTTATTACACAACTCTTTCTGGCACTTTAAGCCCAGTCACGAGAAAAAAATGTTCACATTGCATGTTTCTACAAACCGCGAATATATGAGCTGACGTGTCATTGGTGGATGGTGTGACACCTAGGCGAGACAGCTGCCAAGCTGCAGATCACTGCTTGAGACCCACACACAAACAAAGTTGTGTTTTTTTTAGGAAGATATTGGCCACATTTCCAGCTGTGATTGTGCCACCAAAAGATGGTACTTTAGGCCAAGACATCTGTTTCCTAACCATAACCAAGTAGTTTTTGTGTCCAAACATAACCGCACATTAGCCACAGCATTGTTACAACATCAGGAAATGTTAAGTTTCAGCATATCAGCTGCATAATGACATACTGTGTTTTTGTCTCCACAACCACTGATGGAAATGCTCCAATGTCTCGCTAATAAACACCTGGTTTTGTTGCCACAATCACTGCTGAAATGGCCTGATGTCTTGCTAAAAAATACTATGTTCTGTCACCACAATAATGGCTGACTAAACCCCTGATGTCTTTATAAAAAAAAAACAAAAAAAACATCTGGCTTTGGTGCCACAATCACTGCTGGAAATGTCTTGATGTGTTGCCAAAAAAACACCCAGTTTTGTCTCCACAATACGTCTTGAAATGCCCAGGTCTTGCTAAATATACCCGAGATGTCCTGATAAAAAACATCTGGATCTACTGTCCGTCTCTGTTTGGTTTCAGCTTATATAATGTGAACAACATCCCCTTAAGAAGTGTTGATATGCTAAGTATAAAATGTACAACAATTACATATTTGTGCTTTGCAGAAATGTACAGTGCCAGCATGTATTCTAGTGACCGGGCTGGCACTTTTCATGGACAAACTTGTGTGACACTATGAATGCCTTCCAGAAGAGACAGACAGCTTTTTACTCAGCCAGTGACAATTGATTTTTTTGACTAGATTGGACAACATGTCCTATAAACTAATTCTTTTTAATGCCCCAGCCATTGGTGTCTCCTACATATCCAAAACTGAGAGAACATTCAGTGTGAGCTCCCACTTTTCATGTTTTTTTTTTAAGAATGAGGAGCCAGTTGTAGTGGGTTTATAGTGATTTAATGTTTTCTTAAATCCCATTATTTTTTTACTTCTGGCTTAAGGTGACTTCAATCCTGCCACACTAGGACATCCTAATGAACAATACTGTGCAAACATCTCCAAAATAGCACCTCAACAGTCCCCTGAAGGGCCTGTCACACGCAATTGTCAATTCACATCAACATCCCGACACAGGTCAGACACGTAAAAGCAACTCTAAACTACCTGCAGGTAAATAGGCACCCAGGAGTGAACAGAAAATGGGTGCAATTACAGTCTGCCGGAGAGGGAGCGAAATGAATAGAATCAAGGAGGGACATCATCACAGTTATTGTGTGCGAAAGTCTCCTATTGTACATTTGTTGTTGTACTTTGTCTGCGTGTGTCTGACTACAAGTGTGTCTGTGTTAAGGCTTACATGTGTGCAGGTATATGCATGTGTCTGTTGTCACAGGTCATTTTTCTAGTTCAAAAAACAGCAATTATTTGAGTATAGGTGGATGAATCATTATTGCAATCTGCACAACAAAACAAGAAAAACACATTTATACATGATTAAAAATTCACGGGATATTCAATAGAATTTTAGAAAACTGATTGCATGATTTTATTCCAGTGACACATTTTCACCTTTTTTTTTAGCCACCTGTTCTCTGAGGTCTACTCCTTAGATGCTGACGCCATATATTTCTGTGAAGATATTGATAACGTTTTGTCTCCAGCGGCTATAGATCTAACAATAAACAGCTGTGGGGAATGGCTCTTTGAATTTCTCAGTGATTGTAATTGTGGTGTCTTAAATAGCAGACCAAATCCTGTTAATGACAATTTTATATCTGTATCATTAGGAGGAGAAGCTGTTGAGGATTATATTCAAATGGTGTAATTTACTGGCTGAATGGGAATTACAGAATATGTTGACTGAAAAAATACTAAATTGCTTTTAGAGTAAATAAGACAGTTCTTCATAGGCAAAAGAGCTTTAATCAGTCCGTATGATGTGGATATGCTGCATCTCTACAGGAATAATTTGTGTTGTAATGTAGCTGTTATTGGAGTTTAGCTGAAAGCTAGAGATGTTTGGTTGCACAGTTGAGAGCTGGTATTGTTCCTCTGGCCATTGAGGTTGGTAGATTACAAAACATTCGTCAGAAAAACAGAATGTGCAAGCTGTGTGATTCAGGGGAGGTGGAGAATGAATCCCATTTTCTTTTGTACTCTGTGAATAATAATGATTAAGATGAGTTGATTTTCCATGAAATGGTTCAAACAAAGACTTGAAAACACTCTGGTGTGCAGATGAGCAAAAATTGGTGTGGCTGGTTCATGTTTTAGTTTGAAAACTTTGCCTCAGAGGCCTGGAAAAAAAGGCAAGATGGATTATTTAGATAGTATTTATCCTGATTTCTCTACCATTATATAGTATGTCTCTGTGACTGATTTTTAGGGCTACTTTGAACCAAGTGCCTCAATTTGTGGAGACATAAGGAGTTTTTGGACTAAACTGTTCTGGGGAAAACCTTAAAGGGCCTTTTTATCTGTTTGCCTTCGCAACAACAACAGGAATTTTGAAGTGATGTACTATAAACTGCCCAGTGGCTGGTTTAGCAGTGTCACTTTTGCTTTGACGAGTGTATATCCACGGTCACATATTTTCTCAGTAAAGCTTGGACTTGACTGTCATTCCATTTGGCCATATTTTCTTCTGTTTGTGTTTTGTGTTGTCTGTTGTTAACATGGCTAATGAGTTTTTAAAAAACAGCAGCTTTAAGTGGCTCAAATCACTGTAAACTTATGTCACCCATCCTCTTGTGCTGGGAGAGTACCTACTAAAAAATGGCGTTCGCAGATCCCTGATCGTTCCTTGTGGTTCAGAGGCGGGTGGAGGAACCTTTGGTCCGAAAAATGTCTTATATTGTAGGGATGACTTTTTAAAAAGGCTGGACCTTTATATTTGGTTGTTCAAATATTTGTTAATTGGTTAGATATTTTGTTAGAATGGTTTTTCAATTTAAGGATTTGGAAACTGGAAGAACAACAACTTTTGTTGTTTTTGTTTTGGTTCTTTTTGCAGTGGACAAATGTCTTTATCTTATCATTTCAGACACACAATGAAATTTAACAGACTAAGTTAAAACACTGGGCACAGATTATTGTGTTGTTTAACTGTCTGAGTTTTTTTAACCTAACAAACAAGGCTCATGAAGTGTGAGGCACACCGGGCTCTCCCTCACCTGGCGCTGAAGCACCAGAGCACACGGTGCGTTTCTCTTTCCTGACACTGACACTGTAGGGATTCTCTCAATACCTACAAGATGCTGAAGTTGCGTCTCTTTTTTTGGACTTTCACTGTTGTTTGCAAATGTATACGAAGCTTTCTGCTCCTGGCTTGTATGAATTTATGGTTTCCTGTGTGAGCTGTGCATAGTTATCTGAAAAACAAAATTAAAAAAACACATCAATTTATTTATTTATTCACAATATTGCCACTTTCCCTGCACCGTCTCTCTGTCTCCTTCCCTCTGTCTGTGTCTCTCAAAGTGGTAACTCGAATAAAAAAAAACTAAGCTGACTGGAACATGCAATTCAGCTTCATGGAACCACGGCGTCTTATACCCGTGTTGACGTAACACAGGGAAGAGAGAGATGGCAGCGGGTGAAAAAACAAACAAACAACAATTTAATTTTCCTAATCATCCACAAAATCCAAGAGCTCTGAGAGTTACATTTCTGTCACTGAAATTTCTCTAAGTGCCTCCTTCTGTCGTCTCGAGACTGTTGTTTGCCTTCACCTCCACTAAAACAAAAACTCCCATTGAGGCAGAGCGTGCAAGCCTCTGGTGATGTCATGATCACCATGGTAACTATTCTCATGCCCCCCCTCCCTCCTTCCCTTTCAACCTCTTTGATCCTTTAAATCTCCTGAGAGTAAGAGTGACATTCCATCTGTCTGTCGCTCTAATGCGTCCTGCAAACATACAAGCTGCGTTGTGTGACTCTAACGTTGCCAATAATTCCCGGGACAGAGTCAGAATGACGTAACTTTCAGGGCAGGAAGGAAAAAAATCTTGGGTCGTTTCTATATGGTGGAAAAGTAGAAAAAGTTTACGGTTTTGTACTCTCCTCGCTCCACTCTCACATCAGCTCACATCCTGACACCTCCCCTTTGAAATTAATTTAATGGTGCTTTTATTAAAAAAAAAAAAACTACTGATTAGCAGAGGGTAGGTTGAGCAGGACCAACAAAAAAAGAAAGACAGCTGCTGTTTAGTATGCATTTGTCTGCTGATTTATGAGCACGAGATGAGGTAAGGGACATCGGCCCCTGAGATGGATGAGATAGATAGGTAGTGGTGATTGATGAGGGCCTCAACAGTGGTGAACACTGCACAGATGCAATGATGGAGAGAGAAGGGAGGGAGAATATGCAGAGATGTACACTTAAAAACTGTTTTCTCCTTTTTGGCATCAGAAACTTGATCTCATCTACATCATCTGTACCCATCGCCTCAGACAGTGCCCTCTGTAAGGGACAGAACTGGACAAAAGACACAAAGAAAAAGGAAGGAAAGCTGTACTTTGTTCTTGGCACTCAGTTTGGATGGTTTACATATCGGTAGTGTCCTGAATTATGTATGATAACATAAAAAGTTTGTTTTTAATAATTTTTGTGCTATTCGTGTATAATTGGAAATTGCAAGGTTGTCTGTGATTTTGTCTTTTCTGCAAATCAGGAACCTCAGTACTCAGGAACCTCAGTACCAAATTTAATTCCATTAAAGGAGCAGTATGACATTTTGGGAAATATGCTCATTTGCATAGCAAGCCACACTTGTCACAGCGTCTAAGTCCCATTATTTTAAACAGTCTTTGATTTTAATCTCTGTCTGTACAGCAGAGAAGTGAAGGAGGCCACTGTGTAATAGGATAACTATGGGCCAAAATATTGTGTAACATCATCATTCTTTTGACACTGATGTGTCCGAACATGTTTTTTGCCATGGCACACTTTTCCGTAACCATGTGTTCTATATGTTAATCTGCAAAGTAACTGGTAATTAAATGTAGTGAGCAAAATAATACATTTCCCTCTCAATTTTTTTCAAGAAGGAGAAGCCTACTTAGTAGCCACTTAGGTTCTTTGCTTTAGTAAATGTACTTAGTTACTTTCCAGTACTTCAGGCTATTGTGACAAACACACACAGCAATCATGATGAACTCTTCTCATTTTTTTCTTTAATTGTCAACCAGTCTTAAAAAAACTTTTAAAACTTTTTGTCCTATATATATATTTATACAAAAAAATCTAATTAATAGTTAATTTATCTGTTCATATTTACACTTTATAATCGATGAATGAACATGACTCATTATATATAACCTTGACCAGATGGATCAGCCTTTTTTTAACCTCCTTTGTGCTGTTTATCTAAAAAGTCAGCCAGGGCTCTGAAGCCGCTTGCTTGTGTCACGTCTCACTGGCTGATAGTAGTGAGGACCTGCTGGCATTGATCACTCTCGCTCTCACACAGACTCGGTTATTATGTAAGGGCACAGGTTTATTTTTAGAGAGCGCTATCAGAGGAAACGCCCACTCTCCCCCACCCCAGGCTTTGGCCCAGTTGTGCTGGTTCCATCATGTGGGAGAAGGAGAACATATGAGGAACATGCTGTGTTGGTTTGAGCAGCAGAAGGTGTGAGACAGAGCGGAAATATATTACCAATTCATTAAAGTTGTATCTAGTAGTCCTTGGATGAAATAATTGATACGTGGAGTGATGAACTTCATGTATAAAACAAAACAAAATTAAAAAACTCACAATCACATGAATAATCGCTCACCATTCATCCTTCTTGTTGTCGTTTTTGTTTTGTTTTTCTTATGAAACCTCGGGTCTTTGTGCCACAGAGCGGTCATTCAGAGGTCAGGTCTCAATGACCACGGCCAAATCCTGCTTCATGTGTTATGTAATTAGGACATACACTGACCTGGTTAGCAATATTGTGTCAGTCATTCCAAGTGTACTTACACATGCAATATTTAATCTTTATGTAAATTAAAATCTTTACAGCGTGATCAGACACATAGAAAAATAAAAAATGACAGATACCATTGCATATAGAAATGATGGCATACAGGAAACAGCAAAACAGACTTCGAAGAGAATAAATGGGGGAGACAGATGCAGTGAAGAGGCAGATGGTGAGAGAAACACCAAAAGAATGAGTAGAGAACAGGGCACACAGGAGTAATAAAGCATGACATCAACAGAGTTGGAGGGAGGGAATCTGGACACACAGAAGCAGAAAATTGAGGTGGCGGTCAGCCAGAGTTCATGTGAACAGAATTTAAAACCTAGTTTTGAAAAGTCGCATTTGGATCCATGTAAAAAAAAGAATATATATTTTCAGTACTCTCATAAATGCAGGTGCTCCTCTTTCTATTAAACTCATTGTATGTAGTGCACAGCATGCACCACCAAAGCTCAGTGTCTGTTCTCTACTGGTGGAACAGGCAAATGACCTGAAAAACACCTTAACACCTAGTGGTGGATGGATAAGTTACAGGACTGTAAACAGCCGGCAGCCAGCGACAGCAGGATAGTTTGTGGGGAATGACTGCATGCTTTTTACATCTAACTTGGTGAATTACAAAGTTATTTCGACCAAACCGGAGCTGGTGATTGTTGGAACAGTGGAATTACTAACTAGATTACCAGCAAAAGTAACCAAGACAGTCTGGGTGAGTTTGATTTCATGTCTGTTGATTTTGTTTATTTTATGTTGAGTTAAAGATGTTAGTGTGTTAGCGCTGCACACTTTTACCGTCATACATCGTAAACCCGATGATATTTAAGGAAGTTATGAAGGTATGAAATATTACATACCACCTAAGTCTAATGAAAACTGCTTTGTTCTGTGTCCAAAACAATCCTGACATTACACATGCCCAGTTGAGTTCAGGCATGCATATCTCCCATTAGCCCCCATTCTGCAGCCCGTTTTACACACACAGAGTCTCACAGCCTTTGATCAGCCCCCTGTCCAATGCCAGACCCAATGCCAGGATTGCCTCCCCCCACCCCCACCCCCACCCCTCCTCTTCTTACCACTCCACTCAATGGTCCCCTTGTTCAGAGCTAGTGCCCTAGAAGTGAGGCTTTGTGGAAGCAGCATTTAAACATGTTCTTTTGTGCATAAACATGGATGGATGGATGACAGAGTGATGGAAAGTAACAAGCAAGCGAGCCAACGGAGGAGAGGTCACTGGTGGATTGGTCCTTGTGAATAATCAGCAAGTATGCAAACCTCACAGAGCACAAGCAGCAGCCACCAGGGATGGGACGAGGAACCGGAGAGGGAGAGCAAGTGGAATAATCATTATCTGAGCGATCAGGGCTGTTTCAGGTCAGGTTATTATTGGCAATGAAAACTGAAAAGACAGCATGAAGAGAGACGGAAATTGGGGATGTGTACAAACCAGTCTGTATTTGTGGCAAAACTGTGAGTGAGGGGTCAAAAGGGAGAAGAGAGGCAACGCATCATTATGGAGAATACCTTCGTTACCTTACTGGAGAGCTTTGAATGCTAATGGTTCAATGATTGTAGGGGGAAGAGGAGCAGAGAGGAAACAGCAGACATGGAGGGGGGAAATTGTCTTAGTATCTGTGATGCTGATGCCAGATATCACAATGTCCATTGGGAATCAGTTGCAAACATTATTCTGTTTCTATTCTTGCATATCTGCATCCTGTGTACAAGCTGCAAGATCCTGTCATTATCATATGTGCATGAGTGTGTGTGTATCCTGACACACCTCTAACCCAGAAACATCAAGTCTGCAAAACACATGCTGTGCATTCCACCGGGCATCTTTACACCTGAAGTAGTACATAAAAGTATTAGTTTTTTATTGTTGTTTTATTTTAATACTCCAATATGACCTCTGACATGGTGTCAAGCTCAAGAAAGGGAATCTGTAAATTGAGATTAGGGCTGGGTATCGTGTAAATTTTTAAATTAGATTTTAATCTTTGCACAATTTTAAATACACTAAATGACAAAAAACATAAACAAAGTATACAGTACAGGGAGACACAAAAAACTGAGAAAGCTTACTTGAAGCCTCCACTCAATAAATGGTTGACATTTCAAAAAATTGAATATTAAATCACTTTCATTTTCTCCAAATCTGCATCCAGTTATCTCACTCAAACTTCAAAACTCTCTGAAAAGTGCTCTTTTACTGGGCAGAATTTTGTACAAATAAAATCCAACTGTGTAGCCCATTTTATCTAACACATTTTACTTTCCCAAAAGACAACAGGCACAACAGATCACTTGATGCTCAGATAAATTAGTATTAGTAAAACATATCAGGCCTATTTCTCCAAGTCAACTATATGTATATACATGTAATGTAATGTAATATATGTATATATATGTAACAGTATGAGGGAGCCCATGATGACATGGCACCCTCGAGGACAGGTGAGGGCCACAGGAATGTGCCATATCTCCAAGTCGCCCACACAAAAACACAAGAGCAGATATGATCAATACAAAATGGAGCTGGGAGCTAAAAATATGTGTGGCTGAGCAGCCATGAGGTGAAATACGAGCGCTTGAAATTAGAAAAGGGACAACAATAAAGGCAGCATTTAGTGATCTGACAGCATCGTCTCACATTACTGATGAAACCAGGGCTCGATTTTCATCTTGACATCCACATGGAGTACATGAAAGCTCCTCATGTACCACTGAAATAAGAAACTTGAATTTCCTTACTAATAATACTGTGTCAGATGAGCTGCTGTACAGACGGTTATTATGAATCGGATGTTAATGAATACGAGACTGTGAAATGTCAGTTTTTGTAACAGTAAAAAACCCACTTGCAAAGTGTAAAAGACTCAGAGTATTAGTTTGGAAAATGAATTAAAACCCAGCTATTCAAATGTAATTGGAGTAGTACATCCAGCTCAGCTTTTCCAGGATTTAATAAAATTAAAAAAAAGAAATGCTTTCCTCGTTTATGTGGAACCGTCTCTTATATCTTGCATGCTGTAACACATTTATTACTGAAATAGCCTTCCCTCACTTTTGATGAGTATCATATTAGAGCAAGCAGATTGAATTTCAATCTTTTATTACACCTTAGCCAATACTTAGAGTAATAACGTCAATTGTTGTACATTGAACCATAGGTTTAAATGTGTTTATGATACGAGTTTACAGATTTATCAGTATTGCATTGCTGACCATGTTCAGGTGATCGCTTTTTTCTGTAATTTCCACATATGAATGATCCCACATAAATGATCAGAACAGTCATCACAAACATGAGATGCAATTGAATTACACCCTTTGTATCATTCCTAGCAGCAGTTTGTGACTCACATTACGGATAATTGATCTGTTGATCTGTTCAGAGCCAATCAGATCAGATTAATTGATAAGAGAAGAAGCTGCTGGAAGTGGATGCAAACTTTTAGACTCATCAGAATGAATGGTTAAGTTTCACTTTTCTATGCAATTTTCTACAGCTCCATCTGTACCCAGAGTACATTCTACGCTCCTGCACCACACTGGAGCGCAGTGTGGTGCAGGACTTAATTTGTGCTGTATCCTGCCAGAAGAGGATGCAGCATCTCTCGGTGAATTGTTTATTCTCTGCTGTTTCTGTGCTGATTATTGATTTGGTGCTGTTAATATAATTAATACAATATATGATGTTCTGTGGTTTAATTTTTTTTTTTTTTTTTTTTTTTGGTGTCTACATATATTTGGCGTTAGATTACTGTAAGCCCCACAAGCAAGTGGGCGTTTTTGCTGTTAGATGGTGGAATGATTACGCACACCTGTGGCTAATTAAAGGTTGAGCGTTGGTGCTGCGCTGTCATAGTACTGAAACAGGATGGAGGTACAGATGGACCGACGTCATTTAGCCTGCTTATTCCTAGTGATTTTAAATAGAAAATTCTACCCTAATTCCTAATTTTCCCTATTGCAGAAACCACGAAGAGACGAGACAAAGAAGTTATGACAGAAAGCAAGTACTACAAACTGTTAACACCTGTTTCCAGGCATCTCATCCTGCTGATTTTGAGTAAACAGAATACTCTGATTAATCAGTCTATATAGATATTGCTCTGTTTGCGAAGACAGTGGTGTTTGGGTTTGTTTAGTTGTAACAGCTAGCACCCATGCCATCCAATATGTTGCCCCACACATCTCCCCACCGGAGCGGCAGAAACATCCTCCTGTCTTTGTTCTGGCACACCTACTTCACAAATTAAATACTGATGTGGTGCAATGCATAACTGAACGGTATACATATTTCAACAGTGCTGCTAATGAATGTTCCAGCTCCAAAATTTAGAAATCTATAGCAACAGTTTTAATTATGGCGGGCTGCCACAAATAATTGAATGTGTGGCAAACCCCTGTATTATGATCTGCTCTAATGAGGAGGGAAGAATTAAACACAAAGATTTTTGAGTTTAAATTCTTCAAGTAGGTGCTTTTCTAAAAGACACAGTTCCTTTTTCAGACACAGTCCAATCCTGCGAGTTTGAACTCGACTTCACTAAGTCATGCTGTTTTCCATCAGTGATTCTGCCCAGCTCCTTGCTCCAGCTCTTTCATTCCTTCGCTCCCTCCGGAGTATTGCCTTCAGCTCCCACAGCTCATCCAGGATGCTGCAGCCAGTGTTACCCTCATGTGTGCAGAATGGAGTGGGCCCTCCTGTACTCCATCCACTGGCTGCTCATCCCAGACTCATAACCCTGCCGCACAGAGCTGCTGAGGGAGGTTCATTCTCACACAATCCCTCTGCTCCACAGTCCAACCTTTCACACTCCAGTCCTCTCAGGCACTTTATTCTTTCCTTTGGGTTACCTGGTGAGTGGGATTGTCTGGCTCTGCCACAGTACACACTTAAAATCACTGGGTTAAAATTTGACGCCGTGCGTGGGTCAGTATGGTACTGACACGAACCAAGAATAACTAAACAGTGTAAATGAGTTGTTTTGCCCCTGTGTTAGTGTTAGACTTCTCTATAAGCATGTATTTTATTGATATTCTCACCTAATTGGCACTTAAAAATTGGACATGGTAATTATTCTTTGCTCTCTTCTGCGCCTCTTTTTTAAAAAATATCCTGTCAACAAACAGACAAATTAACAAAAAAAAAGGAAATAATTCAAACAAATCAATTAACTTCTTTGGAGAAGTAAAGACAGAAAAAAGAGTCAAGAAGTATATGTGTTCTTAGTTTTAATCTATTTTCAGTTGCATTATTGTGAAAGTAACGAGAAGCCTGTTATTATGAACAACCCCTGATCTACCATCAGCACCTCAGTCAGGTTTCCATTCAATTGTAGCACTCATTTTTATTGCTAAATCTCTGGTTGAATGCCATTAAACCATTGCCAAAAGAAAAGAATGCAAGCTGCATTTTGCTTTTATCTGTACACCAGCTTTTTCTCAGCCTCAAAATGTTTTCACTGTTTTTGTTTGCAAATTGAAAAAGTGCATTACAAACTCGTGGATGGAAACCAGACGTCAACCTCGGGGGCTGAAAAATGATGCAGAGGAGCCAAAAACTGCAGTTCCTTTAATTTAAACTTGAGGCTGGCTACAATTTCCATAGACTCTCATGTCAAAATGCCCAACTTTACAGCAGTATTAAACATGTTTACAGCCTGGTACAGCAAAAAGTCAATTGTATGCGGGGGTCAGTTTTTTTGGAACACACAATTTCCATTTTATAGTGTGCTCCACGGATGACGTTTTTCTGTTAACTGATGCGAAAATTAGCTTGTTCTTGGTTCCCTTTTCAAAAAGTCCATGGGATTTTTCCATTGGATTTTGGATTGGTGCATAAAACAAGCGTTGTGGTAAACAAACATTTATGACACTTGCACGTTCGGCTCTCCATGATAATCTTCACATTAACATGACTTTTATTTTTTTGAAGCCGAAATGCAAACGCCAAAATTAAAAAGCTAATGTTAGCCTACAAACAACACTACAGTCACGTGACTGGAACAAGACTGTAAAGCTCCATAGAGAGGTTTCTGTAACAAACACTAAACAGTATAATCCTATGTGTAATTGAAGTGTCAGATTTTAGTAAAAAAAACAACATTTTTTTAAATCCTACATCTCATTTCCGTCTCAATTTAAAGGTAATTTTATTATGATTTACATAAATGTACACAAATAATGTTCTTTTCTGAGTGACAGACTATTGTTATAGTCTATATACATACTGTAAAAAAATGAAACAAAACTACTTTTCAAACAGACAAGAGCAAAGATTGTTTGCTTTTAGAGATACACCGCAGTCTAATGAAGGATATGCTTCTCTTTTTCTGTGAAAGGAAGAGACTGCCTGTAACCTCGGTTACAGCCACAGGGTTCATGTTGGAGGGTCACAGCAAAGAAATCTATTTTTCATAGTGCTTACATGTTCAGCAGTTGAATGGTTGAGTTGAATGTCACAGATGTGAAACAGTCTGAAAAAAAAAAGACACTCTTAACTCTTTCAGCAACAGGAGAAACAAGTCACAGAAAAAGGGCAAAAAAAGATCCTCATTCTCTATCACATTTTTTCAATGTCACCATGTTTTTCATGAAAAGAGCAAATCTACATGTGAATATGTTACATGGTGCTGATGATTTTAACGATTTTAAAGCTTTTACAGTGCTGTCTCCGAAGGACAACATCCCCCCAGTGTTCTTTTGTTAAAAGGGCCGTGAAATGTCAACCTACACACCTTTCCAACAGCTGCTTTGATCCAACTCAATTCATCTCTTTGTACGCACACACACAGTAGCTCTTGCCAAATGATAGAAGTGTGAGCTGATGAAAGCGATGTTTGATGATGTTCAATACCAACACCATGGCGTCCTTGAAGGGGGCGGGGGATACTTCGGAGTCCAAATAATCTGCCCTGTGGTGTAGCATCATGGGTTCACAATGTCATTCATCCCGGAGATTATTTCATTTACCGCCTCAGCCCAGCCAGATCACTTATTACATCACAGTCCACCTTGTCTCCAAGGACACGCTAACGACCCTATTAAAAATGGATGAGAAATCCTGTGGTGTGATGCTGCTGCTGCTGCTGGCTGCCCAAGTGTGTTTCGTTGCTCCATGTGTACATGTGCGCCTGCGTGAGTGTGTGTATGTGCAACGAGATATTCAACGTGACTTCCACAGCAGCGCTTACAGACATTATTATACTTTTATATCACCCCTTCACCAAAAAATGTGTCTTATAATTACTTTGTTCCCACATTGAGCGAACAGCAGCAGTGTCATCAGCCTTTTGCGCTGAGTGATGATGATCCCCTGCTGCGGCACAATGTGCTGTGACAAGGCCTGCGTCATCACGACAGCAAATTAAGATAACCTACAGCAAGTGTATGAAAGAAAAATGGCAACCTGCCAATCGACAAGGCTGTAAATTTTAACATTGTCTATTAACACCTATAGTTATTCGCTTTTCAGTGCCATTTCCTCCATGTGCTGTATAAAGGTTCTTTGACAGGATAGCACGGTCATGAGCACACAAGCAGAAAGGGAGATGGTTCGACATGGCCAGTGGATTTGAGGAAAACGCTGAGTCATTGTTGTCCTCCAGGAATTCTGAACATATAATCAATACCTCGGGGCACTTGAGGCATCAGGCAGGACACTGCAATTGGAGGCCATTTTCTCGCTTTGTTAAAGTGCCAACAAGGCACCTGAGGAGTGGTCTCAATCCTGACCCCGCCGTGCCAGTGTTTCTCAAGCAGCCACTGCAATGCACTTCTTCTTTTGGTGAAAAAGGAACAAGGCAGGAAAAAACTGAGAATTTAGTATTGCAATAACATCTAGAAACCATATAACCAAAATGTAAACTGAGGGAGTTATTAATTTTTCATGAGCACAGCCTCTCTAATGTGGCAAAATTGCAGTTTTTTTGTGGTTCAGATGCTATTCTGAAAAACTCACCCATTACATTTGACTGCCATGCCCTCATAACAAGCTGCCATTTGTTGCACATTGAAAAGAAGATTTAATCAGCGCGTCTGGTTACATAAACCACAGAGACATAGTGCAGAAACACTGAATCATAAATTAGGTTGTGCTTGCATAAGTAGCCAAAAGTCTTTTCTTCTTTCCCTGTAATGAACACAGGCATTCAGCATCTTCAATAACAGTGTTTTTTTTCTTCAGTTAAATTCTGCTCATGCCTCTACTTAGAGGCAAATGCATTTTAAAAACAACTCCTATTCAAATCAACTTGGCATGCGGTATTTTTCAATGTCACAGACAAGTGTTCCTATCACACTGAATTTCAGCAAGAAGCCATGAGAGGCCGTAGTTTACAGTGATTTTAGAACAGCTTAAGGGGTGTTGTTAGGCATGACAGAGTATGGTCACTACACATACCTGCAATCTTTCATAAAATAAACACACAGTGACAAAAATGCCATAATTTATTTATAACAGTCATTCTCCTGCCAAGCAATGTAGTTCTTCAGGGACATTTAGCTGAAGGGTTGCCAAGCAACACACAGGCGCAGGAAAGCGTCAGCTCCATTAAACCCATACACTGAATAAAATTAATGGACATAGTCGTCATGACGTCACCGATTGGTTTGTGGACTCCCATTTTGCAGCCTTGACTTTGGCATTTTGTCTGTCATCATCTTGGGTTTTTGGAGACAGAAGTGACCATGCTTTGGCTGGAGTGAGGAGCTAACCCAAACTCTAGCTGCTAGTTTGGTTAGCACAGTGCATTTCAGTTTGTGGTAACAGTGATAATGTTATTGGTAATTTTTGCTTGTGAAAAACAGACTTAAAACCCACTAAAACAAAATGTACTTACCAGTAAAACTGAATATCAAGCCAAATGCTGAACAAGACTTTTTAGGTGACAAAAATGTTATAATTAAACCTAAAAAAAAAGCGACAGCTATGCCTGAGTACTCTTTGAATCTAGTATGCCATGGTCACATCACCTAACCAACATTGTCGCTGTGGCAAAGATTCCTGAAAGTGGCCAAGCCTTTGATTGTAGGACACCATAAATCGTCTGAGATTGCTTCAAGTTGAGCAGTCTTTCTTTTCTGTGCCATGTACTTCTGGAGACGTTTTGGTTTCCAGATTTTGCTGTGGAGTGAGTCTTTTTGACTTTTACGCTACTCTTTGGTAAAGGGAGTTGCAGACATGCATACAGTTTGTGGCACTGCAGCATTGGCTTCATTTTTCAGCCCTGGAGGTTGCCTCCCAATGTTGGAAGAAAGAACAAAAAAAGTTGCCATCATGCTGCAGATGATTATAACCATATATGTTTCTACCATTGGCAACTATTATGCTTACTCTCTACAAACTGTTGTGTTGTCTGCATTAAAATTTTGTTACACTGTAACCTGGTTACTTGCTGAGTAACCAAGATACAGTGTAACAAAAATTATACCACTGGCAGTTGACAATACGGTGAGGGAAAAGTGAGCATAATAGGCTACAAATAAAACAACAGAAAAACATGAAAGGCAGCTAAAGTTACATTGTAAAGTTACCATAGAGCTTTGATGTAATTTGCAGGAGATAGAAGTCGATGGAATGGGCGACAGCAATGACACATATTTCTCCTACGAAGCGGCATGACGCAGTGGGCTCTCTTTGTTTCCTTCGTTGCATTTTTGTGGTTCTCTGGAGTCATTGTATGACAGCGCTGCATACTTCTGATTGTTCTTGTCCTGGTGGATGATCAATGACTATGAATGATAGGTGACTAACTGGCGCAGTAATACTGAAATTGTAATGCAATCACAGCTGTGTGTTTATAGAGTATTTTACAATGGCAGCAAATGCACCTCAGCCAAACATAGTAAAGGACTTGAGCAAACACTTTTATTAGCAGTAGTAACAGATGTCTCAGACCAAATAGATATGTAGAATAAAAATACATTATGAAATGTGATGTCATTACTGGATTAATTTATTTCTTCAAACATGCTGCAGCTCTAACATTCATTCTAACCTAAAATGTCACCTATGTATACTTATGCTAGAGGGCATCATTGCGGGTCACACTGTAAGTTACTGAGCATGCCCAGACATGTCTTGGCTCCGCTGTACATCAGCCAGCACCCATAAGCACCCCATTGGAAATCTAATTTCTTACCCTTGCTATCTATCAAGGTCAGTAATGACAGATAATCACATTTATTTATTATAAACAGCACAGAAGATCAGGAAACACCCAGTTTGCCTTATTCTTAATGCCAGTTATCCATGCTGTTCTCCTCTAGGAGCACATTTTTAACTGAACTGATGCAGGCACAAATCAAGGACACTTCTGTATCTGTGCTGCGAGGCATTTTAGGAAGTGACCCTCCGCCACACATCCTGTCTACTGAAATATTCTGTGCGTGGAGGACAGAGTTAAAGCTCAGGCGTATGCTGTGTTTGGATAAGGAGGCAAAAAGCCGATGGCCTCCACATTCACACAATAGAGTCTTTGAATTCATGCAACACCTTAGACAGGGTGCGCCCTGTTTTTATTACTGAAGTTATGTAGCTTCAATTTCCATCCTCAGCCTGATTAGAACTCCAGAGCTGTGTTTATATTTAGCCGACATCCGAGAGAGCCAAACTTACTTTTCATTCCTAAATAAATAATTGGATGACACAAGTGTTCTTATTTCCATAAATTAAGGCACGGAGCTTTACAAGACTCACCACTCACTGCATTAATGTTGGGCTACGCACTGTGCTGCTACTGGAAGCCCTGAGGCGACAATCTGTATGATATCTTTGCTTTTTTCTCATGCACAGTCTGTCTGATTTTTTTTTTTTTTGACTCAGACCACAGCCTGCAGCTGCTCTGCTCTCCTACATTTTCGGTTGATGAGTTCTTGTACTGTAACACTTGTATCCTGACACTTGACTGAATAATCAAAGGCTACAGCAACACATTTCACTCTGTCTAAAAATGTTGGCGATAATGTGATTCCTCTGGCTGCATTTCTCCTCTACATTTTCCCCTAATTTGGAATGTCCAATTACCCTGCTCATATCGCTGTTAACTCCGATGTTGGCCTGAGGAGGGTCATGTGCCTACTCAAAATACATGGGCAGTCGCCAGACAATGATTAGCTCTACTGGACAGGTAATCACTATAAACAGATATCTGCATGCAGAATTCGTAGGCAGCCGTATAAGATTTTGGTATCGGAACGTTCTAGTTTCTGTTTAAGGCCTGTTTGTAGTCCGACTAGTATTGACCACCATATTTGATTGGCAGGTAGTAATGTTGAGAGGCAGTATGCACTATAGCTCAAATGCAATGTCAGAAGGGACTGCCTAAAATTCCGATGCCCTGTTGGACTGAAAATTTTCCAATTTGACTGAAAGCCCTTTTCTCCAACAGCCCATCATCCCAAATCAAACACCCATTGCTCCAAAGTCCTTTCTCTCTGAAAATACCCGCCTCCTGCAGTTATACATCCCAGTTTCTAGAACTATTGTTCACATTGTTCATCTTTGAATGTTACATTTGTACATTTTTTTTGTATGGGATGTATTTAAACTTTCTCAACAACGCTGTGGTGAATGTACACAGTTAGACACAAAAAGCAGTTGGTTATGGTAAAGAAAAGATCATGTTTTGGCGTAAAATACCCAAGTTTGGTGGCACAAAAGCCACCTAAAATACATAATTGGGTTGGTGATAAACAGTGGCTTAAACTTAAGCTAAACTTAACTACTGAAAAACACCTTGAAGTATGGGTAAAAACACCCGGGATTGGTGGCTCAAACGCTATTGAGAAATACTTGAAAGGGTCATTAGAAACATTTAGGATCAGTGGCTGAAACACAGAAATATTGGAAAGGTTGGTAAAAACATCCAGGATCAGTGGTTTAAATGCTGGGAGATACTGGAAAGGGTTGGTAAAAATATCCGAGATCGATGGCTCAAAAGATATTGAGAAACGGCACAAAGGTTCAGTAGAAATTCCCCCGCTGGAATCTGAAACTATGTGCAGTGTATGTGGGTTTTTTTTGTTTTTGTTTTTTTTGGAAAGTGGATTTTGTAGCAATGAGTGTTTGTTTTTGCAAGTTGCAGAAATGGGCTTTTGGTCCTGTGGGACACTTTCTGGACTGAGTGGGCTTAGAAATCTTGGGTCATAGGAATATTAACATGCTGATGTAATTTTACATTCAAGCGACAGAAGTGGCAGCAGGAATTATGACAGGAGAAATTAAGGAGGAAAAAAGGTGACATTGTTACAGAGCGACAAAATCTGCACAGGAGAAAGTGTTTGTTTCACAATTCCAACCGTAAGTTAACGTAATCATTTCCCTTTCCTTAACCACCAGAAACTTTAGAATTGTAACAATGGCAACAAAGCTCCCCTAGCCTTAACAAAGATGTTTTCTTTAAATGATGTCATCCTGCTGATGGGGGCATCAGATTAGAAAATGCCTTAACGCATTGTTCTAGACAATACGGACCAACAATATATTTTGTTGTCCAATGCAGAAGACTTGTTGGGAAAGTGTAACAGAACCCGCCTCTATTGCAGCATGCAAAAGCAGTTAGTGGTGCAGCAGCAAGGACATTGATGAGTGTTTTGCACAAGTGTAAAGCATGCATGCTAACCAAATCAATGAAAAGATATCTTACATCTGTTAAATCTATATAAATCCTAAACTAAACTCCTTATGCGAGACAGACCATGACTGTGTCCACGTTACATCAAATTCCAGTCTCAATGAAAGCCATCCACATCTGTTTTAGGAAATTAGAAAGACGTGTGCAACCTTAAAACGTAGTGAGCTGAGTCTAAGTATCTTGATGGGATCAGACTGTGAAATTCAAAATTAGCATGACTGGAAATAATTGTTCCTGGACCACAGGCATGTCCATCACCCTCCAAAGTTTTTGATCTTCACTGAAGTCCCTTGAACCATTCATGACGCTCACTTCTATCCTTATATTCCTGTTTGTAGTTGCTCCAGCAGAGTGTACCTAAGTATCATCGATAGATGTAGTAATTACAGTGTGAGGGTACTGACATTTGTGCTGAGACAGCAAAGTGTAAAGCATTAACTTTGCAACTGAATTAAAACAAATCTGATTAACAACTTGCTGTGAATGTGCAGATTAGAATAATGATACTCACTTAAAAAAAACTCGGTGCTGATAAAGTGTGATTGCATTGCTTGGAATTATGCAATAGTGTAAAAGGTAGAAAAAAAACAGAATTTGCAAAATGTATAATGTGTAGATTGTATATTCTTAGTGTGTGCTCAGCAATCTCTGTTATTGCATGAATTGGTAATGTCACCGCTGTCACCCTTGCTCAGTGATTTACAGTTTCAGCATTAAGAGAGGTGTCAACACCAAAAACAAATGGTCCAGGAGTTAATATGCTGGCGTGCACAACATACGAGCCGTATTTTCAAGGACAAAGTGTTCTGCATGCATTAAAAGCCCTTTTAATGTGAGAGTATCTCTCTAAAAAAAAAAGTGCACGCTGTGGAGAAGTTCAGAGTTATAATTGAAACCCTGAAGCAGTGGCAAGATTATACCAAAGGGTGCTTTGGCTTGCTTTGACTTTTGATAAGAGATGTGAAGGAAGACGGGGCGAACTGGTGGTGAAAGCAAATAGGAAGATGGCTATTTCTTTTATGAGATTTTACTGAAATAGACAATATAACAATTATGCCTCCTTTCCTCTACCCTCTAAAGCCCTACCCTCCAAAACCACTCTCTACCCCGTGGCATGAGAAATTAAAGAAACAAAATAAAATTAATAATAATTATTATTATTATTATTATAACAGTCAGGTATAAGAGGCAAAATAAACACTGAAAAACGGACAAACACAAATATAAATAATTGAAAAGAATAGAAAAAAACAGTTTTCAAAGATTTACATGATTTTACTGACATATGAGACATGACATAAGATTTAGATGTGGTTGCCATATTAATGAAAAAGTAAGATGGGTATTTCTACATTTCAGCACATTTGTCTGTGCATACATGAGCATCCAGGGACACACATATGCCCACATTTTACTTGTAGTCAAAAACACATACTGGGAGAGCTCCCCTTGTCTTGATTCCAGCTGTAGTTCCTCTGGCAGTAACAAAGGTTGAGGAGTGTTAATGTTTCACTCACTCTGCCAGTCTATCTGCCAAGTTCCTAAAAATGCACTGTAGGGCCTCCTGGACAGAAAAACTGCTTGTGCAAACACAACCTCTCTCCCCCTCTCTCTTTCCTTCCTGACATTTTCAATAACCGTCCCTGATGTACTGCAATATGTACTTTTGCTGCCTCATTTTCTCCTCCTTTCCCCTCTCTGCTGTGTCAACAAAGCTAACACAAAACACATATCAGCTTGATTGAAACTGTTGAAGCCTAAATTCAGCGACTGCTTTCGTGCTCCAGCCGAAGCTTCAAAGCATTTTTCATGGATTCAGAGAGAGTGTTTTTCCTCCTCGGGCTTAACGTCGCTTTATTCAACATGTACAATGACCTACGTGGTGAGACAGGGCCAAACTGAGTTCCTCTCAGGCCTAAGGCTGTTGTGTCAGCCCACCTGAGTCCTGTAGGTCTGTTGCTGGGTAGAAGCGCATCTCCACCCCTCGCTGTGATTGGCTGATGCAGTCTGCGTGTCCCCACCTCTTGGAACACTTGTGTCTTCTCTGAGCTCAGCCGTCTGTCACAAACCCTAACAACTGCTCTGTGTGAAGCCAGGTATTTGTGATCCGTCGGCGGCTAACATTAGAGAACACGTAGTTGAGTAATGTGATCCAACTTCTGTATACAACTACATCTACATTTCTCTCCGACATAAAGGTTTCAAACTTTTCTTTGTTCTTTGTGTGAGTAAACAGTTAATTCCCCCTCCGCCGCTCTCTGCTCTCTCCGTCTCTGTGAAAGTTGGCAAAACCTTTACTAGTTCCTCCTCTGAGGACAAACATTTGTATGTACCATCAGTGTAGCAGCTGGACCGACAACGTGACCCCCCTCACAATAACAGGCGTTTGACAGTGAGGGACATGCTGTTGTTAGGGGAGTTAATCACCCATGGCCTCTTAGATATCTTCCAGTATGTTTGTTTTTCCTTTTGCTCCCTCAGGGGCTCCATAGAGAGAGGAGGAAGTGTGGTTGGTTAATTTTGACTCTCTACATCATCTCTTCTCCCCAGCCTGCTATGGAATCAAGATTAATCAGATTGACGAAATCTGAATAATGATGATAAATGATGTAGTGACACACAAGGCTCAAATGACAGTGAAAATCTGACATTGGTGTTGTGTGGAGAATACATTTTATTACTTCCCTTCTCATTTTTGGTGATTAACTGAAGGAGGCGAATCCAGTGTGAGAAATGTACCAGCTGCCATAAACCAAACTGGGCTCATCCTCAGCTGCTGGGGTAAACTCAGCTGGTACAGAAATGACAGAGTAGCTGCAAAGTTGAGGAGTCAAAGACTTATGCCAAAGGAGACAGTGATCTCAAATTTGAAGAGTGAAATATATATGTAATGTATTACATGTGTGTGTATATTAAATACAGTGGCGAGGAAATATTCAGATTATTTACTTAAAGGACCAGTGTGTTGGATTTAGTGGCGTCTAGCAGCAAGATTGAAGAAGTGAAACTTATACAGCAGCCAACATGAAAAGGTGAATCTATCTAATTAAAGCCAGTGTTTGATTTGTCCGTTTTAGGCGACTGTAAAAAAACAGCATGTTGGACTCAGAGGAAGACGATCAGCTCTGTATGTATGATTGAAATGGCTCATTTAAAGGTAATGAAACAACCTGTTTCATGCACTGTTCATACCTACAAAAGTAAAGCACCACAATTCGTGTAATGCAAGTAATCATCAATCACAATCTAAAAATACTCAATTTCAAGTAAACGTTCTGCATTCAAAATATTACTCACATTAATGTGCGAAGTCTGTAGTAAATGTACTTACTACACAAAATGAGTACTTATTATGCAGAAAAACACCTTTATACAGTATCTATCTGTCAATCTATCTATCTATCTGCATTACTGTTTAGTTTAATAGTAAATAACTGCATCAAGTTTTATGAGCTAGTCATTTATTTTGCATGTAAAATCTTAATCTAAAAAGAATCCAGAAACTAAAGCTGTCAGATAAATTCAAGTACCTCAGACTAAGTCCAGTACGGTAAATTTAGTAACTTTCCACCAAAAATAAAAACCCATTAAAAATACATACATGAATTACAATGACACATTTAGGATGTTCCTTATTTACGTAGAGCATAGCCGGGTGTCGTTACCTCAGAAATAACTACTGCATTTTTGATCTCTGGAGAGTAATGAGTGTCAGGCAAACATTACTATGCTTGCTGGAGGGACACGGTCATGTGTTTATGCCACTTTGATATATTAATAAACAGAGAGGAAACATGCGCTCATGAGAGCAACACCAGACCTTTAAATAATACATTTCATAGCAGACATTGTTGGGAAAAGCACAGGTGTAACTACTTACGTCAGTGAGGGCTCTTTTCCATTTTGGTGCCAGTGTGCTCTGCCATGACCCAGCATGTACAAAAGGGCCCTGGCACTGGCACAGCTATCTGAAATGCAGGCGTTATTAATGGTATTATTACACCAGTGTTTGACAGCTCAGAATGTGTATTACGCGACAAAATGTGAGATGTGGGCAGTGATTCAGGCTATCTGCTCCCTGCCTACTCTGCTGCTCTGATGTTCTCCATCAGCAGTACAAGACTTTTGGACCAGGGGTGCACCCAGGTGTGAGATTGCATAATGTAATCCTCCCTCAAACTGCGACTACTTCTGCTGTATGTACTGGGCTTTCTGAGCTGGGCCGTAATCACCCACACACAAAATATTCAGAAAGCATCACGTTGTCCCCCGAAGTGTAGATTTCATATATCTTTATGCTCTTAGAATTTGCATAAATTTGGCACCAATCAAACTGTTTGTTAAGATACAAACCGTTCATTAACACAAATCTATACCACATATATTCGGTATGCAGTGCAGCATTTGTATTTTTGTGATATCAATATTTGAGCTTTACTGTTTGACCAGAGTTTGAGTCATACCGTAAACATTCCCATGAAGCTTTGTCACACCTCTCTGGGTTTGATATTGACACCAAAGGGACCCTTTATAATGTCTTTATGAGACGCACCAGGCTTACAGCTAACTCCAATGTAATACCATCCGCAGCTAAATTTGATACTGAGAGCAACTGACTTAGTAAAAGTACAACAAAGTCCACATATGGTATTTTAAAACACTAACCACATGTCACACTGTGTTTTAGCTCACCATTTTTAAAGAGACACTGAAGGATAATGCTATTAGAAAAACTGGCTTAAACCATAAAAACAAATTGTACTTACAGGAAAAACAGAACGTCTAACTCCTTATAGGATCCATTAATACAAGCAATGGCTGTAGAGCCTTTTTTAGATGACCAAAAAGTTACAGTTTAGTAAACTGAGGAGGCACTGACATAATGACCGCTAGGGCAACACCTGTACTTGGTAAATTTGGTCTTGTTAACTAACCATCGTTGTTGCCCTGGTAGCAACTTGTTAACAGATGGCACCCACTGGTCAGGCCCTTCATAACTGTAACTTTTAGCCTTAATAAAATGTAAAATGTAAAATTCAACCCCCATGCAGTTGTCATGAATGTTGAAATCAGCTATAGAGACCAAAACCGTTCTTTGTCCTGTGATGTAAATATGTTTATTTCTACTTTTAGCTCAGCATTTTAACATGACGTTAAATCGGCGATTACGGCCCTGTTACGGAGAGGCTCATTTCTGTGAAAGAGATGTTCCTGTCATAAATCTTGTACGTGCTGGTTGTGTCCTCTTCTCAGTTTACGCCATCTGCCACCTCCATCACGATATACAACCATCCATCTCACCTCAGATACTCTTTCTTTCATCCTAATCCCTCGTTCTCTATCTCTAATTAGTTGGCATGACTATCCAGGCAATCTCTTTGTATCACAGGCGAGAACAGGGCCTGAATGCGGATGTTTTTCTGAATTCTAATCTCTCAAAATCAGGGCAGTGTTGATTCAAAGAACTGATAATCATGTTACATCACACAGTAAATGGATGCAGCTCATATTTGCCCTTCCACATAACCCTCTTCCCACAATTAGAAATGTGTTCAGATCATTTTGGGGACAAATGCTTTATTAGTTGGATATCTTTTTTTTTTCTTTTTCTCATTTATTTTTCTGCTGGTGTTTCCCTCCAGGGTGCAGACAGTTCTGTTGCATTGTTGTGTACTGACTATGCTTAAAACATGCTTGTTCAGGTTGGCACAGAATGTGACTTTTAACTTGATGCCTAAAAGCAAAAGAAAGCCCGAATGAAAAGTGACAGTGCTATCTTTATTCGTCCTCAGGGAGATTTTTGTATCAGGAGGCTGAAACAGGAACAGGCCCCACAAGCTACCCAGTCTTCCTCAAAACAACACCTTCCATCTTCATCTTCAGCAGGTATGTTTTTAATTCTGATACAGCTGTAGATGTATTTTTCTCATGTATTAACACATTGTCAAAGTCTTAAAAAAACAACGCTGTTGTGCACACATTTCATGAGCTGTAACAGTGCAACAGCTCTGCAAATACTAAATATGAAAATCAAACATTTGAAATAACATGCTAGGACAGAAGCCTGATCTGCTGAGCACACAGGAGAAGCTGTTTGGAACAAATGAATTAAATGAATGAACAAAGAATTAAAAAAAAACAAAAAACAGATCTCAGACATATTTTGCAAAGTGGCATGTGCACGTTGTTTATTAATGCTTTAACAATGCTGTAAAATAGTTATATTCAGGCACAAAAACACCTGGTTAGGGTTAGGAAAAGATATATCTAAAATATTATGTTTTGATTGAAACTATCAAATACTAAATACTAAATTTGTTACCACAATCACTGCTGGAAATCTCCAGTGTCTCACTGAAAAACAACCAGTTTCAGAACCGCCATTATAGTGGGAAATGCTGCTAACGTCTGGCTAAAAATAACAGTTTTGGTGCCACAGTCATGTCCAGAAATGCCCCACTGTCTTGCTAGAAATCATACAGTGTATTGCTAAAAAAAATACTTGGTTTTGGGGCCACAATCATGACTAGCAATGCATTAAGTTCTAGCTAAAAATCATCCAGGTTATCAGCATAACCACGGCTGGAAATGTTTGATGTATTGCTAAAAAATACCTGGTTTTGGGGCCACAATCATGTCTGGAAATGCATTAAGTTCTAGCTAAATATCACCAAGTTATCAACACAACCACCGCTGGAAATGTTTGATGTATTGCTAAAAAAACACCTGGTTTGGGGACCAAAAACACCTCTGGAAATGCCCCTATGGCTCGCTAAAAAAAAAAAAAAAAATTCTATCTACAGCTACTGATGGAAATACCCTGAAGTCTCGCTAAAAAAAACATCTGACTTTGTCATTTGCTGTCTCACTTTGGTTTCAGCTCATTTGCAGGTAACATTAATATGATACATGTGAAATGTGCAAATGTTACATACCTGTAGGTTGCAGAATCATACAATAAAGACATTTTGTTCTTTACAGGTAAACAAATGCCAAACCTAATGTCATATTTGGTCATGTTTGCAAAGAAATATCAATTTTATTACAGATAAATCCCCATTTACCATTAGTTAAATAACAGCAAGAGGCCCCAGCTGGCTAAACAAGTCCATGTACCAGTAAGTAGAAGTTGCTTCCTGCTGGTAAATGTTCTGTCTCCCTCTTAATGGGCCTGCTTCCAAAGGGCACTGCATCACTTGGCATGGCTCTGGCACTGGCATGGTCTTCCCCCTAAACAAACATAGACACACACACACACAGGCACACATAGGAAGAGGCTGCCAATGTCCTGAAGCGAAGGTTGACAGTGCAAAAGTGGGAGGGGCTGCATCACCAGATTGCTTGTAATTGGCAGCCTCGAGAACCGAGTTATCCACCGACCTTCCTCACCTCCCTGCACGAGAACAGGGTAAATAAACTCCCCAGGTAGACGTCTTTTTTCACAAGCACAAAGTGTGCACTTTAAATTATTATAAGACCAAAGCAACCTCTGTAACCTGGACAAGATCTTGTGCAAGAACGATATTAGGTTGCAAACAGGAGTCGGTTTCAACAAATATTGCATGTGTGTTCATGTTTAATGTAAAACTAACCCAATTGCATTGAGCAAAGTAATGCAGAGCAAAGCATTTGATCTTTGGGCGACAGGGAGATAAAGCCAGCAGTCAGAATTAGCTATGACATCCCGCTCATGTTTTATTCATCGTGGCGCACGCTGTCGCTTTATTAGATGAGACAAGAGAGAGTGTTGTAAAAGTAACTCTTAAATCAGTTGAGCCCTCGCTATGAGAAACAGCTGCCCTTTCTTTTAATGGCAGATCTTTAAGATTAGGAAAGAATAAAATTTAAGAGTGTAATGAGGAAAAGAGGACAAGCGTGGGAAAACATCAGGTGACTTCTCAGCCAGTCGCTGCAAAGCAAGGTCAAAGATCTGGAAAAATCCACATCACTTTCCAGGGCAGCTCGGGGAAGGGTCACCGCTGTCTTATCACAGGTCGAGGCAGACTGCACTGCTGTGCCGTGACCGCAGGAGTAAACTTTGGCTTCTCCTCTCCCTCCCTTTCTTCCTCCATCTCTCTTCCCCTCTCTCCCTCTATCATTTGACCACCTGGCATCAGGCAGTGTGTTCCCTTTCCATCTGCTCTTATTCTCAAGCTGAGGAAACACTGAGGGGACAGATGGATGGATGAAGAGGTTGGAAAAATAGGAGAAGGAAAAGTAAACATTCAGGTCAGCAATGAAAGCAGCCAAGTATCTTTTATCAGCTTTAGATTAACAAAAAGCCTGAGTGGTGCACGATAGCACACGTGATAAAATAATCTGCAATTATTAACTCCTGTTTTGGCTGAGGAAGTGAGAAAATAATCACAAGATGTCCAGTTTAACCCTTTAAAACCTGAGCAAATTGGCTTGATTTCAGTGAGCAATTTTAGGGTTCAAAGGTTGAAATACTTGGGAAAGCCATTTGAAAGCAGCACAGGAAACGTGGTGTCGCTCCAGGTTTCAAATGCTTAAAAGGATGGCTCGTTATGTCCAAATGTGACTGACCTGAAGACATTTAATCATTATGGTTAGAGACGTCCTATCCCCTGCATACATGAGAAATGTCAAAAGCACATGTTGAAGTGTGCAGTCACAGTCCACCAACATATTGATTGCCCGTGGGTTTTTTTTTTTATTGATTCACATTAAAGCACCTTTCTTATCTGAATGCCATCTGTCATTTTTTTAAGATTCAATCTACGAAAGTGGCTTTTCATTTTAATATGTCGAGGTCTTGACCTGCATGTTTGTGCCAGGCTGCTTAATGAAGTGAGCGCGTTGATGTGTGATGTGCATTGCTGTGATTGAAAATCATATATTCAGTCATATTCAAGACATGCGATCAATGTGTGTTTTTGTGATGTTGTCAAACATATTGTGCATAATTGATGTTTGCTTTGTTGATGGGTAATGGGTGGTGTAGTACACGAGGCTGAACTAACGATGCTTTGAAGGGCACAACATGCACCGACAATTGTTTACTATAATCATTCAGTGGATGTCAACACAGACCGTGTGTGTGTCTGCGTGTCAGCACCGAGCGGGATGAGGATTGCTCGTCTCTGATGTCAGAGACACAACCTGGCACTTTAATGTCTCAATTAATATGTGCAGCTCAAGTGATCTGAACAGGAACATTGTGCTACACTGGTTTCTTGCCCCTCACTTTCATATTCCCCAGCAGCCATAGAAATGTAAATGAGGTAAGGTGTAAATGCATACACAGGCCACACATCAAGGGATTTACAATTCACATCTCTGAATGGCCTGTCAGAGGTTCAATTTGCCACGTTTGTGTGGTGATCAAAAGATAACAAGATCCGTGGAGAAAAAGAGCCTTTCAAACTTTGTTTTTGCATAATGAATTCATTTAGAGCAGCCTGTTTGGCTTCACCTATGCAAGCCTCAGTGGTAGAATAACACTCTAATTGAGTGCAGAGGATAGAGACCAGGTCAGGCCATTTAAACTAAAACAAGAGCTAACCACTGAGGACACACACACTGGCTATAATTCAGTCAGGGCTCATATTTTTCTATCAAAGTATCACAAATCTGTATGGTACAGTCTCCTCAGTATTCCCAAAGCTTCCTGCTGCAAATTGGCATAGAACCCACAACCAGTGCAGGACTTATTGCAGCATTTTGAGTCCTTCACTTTAAGATGCTCAAACAATTTTTAAAGGCAAAAGGGACTTCTTTTGCCTCCTGCCTCTTCGGTCTTAACTTTTTTGGGGGAAGTTTTCTATCTTTAGTTTTGCAAAGCCAGACTTGACTGTGCAATGGTGTAACCAGGGTTGTATTGCTATTTAGCGGAGTGCCTTACTTATGTGCACGCGTATGATTGTGGCTCATTTGGAAGGTTATGTAACCACTGTTCCTATGGTTGCAAGTCTACATACATTAACTGATCACATGATAAATGCTAGATGGACTTTATGAATAGCCCTCCATTCTGAGGTAAAGTTGCAGTGCAGGCAGAGGTCGAGCTCATCTTATAGGCTGGACTACAGAAACATAGCTAAGCAAGCTTTTGTTTCCTGCACACACTGTGGATGCAGGCTGGCTTTGTTGGGTTTTTCTGTCAAATACATGATGCATCATTAAAAAAGAAACCGCCAAAAAAGTAATGCATATCATACACTATTAGATATTATTGACTAAAACAATGATAATTTAATTCACCATGCTGCTCAAAGGCTACTGCCAGCAGCTATTAGTAACTTTAAAGATTAATTGTTTTCTTTATACTCAATGCATGTATTCATGTCATTAACAATTCAACACAACTCAAATGTCAATGGCACAACTTTGACAATGTCATTTATTATTATTGCCGGCTCTCTTGCATGGCAAAGAGTATTAATTTCAACTGGATTATGTGGTCTATGAATGTTCAATTGCCTTACATGGAGAAAAGTAGTGCCTAAGAGCCAGAAACATCTGTGAAGTTTGCTTTAAAAATAGAATAGCAAAGTCAAGCTCTTTAGAGTGTGAATGTGTTATCTCTGTTTTGTTTTATTGGTTTGGTCGCTTTAGTTTTATGACATCTGTGGTGATATGTGGTCATCGCTGTGGTGCTCTGGGCAGCGTTTCCCAAAGATCACTTGGCAACGGTGTTACCACAGTGTTGTTTTGATTCACTGAACTGACAGCAGCTCCCCAAACCCCAAACAAACAGCATGCATTGTTTTACTGAGGCTGATAACACCACAATAAATAATGGAACACCAAAATACTGCAAAAAAAGTAATGCTAGCCCAGTCCAAATAAATCAAAACATTTCTGCTGAGCAGCAGTATTGTTACCTTCCTGTTACAGCGAAAATCAAATCTTTAATTCAGCTGATAATGGCATTTTGTTGTAATATTTCACTAAGTCTAAATCAGGGTTATTTATAGTCCCCACCATGTGTAAACTAAGTCAAATAAACCCAATGATCTCAATGTAAAAAGATAAATTGTGCTTAAGGCGCTTGGGACTCCATGTATCTTTTCAAAATAAACCAAAGTTTTTACAGGAAATGTACAGTTTCTGGTTATTAAATGTACATTTAATATAAAGTCTCTTTTCAAAATAAACTTAGAACCTAAGGAAGTAAACCTAAAAAAAAAATGTGTCTTTGTTTTTTGTGTTAGTTCCTCAGGTTAAGGCAACAAAAGTATGTGATTATTTTTAGATTACATCATGGTTTGGATTAAAATAATGTTTTTAACTTACGAAACATCATGTGACATACATCACTAGCGTAGTATGCCCCAAAGACTAGCAAACTAGCAGTTATTATAATAACCAATTGACTTTTAGTATCAGATAGGACACAGACAGCAGCCTCCAGAGTAAAAGTCCAGGGTTTGTTTGACCCATCCACCTCTCCACCTACCTGCAGACTTTCTTGCTCTTTAATGCAATGCTACAGCAGTTTCTCAAAGCATCAAAAAAATGAAAGGGTGCCTCTCTATCTGATTCCGAGGGCTGGGAGTGGGACAAGATAATCTCTTGAAATAGTTACCTAAAACTAATAAATGAACAGTTAAAGGGATAGCCATCTGATAGGGCTGAGGAAACATCAGAAAAAACTGTGCGTGTGTATCCATGCTTTCATTCACCTACAGAGAAGTAAACCATAAGTGTAGCGAGACAGGTTAGCAGAGGCAGACAAGGTGATAATTCTTGTACTGATATTGTAAAAGCTTTCAAAATTGCAATCTAAAAATTGTCCATAGTAAAAGAAAGTGCTCAAGGTCGGGAAATTCTGTATTTGTTCACTGCTAACAGAAATGTTAAACTTTAACTTCAGCATAGAACAATATTACCTAAATATTGTTTCTCATTTATGCAGTTATACACGTCTAGATTAAATTAGAATTCTATTTTACATAAAATCATTCGGGTCTAAAGTCGTAATATGTTCAGTCTGTACATTTTTCCCACCCATAAACTCTGATAGGAACCTGCAGTGAGGGCAGAGGGATTGGCCGGCTATAGGTGAGCCAGTACACGTATATTACACTCCCTATGCTCTCTGCACACCGACTCTGATTCATATTAGTGCCATAAAGAACAGGGCGAGGGCACTTTTAGACAGGGGTGGCATAAATCCCACAGTACAGAGCTGATGAAAAAAAAAGAGCTCCTCACTCAAACACAGTCAGTTTCTAAACACTCTGTTTTATTTCTGAGCCGCAACACTGACTAAACTTTCAGGCTCCGTTCAGTCTCCATTGTCTTGTTGAGTAGTAGAAGTGGAGTATATACAGATGGAATTGAGTCTGATGCCAGTTCCACAACGACACAAAGCCAGCCTGATGACCTTCATGGTGTTTAGGCGTGTCCATCCAATCTTTCCGTCTCCCCCCTGAGTCTGTCATAAAACACACGCTGCGCTGACACCTCAGGGTGCAAGGTGTAGGGGCGCGAGTTATGATGTGCTGTAAAAAAAAAGATCTAAACATGACTGACTGTACACTGAGCAGTATTTTTATGTTCTATTACACATCAGCTTCAGCCTGTAACAACGCTCCATCTCCAGCCGCTGCCGTCGTCACATCTGCATGGGCTGAAATGTACAATGAAATGGAAACACTCAACCAATCCTGTTGTGATTTACAAAAGCTCTTCTTCAGCCCTGTCAGAGACACTCACTTGTATAGTATAATGTAAGAAGACACTCAGCTAAAGCTTAATATCCCCTTTATATTTACCTCTTTATTATTATTTTGATATCCTAGAACAATGGTTCCAAACTGGTGGGTTTTGGTCCAGAAGTAGGTTGCATGTCCATTCTGAAAGGACTGCAAGGGACTTGTTAAAGTGTTTACTTTGTTTAAATAAATAAATAAATAAATAAATAAAAATTTGAAGAACAGTGAATTTCTGGCACAGAGCTTTTATTTTGAAATGCAGTTTCTGTTAATTCTTGCATGTTTTTATTTTTTTGTGTTCTGTGCCACCATGGTTTTTTTTATGTTTGTTTTAAATAAAAATTAATATGGTAATTTATCTAATTTGTGAACCTAGTACCAATGACAAAGTAGAAATCTTGACCCTGTGGCTGCACCAGTTGAGAACCACAGTCCTGGCACACCTTTTTTTTTTGTATTCGCATAACAGGATACACCTTATTTAATTTACTTAGTATCTCCAGGTCTGGCCTGCAGTAATGTTAGAGTTTTCAGGCAAGCCATTTCATAAGTCAAACATGTTTGAGGGAGAGTAAAAAAGGACCTGCTTTCTCAGTCGGGTATCTAACAAATGTTTACCCAGTAAAGTCAGTCATATTTTAATCAGTTTTGCTAATGTTTGCACTGTGCTCAGCGTCAGTGAGACGGCGAACGATCTGTGTTTAGATTGGAGGGGACAGCATCAGCAGAGAGCTGAACCCTGATATCAGATATGCTCTATGAATATAGCACACAGCTACAGCATCACGTTGTAAATTATTAGTTTGGTAAAGTCCCAGTAAAACGGAAGTTAAAGCGTCTGTTGCTTTAGTACTGTGGCACATTTCCTAGTGAAACTGAATATTTGATCAGTGAACTGTTACAAGAGGGGTTTAAAACAAATCCTTTGCATTTGATTGGGCTGTTAAAGTTGGCGGGCTTGAGTTTAGTGCAATATGCAGCTACAGCAAACAGCTGGTTTTATGCCATAGAGTGTATAAATAATGGACCTAGTTACCATGACATCACACACTGGTTTTTGGACTGCTGTTTTGAAGCCTCGAGTTTGATTTTGACCATCATCATTTTGGTTTTTTTGAAGCCAGAAGTGACTTTAGTTGGACGAATGGCTGGAGCTATGGAGAAGTGGTGAAATTAGCTACAGAGACCAAAAATGTCTTTTGTACCAGGCTGTAAATGTGTTTCTGCATGTATTTTTTCATTTTTGGTGTAAAGTTATTTTACCATGAGGGTTGATGGAGATTGACTTTGTATTGGAGCCAGCCTCAAGTGGCCATTCAAGGAACTGCAGTTTTTGGCACTTATGCATTGGCTTCATTTTTCAGCCTAGGAGGTTGCTGCTTGTTCCACAAACACCTCCCTCACTGTTAGATGAATGATTTAGACCTCAGCCACATTATTTTGGAAATGAAAGAAATGTCTGACTGTTGAAAAATGGGCATGTAGTAACAGTGACGTCCCAATGGTGTTACACCGACCTGATAGTGTCCATCAGGGAGAGAAGGACAAATGTTAGTTGCTGAAACAGTCAACTGTAAAATGTCTTGCACATAATCTGAAACTTTTACGGATACCATTTTGCTCAATTGAATAAATTCCAGCCCGTGTTCTTTAACAACGGCATTTCTGGGAAATAAAGACACACTGACGTAGAATGCTGTTGCTAACTTAACCTTAGCTTTGTGCAGCTGGAGGTTTCAAATTTTTGGTAGATGCTCTTTTTCCATATTCCTTTTCACCAGTGATACTCAACCTACTAACTGAGAGCCAATGCTGGCCCACAATAGGGTGCCAGGTGGCCCCCAACCATTTTCTAATTCACAATAAGAATAAAATTAATTACTTTAATTAATATTATCAGTATACATAAGTTGCCAGAGTGCATAAAACAGAATCAAAATAGAGCTTGTTTATCAAAAAAAGTGCTGGTGAAGGACCCCGCACCCCCCTACAGAGGTCCTAGCTAAGCCCCTAATGTCCTAAGACCCTAGAAACATCCTAAAATCCTAGGAATCCACCTAAAATCAGAGAATCATCCTGAAGTCATAGAAGTGTCCTAAAAACTCCCTCAAAATCCTAGAAACACCCTAAAACTAGAAATATTCGAAAGTGCGAGAAACCTCCTAAAAGCAGAGAATTGTCCTAAAATCATAGAAACGTCCTAAAATCCCAGAAGACTCCAAAAATCCTTAATACATGTATGGGGTTGCTGTTACTGGCAGCTGGCGTCCTGTCATTTTGCAAAAGTGGCCCCCAACCAAAGCAAGTTGAGTATCCCTGCTTTACACCATTATATTTCCTCTTGGCTATTTAGGGCAAGTAGTTACTCACTGGCAAAAGGTGTAAGCTTTTTTTGGATCACTGCTGGGTTTCTTAAGCACCAATAAACAGGCAGAATTACCGCTAATATGGACTGAATGAGGAGTGCGACCTGGTCATGGCATTTACTGAAGCGGTGACCAGCCTCCCCCTCATGTTTTCCTTGTCAACACAGCACATAACTGCAGACTGTGCGCAGGAAAGAAAATAAGTAAACTAGGTTGCAGAAGCAAATGTTCTTTATGGTGATTAACAACCATTAACATCATTTCACTCAAAATGTCAAATGTGTACATTATTTTTCACATGAATGCTTATGACTTTCCAGCATTACATTGGCAGTATTTTTCTTGCACACACTTGCATTACAAATTTGTTCATTACTGCTAAAATTATCCGAACATTCCCACTTATTTTCCTCTCACCACTCAGATCTGCCGCCTGTGAAGAGTAAAAGATGTCCTCACAGTAAGCAGAACTGTGATAAAGAGGAAAAGAGAGTGTTACTCAGTCCATCTGTGTCCTATTCTCCTTTTTGCATTCCTCGAGTTCACTTCTGTGGTGTGAATTTTTGCCTTTTTTGAGAGCTAAGGCAGCATACAGCTCTCCCTTAAAAAGGATTTTATCCTTAAAAGGTTTATCGTGTCCAAAAAGGAAATTAGCAGAGTATGAGGAAAACTTGAGCAAGTTGGCTCAGTTTCTTTCAAAAACATTGGAAGAAGAAATTGGAAAAAAAATGGAAGAGAAATTACCCCAAAATTTGCAGGAAATTAAATTTTACACAAAAATTACCCAAAAATGTGTAAAAATAAATAAATAAATTAAATAATGGAAATGACTTGGGAAAAGTGCTTAAGAATATAATACTTTTGTATATATAATATATTTTTGAATATGTAATTATGATAATTATGAATTAAGTTTTTCCCTAGACATTTTTCTTTTTTTTTTTCTTTTTTTCCTAGATTTTTTCTTATTTTCCCTTAGGCAGTTGTTCCCTGCTTCTTTAAAAAAAAAATGTAAATACACTGATTTGTTGCAATTCCTGGAACATTTATTACCAAGTTGCTCATTGCCTTTTCCATGTTTTTGAAAGACATCGAGCTAATTTCTTTCGGGTTCACTTGTTTAAATACGCATTTGCCTTTTTTGAGAGCCAAGGCAGCCTGTAGCTTTCCCTTAAAAGGTTTATAGTATCCACAAAGGAAATGAGAAGAGCATGAGGGGAGACACAGAGAAAAAAAGTGAGGTAAGGGGATGATAGGAAAAAGAAATATTGACATAAAGTTTAAAAAATGTAAGACATTTTAAAGAGAAAGAGATCTGTTAAAGGAAATAATGAAAATCAGGAAGGTAGGATGCTGAAGAGAGGAGAGGGAAAAGATTAGAGAAGGGGAGAAAGAGAGATAGAAGCCAAGAGACAGAGATGCAGCTGTCGGAGAGAAAGCCACCACTCTCTCTGCTGTTGATTATTTCTCAAGCACTCTGGCACTTTGCTAATCTGAGGACGGATGGAGCTTAGTTAGTCGTTAATAGCTCTGCTGACGCCTCCCAGTGTGTAGTGACCCGGCACACTCACAGGTCAAACCATCGGCCAACAAATATCCTGACAAATTAACCACGGAGTTCTTATTATATGAGCAATAATATTTTAGTGTTCTGCAAACTGACCTGCAATCTTCTGCAGCAGCAGGAGGTGGCGATTTTTATTTTCTTTATTTTTGGCAGGATGCATCAGTTGAATATGAATCATAGAGTAAATGAGCAGAGCAAAGCTAGCAGGAGATTTACCTGTCTCCAAAGTAAACTTCTTTTCCGTCTCTCTCCTGATTTTTTTTTTTCCCCTCTCGTTCTTTTCCACTCGCTGTCATTTCAATTCAGGTCATTTCTCATATCCATGCGCAGCCTCACCAGAAGAAGCAGACAGATTTTTGCCCTAAAGGTGACTCTCGTTAAAACTTTTACAGAGTTTCATGTTCCAAAAAAAAAATTTGCTAGACATTAATTGATAAAGCTCCAGGCGCCGAATGTCGTAGGGTTCGGGTTGTTATGCTGCAAAAATCATGTGAATTTCTGATTTCAAAGAATATCCGCAGGGTTCATCAGAGTGGTGCTCATTGCGGTTGACCTACACACCCGTACCCTTCATGAATTTTAACGCTCCCTTTAGGTATCAGAATTATTGACAGGGAGCGTCAATACTGAATGAAAAATTTATGGACAGTGACTGGGTAGGAGGGTGGAGATGCAATGCCCTCGTATCAGGTGCAGAATGACAGGATTCAATTAGAACCAACATGTTTCTCAGGTTGAGAGGTGATCATTGAAGGTCAGACGCTGTTAGGATTTCTTCGATCGTGAAGGAATTTAGCACCGCTGCGTAATGATTTTCTTACTGCGGGTATTGATATTCAGCACTAGTTCATCAACAGAGAGAGTGTGCAGTTTGTAGGCCTTCTATGATTATGTTTTTTGTAGATTTTAGTTTGAGCTATAGCAGTGGTGTAGTCTGATTAATTGTAATGTGTCATTATTACCTGATATTTTTCAGATTTTCTTTTACCAGTTCATATTGTGTTTTTATTTTATGTTCACATTGTTATGTATGCTGCATGCCTTTTATGGATGAACTGAAACCTGCACTTTGCATTTACTACAACTGTATAATTTTACCACGAATAGCTTTTCTATTCTGATTGACATCAGCAGTCTTCTCTGTGCACATCCACCTTGTGCTCTAACTCCTTTGGTCAACCACAACATGCGACGCACTAAGCGCTGTGTGGGGGCAAAGAAAGACAAGATTCTCTCTGCATGTTCTGCAGCATTTGTTTGCAGTTTGCTGCCACATCTCTTGATACCTTATTTAGGTATCTTTACCTAAATAACCTTATTTAGGTTCTGCCGCAAAACTTTGTTGATATTATCCTTGCTGATTTTTTAAGTGGGTGTCTGGAAACCCTGGAGCTTCTCAATGGCTTAACGGCACATACCTTCATAACACGTAGACTATACCACTGAACTGTTGCCTTTTAAAGCCTTTTTAAAGACCCCACCAAATTCAAAAAAGGACATGATCTATACTATGATGGATCATGAAGCAAGGTTCAAAATCTCTGTAAGTTGCCTCTCACATGACTGATTTGTAACCCACTTGGCAAAAAACAGTTTAAAATCTATATTATCATGACATCCTTTGGGAAATAGCGAGCAGTAATAAGTTATTTGTGGTAAATGAGCTAAAACATTAAAAAACACGGACTTGGCTCCCTGTAAGTGGGAGAAATGCTTGTCTGCAAATTCTGACAAGCTGTGAAAGACAATATGACCTCACTGAGCACAACCAGTGAATCTGAACACTGTGTATACATTATTGATATACAGCTCTGCTGTGGGTTTCTATGCAAAGGCATAGGAAATAATTACAGCATTGTCGATACTAATCCAGTCAATGCTATGGCTCAGTGTTGTTCCTGGCTCATGTACTTACGCTTTGTATGAGCTCACACTAATTGAACAACTTTCCTCTCACTCTTTCCTCTTTCCTATACACATCTGCTTGTGCACAGACTAAAATAACTCCCACTTCCCCTGATTCTCCTTGTATAAGCTTGAGCTAGCTTTGGTGGCAGAAAGCAACAAGCTGACCTCAATCCCCTCCCACTGTGGGTCAACATCTTGCCCGGCAGAGCAGCTCTCTGGCTGTCACATGAAGCACCAATCCAGCATATTCTTAGCCCTGCAGCTAGCCTGTTCCCATGGCCTTGGAGCGATTAGCCTTGCTATTCATACCCAAGCAAAGCTACTCTCTCAAGCTCCCTGTCTCCTCAGCCACTCTCCTCAGGGATCGGACTGGTCAAATACTCTGGACAGCAAATCTACCTCAGCTAAGCAGCTGATTAGCACGCTTCTGGCAGACAAGTGTCTGTGTGCGTCCCTTTGCTTGTGCACAAATAGTGTGCAAACTAAAATCAAGAGTCAGTGCATGCACGCAAAGAGGAGATAACAAACTCTTAGCAATATCACTCTCTGACTTTGCTGCCCTTTCAGCCAGTGAGGTGTTTCTCTCCCTCTCTTCAACAAACACTTCCACCCACAGATCTGGTATTTAAAATTCAGATAGCTGATCCTTCCTTCTTCCTTTCCTTGATACTTTGCTGCAGCCACGTCTGAGTCTGAGCAGTTGAAAACAATCTTTTACCATGGGAATTAATTAAGAAAGTCTAAATCTAGACCATAGAGTCCCTTTAAACATACAGTGCAGAATGACAAAGACTGACAGAAAAAAGAGAAAGTTAGATAGAGGGGGAAGTGTGAAATGAATATTTGCCTCAGGTGTTGAACTAAATCTTTTCTTTTTCAACAGAGGTTTTAGCATTATTAAAAGGACCTGTTCATCATTAGACAATGAAAGACTAAGAGATCGTGACAATGTATGTTGACAATAGTTCACTGCATGTTAGGCCTTATTTCCTCAAGTGCATTTGGTTAAGTACAATTCTTAGGTACTTGTACTTGAATTTATTCATTCAATGATACTTTCTACTTCTTTTCCGCTACATTTCAGAAGTAAATATTTTACTTTAACCCTCTACCTTTTCCTAACAGCTTTAGTTTTTTACAGTTAGAGCCATCTGATAAATATATAATATATAATTCATTGTTAAAGATAAAAGCAATTGTTGTCTTTTTGGCCTGTGTCCATTTATAAAAAAAAAAAACAGACTAGTTGTTGTCATGTTTCAGATGTCCTTCATGCACTGTTTGGGGGCCGAAACAGGTACATGCATTGGCTTAGCTTTTGGCGGGCATGCAGGGTGCAGGTCCCCATCAATATTTACATGTGCATTTATCACCTTAAAATATCAAAGTAGCAAATGTCTTTAATTTGGGGACATTTTGTGTTTGGGGGGGGGGTTACTTTGAATTGATGCATAAAAGGCAAAAAAATGTTAAAATTTCTCTGAATGCAGAAAATTATGCGTTTGATGCTCAAAATTTGCGGGAGGACCGGAGGCAGTGTTGTAGACAGTGAAGGTCTGTGCATCAATTATATACATCCCTACACATAGGGAGATAATTCTTTTCACTAATTTCACCGTATATATTACTATATATATTACAGATTAATTCCATTTGCCATTATTTAAATTTCTTTGTCACCTATATTCGTATCTTACTTGAACTTCACTACACTACCGCCATGTCCCTTGATACTGCTACGTTTCACCTGTATCTGTAAGCTTCCGGAAAATGTGTACAAATATGGGCAAGATGAATGCAGATAACAGACAGAAGGATCCGTCCATCTCCATATGTAAAGTAAATGAGCCTTTACAAGGGGCCAGACCATTGAAGTTGGGAACCACTGTGTTAAACCACTACTACTACTACTACTACTACTACTACTACTGCTGCTGCTACTTACAAATTATGGCATCAGAATTAAGAATCTAGTAATGCCAAATATATTTTTTTTTGAAGTATAGAATATTTCTTTGTTGCAGTTTTGGTGATTTTGTTAAAATGAAGGCTCTGAGTACATTTCCAACAGTTATTAGAAACATTAATGATTGTCAGTTTGTCCCAGTTTGTTTCTCAGCTGGTTTTACAGCAAAGCTTTGCTCCAAACAAAACAAGTTTGCACAACCATGTAGTGATAGGGCTTACAGCTGTAGGAGAGAGAAGCATAGTGACATAATAAGCCTGCAGCGATTGCCTGGAAACGGATCCAAGCACACACAAACACATGCGGGTCTCGACACAACGTTGGCCTATGTAAAGGTCATGCCTCATCACTTGATTGATAATGTGATATTAGCTGTGATATCATCACGCTGGTTCTCAATCAAGGTGACATTCATTGAGACAAAGCAGGTTACTGAAGCGTTATATTGCACAGACCACATGGAGTCATTCTTGTGAAGCAGAAGTGAAGGAACATGCAGTTAGAAAGCTAAAAACAACTGCTTCAGCACTGTTAGGTGCAGTCACATTCAAAGCTCAGTCCAACCCAAAAAGGTTAGAAATGTTCGAATGGTGCCCACATTCCTAGAGAGGTAAAATGTCCCTTAGGGTTGGCAGTGTCCCCTACACCTCAGTGCACAAGAAGTTTCACAAACAGTGGCATTTTCACACCCAACCAGCTCTCCTTCACTAAAAGGGCATTGTGCAGCATGCCAGCAGGACACAGGAGGAATGGGCAAACACTCAAAATCCTGCAGAGGAAAAGGAGTAACAAAACACTGCCATGTCCCAACTGCAAAAACAAGCAGTCATGTAAGAGGAGCCTTTAAAGGCTTCCATATTTACTGGAAATACTGAATAGTAGCTCAGATGTATCTGCAAGCTCATGTTTTATATACTTAGATGCATGATAGATGATGATAGCTGCATCTGGTCTCCATCCTGTTCAAACAGATTTCCAGCTGACCTCGCCCACTTTGGGCCAATCACTACTGTACATCTAGTATGAGAAGGGTTTGATACTATTACTGACAGAGGATCGCTGTTGAGAAAGATGAGAAAGATGAGATAAGAAAGATGAGTTTGCCGTGACAGAATTTGGAAAAAATTTAATTTACCCCACTGGTCACAAAACAGATGGGTCACAGTGAAAACACACAATCCAGTGTTTTGATTAGGGCTTTAAACTTCTGGTCAGTACTACTATATTTTCTACAAACTACAATATTTTCTAAGACAGTTATTGTACCATGACAATCTCATAACATTGATCACAGAGATAAGAGATCATATTTACTTTTCACCCGAGGCATTGAACCTACTTAAACACAGAGTTTAGTCGCCCTGGGCAAGTGTAGATGTTGAGCTCTGTGACAGGAAAAAAATGCTTTGGTGGACACACAACTTACATATAGAGTGCACTCACTGCACTGTGGCCATTTTGTTAATTTAGAGATGACGTGCAATTTTTTCCCTCCATTGACCAATCGATTACTTGAAAAATAGATAGAATTTCAGCTGACCAAGATTTTCTTTGGTTGATTACAGCCCTAGTTTTGGTTGGTTGTAGGCTGTAATTGTATCCAGTTGTGTCCAGAGGCATTTTGGTCTATGACAATTCATATCACCCCTTGAAAATTGCAATTCAATTTAGCAGTCCCAGAATAATTCACATTTGCAAATTGGTCTGTTGATGCCAGACTAACAAAATAGATGTTCAAAAATATCAGAATCTGTCGTAACCTCCAATTTCTTGGGTGAGCTCAGGGCATTTTGCATGATTTTGCACACAAACACTTAAATGTTCCAGGCTCCACAGAAATATTACACATGCTTCAGTCTCACATTGTCAGTTTATCTTCACCAATTAATTAGTGTCACACACATTAAACTGGATGTGACTATTCTCCAAATCCACCAGATCTGACACCATACTGATTTCCAAACCATCATCAATCTGTTTCTCACCATCCTATTATGTGCCCTCTCCATCCTCGTAAAGACCAAGGTACAATGTCACATAAAAAGGAATGCCGGCACGCTTTGAAATGCTTTTCCCCGTCGGCCAAGATGTACCAGTTCTTCACCTCAGCCTGTCATGAAAGAGACTGATGTTGCTGCGAGGCGTCCCAGAGGTCAGACAGCCATGTTACACTGCTGCATCCCAACCTTGGCAGATACATTAGTAAATTTAATTCCCCTCTGCCCTGCTGTATGTCTTTTAGTTGTGCAGCTGTGTGTGTAGCGTTCAGTAAAATCCAAGAAGCTGCTGTTACTTCTGCTGTGGTTCACATGTGTCAGAGGTAGAGCGAGCAAGGATTAATTTAGTTTGACATGTATGAAATACAGGTTCAAGTCCCTGAAGGGAAGGTTTATAAATCGGAGTTTCAGTGAGATTGTATCTCGAAATTGCAACTCTTAAGATGTGCTTGGTGTTGCAAGAGTTGTGTGTAAATGAAAAAAACTTGGTGTTTTTGTGAGCTGTTTAAGGAAACTGATCATCAAAGAGCGTCAGCAACAGATATGGAAAAAGATTTTGCCCTTCCGTGTAATTGAGGTATGAAGACGGAACAGATAGAGAGGGGAAAAGTGCAAAGTGAGACTGAAAACAACTCCTACAGTGAAGGAGAAAATGACAAAAAAACAAAGATTGGAAGATAGGCAGAAGGTGCAGGAGTACACTGTGAGTGAATACTTCAGGCCATGAGCTGACAGGTGCCAGAAACATGTCACAAGATGATTTATTTCACAGGACGAGGCAATTTAACCAACCATGACCTATTTCTCAGCTCTTTTCACAAATTTAAACCCAAGATAATAATCTCAAGAAGAAGTTAGATGAACACTTAAATGATGATTTTCTATCATCAGTTACATTTTCTCCCCATCTGTTGTGTAAAACACGAATTATATTTGATATTGTGACTTCTCATGATATTTTCAGAGAGGAAATTCTTGTAGCTTGGCAACACTTGTAAAAGTCCTTCACCACTGAGCTGGACGTGACGCAAATAACAACACAAACATATCCAGCACGATCTCTCTACAGGGATCTCAACCTGCTACAACTTCTAAACAGCTCACAGGGTCTATCCCAAACGGGTGTGTGTTTGTACGCATCTTTCCATAAATGTAAATACATGTGATGTATTAGCCATTCATGTGAGGAAATGAAATGAAGTTGCCCTCTTGGGAAATATTAGAAAATAGTGGAATGTGAAGGAAAAATCCATATGAAGGCGTATTTAGATTCATTTCCATTCACTGACTGCCTATGAAACTCTACACATGTCCCAAATAACAATCGCTTTTCCAGATATATACTCCACGTTTATGTCCAATTTCTATATGCTTCATTTGAAATTGCTTCCACCCACATCAGCTGTCTTTTTCCCTCTCTTTTACACACACATACACACACTTAGATATTCCCTGACGCTTCATATCGCTAATGCTGGATGGAGGTTGTCATGGGAACACATCTTTGACAGTTTTCTCAACTCACTCGCAGCAAAAACACAGAAACTCACTCAGGAGTCAGAGGAAGTACAAGCGTTCGTAGGAGAAAAAGGGGCAATGAGAATCATCGGGAGGCATCAGTGAAGGCCAGTTGGATGCATGGGTAGTTTATCTGTGTATATATTTTGGATTATAGTCAGTGACCACCTGCAGAGTTTCAATACACCTGATTTCACAGATCCATCCAAGTTAAAAAAAAAACTAGGTTTTCCTTTCATTCTCTATGCACTTTGCAAATGACATGCACACAGGTTGATCCCACCTACATGTCTGAACCTTAAATGTAGCTAGAGGCAGGAGCTGGCTCCTCACTTAACAAAGACTGGAAACTTGTGGAAAGAGCTTGTTTGAATTGGTCCAACATTAACAAAATGTATCTATTTCTTTGATGGAACCAGTTGCCAGGCAACCAACAGAGACTCCGGGAAGTTATTGGTGCTTGCCAAGAAATAGTCTGGCACAAAACCTCACAGGAAACAATGAATAGGCCGAATCATCCCGACGTCATGCTTACAACAACAATCACTTCTGGGTAGACAACTGAATATTGCAGAGATTAGAATTGTTGTCATTTCCAGCTGTACTTGTGGCGTTTTCATATATACATGTTATATATATATGTTATAGTTCTAATTTAGTAATTTGTCATGAATGTCGAGAAATGTTTTTGAGCTGCTGTAACTTTGAAAAAATAACAAAACATGAATGTACTCCAGATGTTTCTTAAATGCAATCTTCAGTCCCTCCAGGATGTTACAATCCAGCAGATTCAGCCAATCCGCATGTGTGTCCAATCACCTCACTTTACTGCTTATTTAACTATTTTAAATAGTAAAATTTCATTTCATTGTAGAGCTGCTGTGGAGCCACAAGTATTTTATTGGCTTTGTCTTTCTCTCTGTTTATCATGACACTTTACTGCTGCAGGACCAGAGCTCTGTGCCTGGGACAAAGTCACACTCAGTGACACAGCTAACTGTGTTAATATTGTCATGTTATTTTTAAAGGGAATCTTTGATATTCCTGAACCTGAAACCTTTTTTCACTTTTTTGCTTAGGGTTGCCCCTTTAGAGTTGGGATTTGAATGATCAATCCTTAGTCGACCGAGACAGCTATAAGTCGAGAGGTCTTTTTTTTTCTTCAGTCCATTGACACATACTATGCATGTTGTTTTGTCAGTTGAAAATCGGCAAAGTATTCGTTTAAGGCTCTGACACACCAAGCCAACGGTCGACTGTTGGTCAATGTCGTGCCATTGGCGGACATCTGTTGGAAGAGTCTAGTGTGTCCTACCTGCCCCTCTCTTTGTCACTCTCAAAGTTGAACCAAAATCCGATCATGCGGTAAAATTAGGCAGTGCTTATTGAATCTAAATTATAAGAATATGCATTATGGCACTGTGCTACCTATGTCTCTCTTAGAAGCATATTTTAATGCCCTGATTAGCTGTAATAGTGAGTTTGCGAACAGGAAGTGGATGCAATACTGCTTCCTTCACAGTGAAAACAGAGGCCAAAAAAACGGAGATCAAACTGTAAAACTAAGCAACGCTGATCAAATACACACCAAGATTCTGTTACTGCGTTGCATTTTTCTCACCTCACATGTTTTCAGAAATATGTTTCAGTTTACTGTTTAACTGTAATATGAGATCCGTGTGTGACATCACCCACCAGCGAGAGTGTTTATTGGTCTGCTGTGGCGCACTGCATTCTGGTAGGGTTTCTGCCATTTGAGCAAGTGTCATTTTTCTCTGGTCATGTAGCACCAATTTCAAAAGTATTTGCATCTTTCTACTGCAGAGACGGCCTAGTTGTACGTGAGGACTCTCTTCTTATCTGTAAAATACTTTTTTAAGACCCGCATCTTTTCGACTGACGTGAGCTGCTGGTCTAGCTCAGATCTTCTCCCTTTCCAGACACATAGTCCAGAGGGGTCTTTGAGCGTGTTTGCTCTACATAGATGGAAATCTGAACCTCAGATCTTCTCTACTCTTCATTGTTACCCGGCATCCTTATACACAACAAGACTCAATCTTTTTCTCTTGATATCTCAGTTGCTCCTTGCTCCTGTTTTCTTAGCGCTGTTAAATTGCACTGCATTTATGTGACGCAGGAGTTTGCTGTCAGAGATAAATAATAAAAAACATTTAAACCTGACAACAAATTCAATAAACAAGATATGCCATACCAATTTGTGATATTTAGAAGTACTAGTTGGCAGACAGATGCAGGCTAGCAGTTTCCCCCTCTTTTCAGTTTTTATGCTAAGCTAAATTAGCTGACTCCAGCTAAATAATCATTTTACAGACATGTGAAAGCTTTCACTCTTCTAACTCTTGGTGAGAAAGCAAATGTTTCCCAAAAGTTCAACTATTCCTTTACGTTTGAAAAAGAATTCAAAATGCCAACTCACACCCCTTGTGAGTCGATTTTTATAGTTTAATTTATTTGCTTGTTTTAACTTAGAGTTCCCATCTAGCTTTATGTACCATAGTGTAATCTACATTCCTGTTTACATTCAGCATCGACTTTGCTAAGTTGTACTAAGTGCAAATGACAAATCGTTCCAGCACCAAAGACGTGGTGCTCTCACAGTAAATGAATTGCAGACTCAGTCCCTCTGCTCCCATCTGTAGGGATGTCTATCTCCCTGTCAGAGATTTATGACTCTGTTGCACCACAAGCCCGCCACAGCACCCAAAGATGCTCGGTAATCACATCAAGAGTGCATGACAGCAAAGCATTTGTTCATGCATGTGTGTGGTGTTTATTTATAGGTGTGTGTCAGAGCAATGTAAATATACATTTCCATTCACATCCAAGTATACATGTAAGAGGATCAGCACACCTTCATTTCTAATTCCATGTGTTATTTATGGAAACCAGGAGCAGGTATAATGGAGCTACCTTTGACAATTTATTCAGTTCATCATCTTTTTACAGTGTATACACTATGTGGAATTGCTTTTCGATGAAATATGATCCTGTCTTAATTTTCTTTCCATAAAATATGTAGTCAGCAATGTTCTTTTTCAGGCAGTTTCACTGAAAAACAGTATAATGTCTCTCGAAGACTGTAGAGGATACGCTGAAATGTGGATTCTCTTCACTATGTACTTTCTCTCCCTTTCTTTTACATTTGGTCCTGAGGCATCTGAAATATAAACAGTATATTCAAGTTTTCCCAGCCATCAGAGAGTTCATGCAGACAAGCAGATACCTGTGGAGCAGCTGCTCTGTGCCTATGGCCTAAAGGAAAAGCTAAACCATAATATACAGAGGGTTCGCAGAGATATAAATAAGTTAAAGTGGAGATAGTGGGAAACAATATATCCCTGTTCGTGATAGAAAATGAAGAGGGGTGAAAAAGTCATATGTTATATGATACAATGTGCTTCACCACAAAACTGCTAAGCCATGTATTAGCAAATGTTTGATGGTCTGTACTTATCGGGGTGCAGCTCAGCTCCTAAACAAAAAGTCTCATGAATGACATCTTCCAGTATTAAGGTCAGTTACATAAAACAGGAATAGTTCAGTAACCTGTAGAGATTTTAAGAGGTCACTTGGCTGATATCAGACAGAAGTGTCATTTGTTACACTTTGTTTCCATCTTCAGAATCAGTCAGCTCGAACTCTGTTGAGTGGGCAGATTCAAAGGTCTGAACTCAGGCAAGAAAAGTCCTAGAAAATGTTTTCAGTACATAACCCTGCAAAACACAGCAAACTGTTATTTTTACACTTTGGTTTCTGTACGGATGAAATGAACACGGAACAATATTGTGTACTGGTAGGCAGATTTTGTGACCTAGCCAAGCTAGCTGCTGGCTGGTGGTATCTTTGCACAATCCATACAGGCATGTGCATGAACCTTTTTATGTAGCTCTCCGCAAGAAAGCTCATAAGCATCTTTACCAAAATGTCTTTTAACCATGTTCTTTCAATAAGCACGACCGACATGCCAAGCCGAGGGTCAACCACAGGGCAATGTCGGGCTGTTGATGAACGTGTCGCCCTTGTTTTTGAGGTGTGTCCTTGGCAGTGTTTTTTTTACTTACTGAAGTCAAGAGGGCATAAAATCAAAAAGTTCTTACGGAGGTTATGGATACGTTTTTAGCCTTTGAGCTCTTTTGCAGGAACAGTTCCTAATTGTTTGAGTTATTGTTTGCAAGCAAGCTGTAAATGTCTTTTGTTCATAATTAGGTTGTTTTAATAATGTCCTAAATGGCTAACTAGCATCTTGAGTCCTTCCTGTAGCTCTTCAAGTTTCCCTTTTTAAGAATACAAACTACCACCATCTGCTAGTATGGAGAGTTATTTCCCCTCACGCAGATGCAGAACTAATGTGCTACTGGCTGTTGGCTGTAGTCATGGCGATGTGTTCAGTGCAACTTTCTGGCCGAGAAACAGGTGAGGTGAGACGAGGCACCATTTAGCTTTTGTTGCCGTTGGTTCTTTGATGTTGGTGCGGTGTGTCCAGACCTTACCACAAAAATGACAGTTTAATATCATATTATTCACTGACAAGAAAATGATTTTATACACATGACTATTGTTACACTGGATATCAGTCATTTTTGCAAAACTTTTTAAATGACTTTGCTATGTGGTAATCTTGACAAGCACATGCTATAAAATAAAAAAAACACACTTGCTCCATCTTAAGATATAAGTTCTAATGATAAAAAATCCATTTCACAATGGGAAATCTATTAGGTAACCCACTGTGTGCACACAAAAAAATAACACCTACGCATAAGCTACACAGGATGACCCCGGGGAAGTAATTTCACAATCACAACAAACTTTTTATATGAAAACCGATAATAGAAAATATATTAGGCACTGTTCTCTCCACAATTTACAATCACTCACTTATCTTCTTTATGTCTTCCAGTTACCTTGACATCATAGCAACAACTTACCTCGCAGCATCAGTCCTCAGTTTGCTTATCTCTCTCAGTGGTCTGTCAAGGACATGGACACATTTTCTCAGGGCAGACATCATTTGCAGAGGTCTGAACACAAGATGACTGTCCGTTTTCCCCTGCACTTATCAGCATGAGCCTTGTCGATTGAATAAACACCCACTGGGCTGCAAATAGCAGAGGAAAGTTTTGTAAATCAGAATCAACATGTTGCCTGATGTCACATCTCACTATTATTATTATTATTATTATTATTATTATTATTACTAAAACTATAGTTGCTCAAACATACGTTTGCATTTTCAAAGTAAAGCAGCGACCACAAAAGTTACTTCGAAGAAATGATTCAAGATGGATGTCACATTGTATTAGTTGCTCATATAAATGAAGAATTTACATTTTAATGAGTCATCTCATAACTATGACTCATGAAATAGATCTTGTGGAAGAATGAAGATCATCCATCATATTTCATATCTCATGTGGCTCGCAGAAACACATGTGGTCCAGATTGGTAAAATTGTTAAAGATGTTTAGTTGATTATATTCAGTAAACATCGTGCTATTTTTAAACTATTCATGTGTGCTGCAGACCTAAAAATTGGAGCCTTCATACATACTGTAGTGCTGTGTTAGTCTCCATTAATATGTTTTTAATAAACATAATTGCAGGTACTCAGTTTAGAAAATTAATACTTTTCTCACAGGCACTGAATTAGCATCATAAGAAACTGAATATTGTGCACACCATCATTTATGCAGAAAATTATTACATGCATGGGCATTTTAGGCTAAACCATTCCTCAGTGCGCTAACTGTTAGAAAAATTGTCAACATGGACAGGATATCTGTAGCTGCACAGCATTTTAATGTGCATTATGCCAGGTTTTTTGACCACAGAGGTGGTCAGTATATCACAATGTGCAGGGAACAGAGACAGACTATTGCTTTTTGGATTTATCATTATTTTTCCTTTTTTTGCATACTCTAAAACCCAATTGTTTAAATAAGGATTTTTGTCATGACATGTTTTTTATTAAGATGCACAGAGTTTCTAATGACTGTTTACTTCCTGGTGTTTCCATTGTGAATATTCTAGAGGCTTTTCCTGGTTCTACTGGCTGTGATGCCAGAAGTATCTTGTTGACTAATCAGTCTAATGCCTGCGTATTAGTGCCACCTGTGTGGTCTTATTTCTAACAATTAGTACAGAAGAGCTCAGCCTGAAACGTCAGTGCATTCATTAATGTTTTCTGCATAAATCACAGTGCAGCATTTTCAGTTTGATTTATGTATCAGTTTTGTAGTCATGTATAGTCATGTTTTGTAGAATGTTATGTGTGCTTTTTCTTCTTCTTTGGATTTAATGGTGGTTGGCATCCATAAAGTTGCATTACCGCTACCTGATGTTTCACATCATATGAGCTAGAAAAGCGAAAAGAGTGTTTCCATTGCAGTTTTGCAAAATATGGCTTTTTCGAATCGTCTAAAATACCACCTAATATGAGCGAAACAACTTTTTTGCGATAAACGTGAGTTTTTTTTAAAACTGACAAGTTTCCATGAGGCATTATTTGTATTCACAATTTTAATTTGTGCAATTTGAGGGTTAATGGAAACCCGTCTACATACACCCAGTTTGCCAAAATGACCTGGCCCTGCATTGACTTAAACTCATGCTGAGACTCAAAATAAATGACACCACAGAATCAGACCAAATAAACGGTCCCAATTCTGGCTGCCATACCTGGGCTGTTATTAAAAATAAACCTGGCCCAAGATTGGCCCCAGCCCGGCTGAGGCTCGGGATGAATGACGCCCCACATAAACTGACCCGATTCTGGCTGCTGACACTGTCACTGCGCCATTATAAAAAACTGATTTGGCCCAAAATTGGCCCAAACTCCATATGCTGGAGGAAATAAGTCAGGCTGCGTCTAGTTGCCCGATTCAGATGACTTGGGTTGAATGATGCCACAGAATCAGATCAGATAAACTTGCCCTATTGTGGCTGTCAACACTGCAATCACTTGGTTGTTATAAACTTTGGACCAAACTCGTTATGCAGGAAGATATAAGTTTTGCCATGTCGAGGTGCCTGTCTCAGCTGAAACTCAGGATGAGTGACACCCCAGAATTTGGCCTGATTCTAGTTGCTGACACTGTCATCACTTGGGGGTTATAAAAAAATGATCTGGCCCAACATTGGCCAGAACTTGGCATTCTGGGATGAGTGACATGCCAGAATTGGGGCCAAAAAAACGGCCTGATTCCAGCTGCCATTAATTTTAACATTAATTAGCTAGAAAAATTAAACCTTTTTGTTAGAAATGTAGCCCGACACAGGCTATATTAGCTGATATACTTGCTCGCCCAGAGAGCTGATGAACCCACCAGAGTGGAGAGCTTTAGGACCCAGGAGGATAAAACCTCGGTGAGATCAAGACTAATCAGTATTAATCAGCTCTGCATGAGATCAAAACAGACCTCTCCATCTGTAAGCTGTGCAGGTCAGTAACACTGTATTCACATGCATGCACGCATGCGCGTACACACACACACACACACACACACACACACATGCAAACACACACACAAACACTTCCGGAGGTAAAGGAGAAAGCAGGCTGATCTGTTCAGTCCCAAATGAAGAAAAATGCCAGTATAAACAAGGACAAAAATAACATTTACAACACAAGACAACAAGAAAAGCATGAATATACATCAAATTACGCACACACACATACACATGTACACACCCGCACATATCTTGCAAATAGATAAATGTCAGCTGCTTTTGAAGATAGAAGATGTCAATATTTTTCCGTGCCTCTCTCCAGGAGGGTTTCATATGAGCGTGACATGAGAGGGCCAATGGGAAAAGGTCAGCACAGAGCCCCAGTGGAGCCACGTCATATACAACACTGAAGGATCAAAAGCGAGGATGTAGTCCACCAGTGTGACCTCGCAGGGGGGCATCAAGGAGGTCTGATCCTGGAGAGATAGAGGAGATGGAGGACGAGGAGAGATGAGATGAAGAAAAAAAGGGAGAGGAGCTTGAGAGAGACGGGAAGGAGAGGAGTGTGTGAGGGAGGATGGACGTGACAGATGTGAGCAGGAAGTGGCAGCCTTGCACTGGTAGGCACATTGTGAGTCACCTGTAAGTCAGCAGCTTCATTATTGTGGCCTGGTTTACTGCGCAACAACATTCACAGACCCCCTGTGTGGGCAAATTGTGTCTGACATAATCTGAAGCAAAATCATAACCCCGTGTTCCCTATTCCCATTTCACAGCAGATTATCTGGGTCCAACTCTGAAAGGTGTCGACTAACATGTTACGCCATCTTATCCAAGGCTCAGACACGTGCTTGTTGCTAATGACGCTATGCTAACTTGTGCACACGAATTAGGGTTGTCACCTTCGATGTGGAAAAATAAACATCTTGCCAATGACCATGTGCCCAGGAGGACAAAGATCAAGAGGGGGTTCTGGGGGTCCTCCCCCATGCATTGAATGATTACTTAACAGGCCTATAGGGCACAAACCCCAGATATTTCTTCAAAAACCGAAAAACATGCCTTTGTTACCTAAACCCATGGAAATATACCTAAAAATGACATTTTTTTAACCTACATTCGAAGTGTATTTTGAAATAGACTGAATGCGTATAAGGAGTGTAAATTGATTCTGTTAATGGAAATGCAGGGTTGTTTTGGAGGGACTGGGACAGTTGTAACAATTTTTGTTTTGATGTAATTACTCAAAAACCTCTTGAAATAATTGAATACACTTTTTATGTAGGTAACATGTTTGTGTTCTACTTGTTAACAGTCATCAGTTGTTTTTAAAAGCAAAGAAGGAGTCACAATACTGATTGAAATACAAGAAGTTTAATGTTACATCTACCCCTATGCACAAGATTAACTGTTACAGAATGGGAAGGATTTTATAAAATATAATTCAACATCTGCAAGTGTATACAAATATGTCTAAAGCCCACCTGGCATCAGCGGATGCACTAAAGATCATCCAGTGCTGCAAAATGAAACTTCCGCTCTTTAGCACTGCCCCTGGAAAAAATCCAAGGTAAAATACTGATATAAATTTCATTTTTCTTGGCAATCCATCATGTAGATGCTGAGACATTTTAGTTTGAAATAAAGCAGCAGACCAACTGACCAACAGTGCCATCTTTAGAGCCATGTACCATCGTGTGACTAAAAATACATGGCAGAACAAAGTCAAGTGGACCAGATGGGAATTCAAGAGAAGGATACAGTTAAAACATTACTTAATCCTTAACAGTGAAATGTACAAATCATATTCATTAAAATAGAGTTTCAAATTTCTGGTTGCTTTCCATTTGTGTAAGGCAAGAAGTCCAAGGTTGGACTCAAGCACATTTTACATAAAGATCCAGTGTGTAGGTTTTATGGGCATCTATTGGCAGAAATGATTAAAAAAAAAAAAATTAAATAAAAAAAATCTGAACATCTTCATTGTTTTATAATCAACTGGAAATAAGAATTGCTATGTTTTTGCTACCATAGAAAGAGCTGTTTATATCTACATATGGAGCACATCCTTTTCCACAGTTAGCCATGTTGTCTTACACTAGCCTGGAACAGACAAACCAAACACTGGCTTCAGATTGGCCATTGCATGTCATCCATCATAGTTCTACATGCTTGGCACATGATCAAGTCTCAGTTCTGCAACCTCACCACTAGATAAATACTGAGCATTGGACCTTTAAATCACTTGAATTTTTATGATTCATTAGGCAGACAGGGGCTTATTTACCAATATTTACTCACCTGAAGCAGTGGCTAGCTCTGTAGTTTACATGTGTGCATAATTACAGAAGATACCGAGTCTAATTTTTGCCCTTATTCAGAAAACAGCTGTTTACATGGCTGATAAAAATTAATATTCCCTCAATACTCCTATATACATGTGGCCCTGCATACCCCGATTAACGTGCCCTAACATGTTGTTTATTATTTCTAAATATAGTAATGTAGAGCAATGAGTCACCTGTCATTTTGCTACTTTGCATCAAATCTGAATTTTTTAACAGTTTCCTACACATGGGCGGATCTTTTGACTGAGCAATAACAGCCTCCCTCTTTTGTTCCTTCAATCACCTTCTTGAAAATGTGTGCCGTCGGGATATTTGTACATATTCAAAAACCTGTTGATATCTAAGTCTTTCATAATGTTTAAAAACTGGCGTTTCTCTTTTCAACCAACAAAGTTGGCTTTTCTTTTGGGCATGCATCTCTATTCCAGCCTTCTTGTGTGTTGCAACGGCACTAAGAACCCCACTTGAGACTCATATTGTGAATTAGCTATATTCATAAACAAATAATGCAATTAAAATCAGAATAATACCACGTCTTATTAAAGAAAACAGTAATCTTAAACCACCTAATTTGAGTATGTAAACAGAATAAGCTGTTAGTATGACCTCTATCAAATAATAGAGCAACATTGGTGTGCATGTAACCGTAGCCGCTGTATAATGCTGAATTGCAGGATGATTGTCAGAAAGTCTGCAGAGAGCCTGACAGCTTTTAAGTGCCTCCTCAGACAGAAAACCACTGCCAGACCCATGAATCATAAAATTCAAAAGAGAGAAAGAGAGAAATCATCCAGCTGCTGCCTGCATGCAAAAACACAATAGTGGAAAAAAAAAGAGAGGGCGAATGAGGGAGGAGGAGAGCGATAACAGCAGTGTGCCTACGTCATTGATGAAAGAGTAACCAGACCCTTGGGGTGGAGGGGATAAATAAAGGAGCGAGGAGTGTGGGTAATATTACTTACATCTCCCTGCTGCTTGTGGCCACTCTACTTGGCAGTGATGTCATTCCCAAAAACACAAACACACAAAGAGTGAAGAGGTGCACACACACATACTGCAGATGCTTAATTATTAAACACCAGATATATATTTATACTTGCATGCACGTGATTCCTCATCGATATCTATCTGGTCAATAATTCATAGCACACTGGCAACTACTAACAACTGCAAGCTGGATAACCTTAAATAAACTCTTACAACTGCCCTCTATGTTATTGTTGTTCTCTTTTTATCTGCGGCTGCGCTGTCATCCACCCGATTTTCATTGATTTGATTTTTTTGATTTGGACATTTATTTTGAACATAAGCAGACAGACAAAGAAAGTAATATTTACAGACAATTAAAAGCAAAAAGCAAAGGAAACTGTCAAACACATGACTTGGTTTACATATTCAAAAAGGAGTGAGAAGAAGTAAAAACTTTATCACAAACACTGTGAACAAGAACTATTTTGTAAAATATGGAGTCCAACTAAAGCACATACAGAAAGATAAAAAAGGAAGCAGGGTGGATATAAGATTCAGGTTTCCTCCTACAAACAAGGTTAAACCACACACTTGTGTACTTCAAAAGCTCTCCCTAAATATAGCAAAGGAGGAGAGCGAGAGAAAGAGGACGAGGATCTGACTGCTTTGCACCCATATATAACCTCTGCCTCACTGCCAGCCAGCACATGGTGTCACACTAAACTGCGTCCCCACTTTCAACCCTGGTTCACTCCCCTCAGCACTTTAGTCATTTGCTATAAATAGACACACACCCCAGCCACCAGCCCATTTTGCTTGTCTGCTTTTATTTTTCTGCTAAAGAGATTTCAGCTGCAGGCTCATGTCGTGTTGATGGTGTGCACGGCCGCGCTCTAAGAACGCTGTGTTGCTTTGCTGTATTGGCTCAGAAAACGCTTAGCCTAGCCCATCACGGTGAAATACTGTGCACCTCCATGGGAGGCCAAGGGCGCTCTCACCGAGGCCGAAGGAGGCTTTTAAATCACATGCGATCGTAGGTCCACACACGCAGAGTGGAAGAATACAGGGACAGACTGAAGCACATAATGTATGTACACAATTTATAATATTTTGTCAGTAAGCACATGTGGACTGCTCCTCTGTTCTCTTCTTAAAGACACCTATCCCAACATTTAACATGTCAGGGATTAGTGGCTCAGCTTTTGAGTTAAAGCTGGGGTAGGCAGTTTTTATTTTGGCATCACTGGGAAAAAATCCCCTAATATCCTTTGAGCATATTGTAATTAAAGTGGACTGTGTACCTCCTTTTGGCTCTGATTTCAGGCTTTAGAGAATCTAGCCTGTTAGGACACTTTGGTCAATCAGAAATCCTTTTCGAGGGATGGTGTTCCTGTTGGCTGTTCTATAAACGTCAGTGTTTTCCCCAAAAAGACAGTGTTTGTGTGGTGGTACCTGTCGATGGTCAGTTCTTTTTATTTATTTAGTTATTGGAGTTCCCTTTAATTTCTGTGTGTCTCTTTGTATCATCTATCAAGAAAAAAGGAGTGTAGAAGATGTAGAAATAATAATAATAATAATAAGTAGTAGTAGTAGTACTTCAAACCAGTGCAAAACCATACCATCATCCCTGTAAACACCTGGTGACTGTCAACCCCCCGTTTTTCCCATGTATCTACAAAAAATCATATCTTGATACATTTTTTAAAATTGTTTCATGTTTGAGCATTGCTTTAACTCTGTGTTTTTTTTTTAAAATCTATTCCATAATTTTGTGGGTCCATGACTGCAGAGCAGACTTCTTTTTTTCCTCGGCAGCTGTTTGTCACTTGCGAGGTGAATAACTGATATGTTGATGTGTTCACAGCTGATCAGATCACATGGCTGGATTAGAGCAGCTGTTTGTGAGTGAAAGTAAACTGGCCCAGCAGAATGAACTGCTGCTCCCTCAGCTAGGCTCTTTTCACAACAAAGACACAGTCTGTTCAGTCATTAGCTTTTGTGCTAATGATGATGTTCGACATATCATTGTCATAGAAACAAAAGAAGCACTGAAAGATGGATGAGCTGGATGAAGCTAAGGAGAAATGCTAAGTGGACACAAGCCCTAATGTGACTGTGTGGTGCTGGAGCTGCTGTATCCACAACAAACAGCAGAGGGCTTCCTGTGAATGTACACACAGGAGAAAAGGCCCCTACTGTGCTCAGTGTGTGAGGGATTCAGCCACTAAATGTATATATACATAGTGGTAGCATTTAGTTCAAGTAGTAGTAGCAAATATTTCTCTCATTTTGGTGAACTGTGTGTATTTTCCCATTTTATGTCTTTACTCATCCCGTAATAATTTGGAAGAACAGGTTCATCTGGTTGGTTTCTACTGGGAGAAATTCTCCTGCAGAGAACAAGTGATTGATTTCTGGCAACAACTTCCGAAAGATCCTGTTGTTAAAATGACAAATGATGACTTAGCAGACAGAGCGAGAGCAGTAGTACCAACAAGCACACAAAGTCCCGGCAGATGTCACAGCCCTGACAATAGTGTTCACAGAGGTCTGATAGAAACCCCAGAGCACTGTCTGCTAATGATCAAATATTTGAACACTTGTACTGTCTCCCTCTACAGGCCTGCAGAGAGGATCATGCTTTGATCATTTGTTGATCTTTGATCAATTATTCTCTCACACACACATACACAAAGTGTGCTGATGCAGACACATGCAAGCACACACATGCCTCTCTTCATGTTTACCAAGTCTTTCAGCTGCACTACCTGCAGGGGGGGACTCCTGATAATATGTAGCAGATGCATCTCCTCCCCTCTCCTCCTCACCACGGCCATATTTTTCACTCCAGTGTCATCTGGTGGGCCTCTCTTCTTTCTAGACTCCTTGGATTTCTCACTGCCCTCACTTTCATCCAACTCCCTTCAGCCCTAGCCAAGAAGACTCCGAAACGCCTAAATAAATCAACACACTGCTCTTCCACTATGTTGACATACCACAGGCATCAATGAATGTATTGCAACTATCACATCTTTTAACTTCACCTCATGAAAGCGTTTCAGAAGGATACAACATTTTATGAAGCTGCTACACAGAAGAGAAAATTATTTATTATTATTCGCCTTCTTTCTTTCCACTGGAAGTATTTTCTCAGTGTCTTCTCCTCTCTGAAGTTCTTCTCTGGTTTGATATCACACAGTGATCACAGTATTGATCTGGCAGCCTGTGCTGCATGTCACTGCTGTGCAACAAGATGAGACAAGCAAGGGTGTTGATTTTCATGTCAAGCAGCACCAAGAAAAAAGAAAAACCACCAGTGCGTTACATCAAACAAAGGAATAAGACAAAAAGGGACCTCCAAACTTTAAGTGAAAATTGGATGTTCTGTGATCACTACAACAGAGGGCAGAGCACTTCATAAGATTTGACCTTTTGACGAAGGATTGATTTTCATGAAGCAGAAGAGAACAGAAAGGCAGCATTTCCACCAAACACTTTCAGTTTAGTATCCTTAGAACCAGTATGTAACCCATGAGGACGTCCCAAAACCGTCAACAGTCTGCTTAGCGTTTCCACTACAAACTGTTCTTTTATGGCCTTGACATACAAGCAGATGGTCAATGTTGGGCTGTTTGTGAGCATCTATTTCCCTAGTCACTCTTGTATGTGTCACACCGTTGGACCTCCTCAGGCCTTGTTTGCTTTTTTTTCAGACGATTCAGCACGTTCTGTGCCGGCAATGACGAAGCCCATTGGTGAATGAAATTACTCTGATTTGTAGTTCAACTCGGCATACAAAAAGAGAAATGGAATTGAGGAAAGTAAACAAAGGGCTAAAGTCAAGACTGACGTCGAGAAAAACTAGATAAGATTGTTTTTCTGTAGTCATTGTGCTCTTTATCAAAAACATTTTCTGATAATAAAGAACCTTGAACCTTGATGGTTTGTGTTGTTCACTTGCGTACAGAGAACAACACTAACATTGGATTGTGTTGTTAATGTGCTAAATGACTAACATGTGTGAAGACTGTCTTTTAGTTTCTCCTTTTGGGTGACAATTATAGACTATGGCCGTTTTCTAACATGGAGAGTTATTCCCTCTCACACAGGTGCAGGACCTAACAAGCCATCAGTTGTTTTTCAGAGCCTAGTTGTTATCTTTACAGTGTGTTCATGTGCAATTTTTTGGCTAAGACACAGGGGATGCGAGGTGATGCAGCAGGTGGCCTTTGATGCTGCTAGTTCTCTGATGTTGGTTTTGTGTATGTAGGCTTCTAGAACCAAAGAGTAATCAATAAAGACTTGTACCTAAACGTTAGATCCCTTTAATGTTACTACTGAAGACAGTACTCTCAAATGTAATCGGTGTTGTTACTGTATAGTAATTGCTACATCATTTCTTCGTCTAGCTCTCACTGTATTTCCTCTTCCCAGGCGGTACAGATGAACATCTGCAGCTTGTTGATTGTTCACTGAATGTGGTGGCACGTTGACATTTTCAGAACAAAAAAGGTTTTGTGCTCTGAGTCCTTGTCGAGCAAGAAAGCCAATACTGTCATCTAGTGGGTCATAAGTGATGATTGACAGGAAATACTTCTGTATGTCTCATTTTAAGAGGAAGAAGGTGATAGTGATGGTGGTGATGAAAGCAAGTAAGGTAATAACTGCTGCCGTTGCTGTTACATGTGCAAACCCATAGAGAGCCCCAGTATAGGTCCTAAAACACCGAAATTCATTAGCATTTCAGCACCTCCGGGTTCTCTCGTCTCAAAGTCAGTGGGTTTTTGGTTAGAAGCCTTACATAAGGTCTGTGGTGAACACAAGTTTAAGAAACTTATATCTTTTGTTCTACGACATAAAATTCTTCAGGAAAATACCCCATGAACTTTGAAGCTTTTGTGTTTTGTAAAAAAGACAGTTGCTAGCAAGTACTTAAATGAGACCACCAAACATCAACATGCCAAACTGCACAAAGGGTGCTTTACAGCCTCACTGTGGTGGCGACGCAACTGTAGTGTAGTTCGTATTAGCCAATCAATAGCATTTCATTTTTGGTAAATTACATTTAGACTTCAAAAATCCTGGAGTGGTGTTTATTTGTGTAGATTATCTTGCTGAACAAAACATTTAAGTTGTTTACCACAAAGCTTATTTTCTGCAATGATCCAAAATCCAATGAAAAAATCCCATAAGCTTTTCGACGAGACAACTACGGTGAAATTGGCTTCTGGATTGGCCTTTAGAAAAAGCCTCATCCCTGGGGCATTCTGTTGGCCTTACATAACTGACTTTTGTGCTTCAACTCTTCCTCTCTTATTGTGTTTGATTAAGTTTATCCAGAGCAGTACAGGCAGCATTTAGCTGTTTTTTCATCAGCATAAAATAAGCCAACTTCAATCATACTTTGTATCACAGGTGCACAACACTTTCACGTAGACATCACCACCTTCGCCATGATTAAACACTTATTTGTTAATCTGCTCCTGCTTGAGAGTACTTCTTGTCCCCATGCATTGGATGCAGCTCTGACACAGGAAGTTGTTCTCAGTTCTATTTCTGCAGTATCCTAGCTGTAATGCAGCACAACCCTGGCATGTTTCAGTCTCAAGAATCCCCTGTCTGGGCTACAACACACTCTTTGACGTCAAAAAGCTTTTTGTATGTGTGCGCAGGCCTCGCTATCAGCCCCCGCATTGCTTACGAGGAGGAGGAGGAGTAGATGAGGTGGGATGGAGGGACAAAGAGAGAGACAGAGGTGGGAGGTGGGCTTTATGTTGTGATGTAATTTCATGGAAACTGTTATGTGTGGCGATGCTGCATCGTACAGAAGCATCGAGCAGCGCAGCCTCCTACTGGCTGAGGAAAAGATCACATGATCACAGCATAAATGAGTGTCTGACTGGGAAAATATGATGTTTATGTTGCCACTTTAGCAGCAGTGTTTCTTCATCGTGAGCATCAACACGCATGTTGTTTTTTGAGCAAATGGTTCAAGTCATAGCTGCATATATTGAGAGGATGAACACTGTTTAAACTATAATAATTCTTTGGTTGTTTGGCAAACTGAAAATCATATACAGTTTACATCAGCTGTAAGCAGTATGCTGGAATACTGCAGAGATTTTTAATTTTTTTAAAAAAAGGTTGTTCTTCAACTTAGCCTCTGACATTACACAAAAGTTTGCATGTCTTTTGTTGTAAGAGATGACAATCACGTTTGAATATGACCACTGTGAAGCTGAGAGGACGCTTCAGCCCATTTAGGAAAATAAACAAACAGCACCATCTAGTGGTGAAAGACACCAGTTACGTTTGTTAGGTGCATTGTGGGCAGTCAGATGTCACTCATTGTTTGATGAACACGAATATCTTCAATTCTAAAAAGATTTTTCATTGAGCCATGTTGGAGTGGGATTTATTTTAGTCACTATATCATAGAAAAAGCAATGTATTTAAAGAAAGCACAGGTCACCGGCTGAAGTTTGGTCTCTTATGTGCATGTTAGTGACTACATTTACATGCACAAAATATTCAATTTTTTGCCCCCATTTCAAACATGCAAAAAAAAAAATACCTCTATTAAGCTGTTAATGAAAATGATTATTCTTAAAATATTTCTGTTTGCATTCAGCTGTGCATACTTCAGTTAACATCCTTGAAGATGTTATTTTATGTCAAAATATGAATGAATTAAATTAATAATGAATTGAATTAAAACCAGATTTTTTCAGGGCTTTTCACTGGAGGCAAACATGTCTGACTGCGCAAACACAGCCTCCCTTATTCATTCCCTCAACCACCTGCTTAAAAAAGTCAGCGTTGCAATATTTGTGCAAATCCAAAAACCTGTTGATATCCAAATCTTTCATAATGTTAAAAAGAATGTTTTTCCTTAGACCATGCATTTCCACCCCAGCTATACAAACTGTTGGCGAGTTGGTTTGTGTACAATGTACAGAGCCAACTGTAAACAGGAGGCCTTGTGTCGCAAAGTGCAGTAAAAACCCCAAGTGAGATGCATATTCTGATTTCACTGTATACATATCCAAAGAATGCTCCTAAAACGTAAATAACATTGGCATATTCCATATACCCCAACTGGAAAATGCTCCACTTAGAAAAAATCCTAATTGGAAATGTGTTTACAAAATGTGCTGTTTAGATGACCTTTAAACATTTTTAAGTTATGATTATGTGTTATCTGTGCACTGTGGGATGATGTTTTTTGTCACTAAAAGGCCCTAAAAACTTGGCCTCATACCTTTAACTATAAAACCATTCTGCAGTTACCAAAAAATCCACCAGATATGTATTCAAGTGTTGCTAAATCCAGATTGGTGTGTGATCACCTTTTCCAAATGGAGCCAGGCCAAACTGCCAAAACTGTTCCACTGTCTGATGTCATAAATCAAAAGTCATAGTATAATATGTCGTCCAAAATAGCATAAAAAAAGTTAATTTATGTTGTCCAAAATACCAGAGAAAAAGTCAAATTTAAAAAAAAAAAAAAAAAAAAGGCAGAATGGGAGTGCATGCATGAGTGAGCTTTGCCATAGGGCCCATCTTAATTTGACATGTCCAAAAAATGGCTGAAAACCGCGTATTATACCTTGTTAGAGACATGCCATCGTATACATGTGTTAAAAAAGGCCAAAAAAAAACATTTAGAATGATAAATTCCTAACCCTAACCCTAGCACCGACCATGATCCTGACCCCAAAACCTCACCCCACTATTGTTAGCCATTTTTCAACATTTTAAATGTTGACTTTTTGCACCATTCATGTGACATTCTACACCAGAATATTCTTCTAAATCTTATACCATAAGTTTTATTGACGTCTGGAACAATTTCTTTTTCAGGGATTTTTTCTACATACTATAGTATGGCTTTTCAACAGATAGTAGAGCATTCATTTTTTGGCCATTTTTTCCCAACATATAGTATGTTGGTGTGTATCTACAGACGATGATATGCAGTTTTCAGCCATTTTTGTCAAAATATACGGTTTTTGTGGTTTCCAGCCTTTTTTCCACATGCTAAATTTTGACGTTTTGGACCTTTTTTTCAACATGTTACTCTAAAGCTTGTCTATATAATATATACAACTATAATATGTGGTTTTCAGCCATTTTTTTGGTGATGTCAAAATTTGACAATTTTTGCCATACTAAACTTTTGCCCTTTCTTTTCGGTACAAGCTTTGGCATGTAGATGCATGTTATAGTATACATTGTTGAAAAAAACAGCCCAAAACAGCCCAAAAACCCATAAAATAGCGTGTTGAAAAAAATGGCAAAAAAGCAAGGCTATAGTAAGGCAATAATGTCAAAATTTGACACGTCTTAAAAACAGCTAAAACCAACTTAGTACAGCATGTAGAGGCATGTTTTATTGTGCAGTGTTGAAAAAACATCCCAAAACGGCCTAAAAACCAATAAAATAGCATGTTGAAAAAATGACAAAAAAACCAAGGCTATAGTAAGGCAAAAATGTCAAAATTTGACACGTCTTAAAAACAGCTGAAAACAACTTAGTATAGCTTTTAGAGGCATGTTTTACTGTACAGTGTTGAAAAAACATCTCAAAACGGCCCCAAAACCAATAAAATAGCATGTTGAAAAAATGACGAAAAAACCAAGGTTATAGTAAGGCAAAAATGTCAAAACTTGACACGTCTTAAAAACAGCTAAAACCAACTTAGTATAGCATGTAGAGGCATGTTTTATTGTACAGTGTTGAAAAAACATCCCAAAACGGCCTAAAAACCAATAAAATAGCATGTTGAAAAAATGACGAAAAAACCAAGGCTATAGTAAGGCAAAAATGTCAAAATTTGACACATCTTAAAAACAGCTGAAAACAACTTAGTATAGCATGTAGAGGCATGTTTTACTGTACAGTGTTGAAAAAACATCCCAAAAACCCATGAAATATCATGTTGAAAAAATGACGAAAAAAGCAAGGCTATAGTAAGGCAAAAATGTCAAAATTTGACACATCTAAAAAACACTTAAAACGACTTAGTATAGCATGTAGAGGCATGTTTTAGTATGCAGTGTTGAAAAAACATCTTAAAACGACCCAAAAACACAAAAAATAGCATGTCGACTAAATGACCAAAAAAGCAAGACTATAGTATAGTATGTCGAAAAAAGTCAAATTTTGACTGCTCTAAAAAATGGATGAAAACGACATTAAAATAGATTGTAGATAGTATACGAAGTGGGAATAAAGGTCAAAAAAAGCAATAGTATACTGCTTCTAAAAATGGTTGACAATATAGAATAGCTGGTGCAACCGAAAAACGTTTCAGTATGGGGTGTTGTCCAAAATAACATAAAAAGTCATGGTAGAGCATGTTGTCCAAAATTGCACAGAAATATCACAGTAAAGTATGTCATCCAAAATAGCATAAAAACATTACAATAGTATATGTTGTCCAAAATAGCATTAAAACATCATATTATACCACATACTCCAAAGTAACATAAAATCGTCATCGCACTGCATCCTAACAAGTGTAAAAAAGTGATAGTGTAGTAAGTTGTCCTAAATTGCATTAATAAGTAAAAGTCAGAGTAAAGTGTTTTCTCCAAGATAGCTTAAAAAGTAATGACATAATATTTTGGCAAAAAATATCAAATTGAGAAATAATGTTTTGAGGGCCATTTACGCAATTCGCCATACCTTTCTGTTGGTATAAAACGTAATGAAAAAGAGACACGTGTTTACATATCTCCATGAAACTGGTTTTAATTGATTGTTAAAAATAAGGCTATGACACTGTTATAGCAAATATTGACCAGAAGGAACCACTGTTACGGCATCCAGAGAAATCTGGTGCCACGGGTAAGTGTGATCAGTCTGGTATATTACAGATGGACATACAGTGAGAACACATAGACCGCACATATGAAAATCAAACAGACACTTAGATATTTGTCTTGCGTTCAAACCCCTACACGTATTGTGCACACAAACACACATCCACATATATAGACATCCACCCCACCCAAAAGGGCGGCAGTAAACGGATTTAGCTGAAAACATAGCAGTGTCCTCTTTAAAAAAACAAAAAAACAAAAACATGCATAGCTTCGTACATGAATGTGTTGTTCGAAAACCACTAAGTTGTTATTTGCACGCTTTGATCTCATGTATTGTCAAAAATTTCCAACATGGTCTCATAAATTTTTTTTATTTGACCATTGTCAACACGTAAACTCATTGGACTAGTTTGTTTACAATAGCCTCCCATTATATTTTGCTCAGGTAGAAAGTTACATTCTGAACCAAGAGAGGCTCGATAAAGGAAATAAATACTGTAATGGCAAGAACAAAACCAAAAGTTACTATTTTGAAATTAAATGACGACCAATCCTGGCCCAGGTTTTAAGGTATAAAAACAAATTAAAAACTTGCTAAATATTGGTATCCTGGTATTGTGTTACAGTCATCATCAAAATACTTTTAAGTGTCTCATACATTAATACAAAACACAAATGAAGCCCAAAATAACAACCAGAAAACAATTACAGTAAATGCCTTCCAGGCCTCCAAATGTTATTGTAACAACAAAAGAAGGAATGATGAAGCAATCAGGAGAGACTCCTTTTAGTGCTGTGTGCATGTCCATTAAAAGGTGCTGCACAAAAAAGTTATTTTTAGTCATATTCCCTTACTCAAGCTTATTTCCCAATAAGATGGCGCCCTGAAAATGCACACGTATACCCTCAGATCATTAGACTCACAAGACATTTTTAATTGAAAAAGATAAAAAATAATAAAATTTTCAGTTTCACGGTGCTTATCTTTTCGTCCTTTGGTTACTGGGATGACACCTTGCTACAAATATTTGTACATTTTGTTCCCTTCATACAGTATCACATAGTAGTGTAGTGTACATTACCATGGTTGTTCTTCAAAACCTCAAGCGACTAACATTTTAAAGTGCCAACAAGCTGAAGCAAACAGGAAGCACGAAGCTGGTGGCACAGGCAGATTCTCCTAAAATGACAGACAAGGGTTTAGCATTAAGACTTCCGAGCAGGCACACACACTTGGACGAGGACAGAGGATTTCCCCCATGCAGGCTAATGCTAACCTACAGTGCAGTAAGCTGCTTATTCCACGTAGCAGCAGTACCAAAACTGCTGAAACATTATTCATGTCACAAAGTAAAAACCCGTGGTAAATAGGGCTCGGTGTCATCCCATAATAATACAACTTCTCACTACAACTTTTGCTGAATAAAAGCACATTTAATTTTTTAATTTACCACTGGTACGTGCAAGCTGCTTTTCCAATAATCAGACTATAAATAAGAGTAATCAGCCTCAGATAACAAATTCAAAGAATTGAACCTTTTGAGATTTTGTTTATATTTTGACTTGTGAGGAACGTATTCTGACACCCAGCCCTACTGGTTAAGATGATAAAAATGCTCAGTGAATGCAAACACACACCTTAAACTCACATGTACAGATATGTGGTTTACAAATGTGAAACCTTACGTGTATAATATCAAATATGCTTCAATTCAACTTCCTGTTCCTTTTTAAGTGACTGCAAAGCTGCTTCACGCCCATTCTTACATCCATTTTCTACCACTTATCTGGGGTCAGGTCGTGGGGGCAGCAGCCTAAGCAGGGAAGCCCAGACTTCCCTCTCCCTGGCCACTTCGTCCAGCTCTTCCCGGGGGATCCCGAGGCGTTCCCAGGCCAGCTGAGAGACATAGTCTCTCCAGCGTGTCCTGGGTCTTCCCCGGGGTCTCCTACCGGTGGGACGTGCCCTGAACACCTCACCAGGGAGGCGTCCAGGAGGCATCCTAATTAAATGCCAGAGCCACCTTATCTGGCTCTTCTCAACGCGGTGGAGCAGCGGCTCTACTCCGAGCTCCTCCAGGATGACCGAGCCTCTTGCCCCATCTGTAAGGGAGAGCCTAGCCACCCTACAGAGGAAACTCATTTCGGCCGCTTGTACCCGCAATCTCGTTCTTTCGGTCACTACCCAAAGCTCTTGACCATAGGTGAGGGTAGGAACGAAGATAGAGCTTTGCCTTTCGGCTCAGCTCCCTCTTCACCACGACAGATCGGTGCAGAGTCCGCATCACTGCAGATGCTACACCGATCCGCCTGTCAATCTCCCGCTCCATCCTTCCCTCACTCGTGAACAAGACCCCGAGGTACTTAAACTCCTCCACTTGGGGCAGGGTCTCTTCCCCAAACTGGAGAGGGCACTCCACTCTTTTCCGGCTGAGAACCATGGCCTCGGATCTGGAGGTGCAGATTCTCATCCCGGCTGCTTCACAACCGGCTGCGAACCGATCCAGTGAGAGCTGAAGGTCACGGCCTGATGAAGCCAACAGGACCACATCAACTGCAAAAAGCAGCGACCCAATCCTGAGGTTACCAATCACCCCCTCAATGCCCTGGCTGCGCCTAGAAATTCTGTCCATAAAAATTATGAACAGAATTGGTGACAAAGGGCAGCCCTGGCGGAGTCCAACCCTCACTGGAAACGAGTCCGACTTACTGCCGGCAATGTGGGCCAAGCTCTGGCACTGGTCGTACAGGGAACAGACTGCCCGTAACAGGGGGTCCAATACCCTATACTCCCAGAGAACCCCCCACAGGACTCCCCAAGGGACACAGGCGAATGCCTTCTCCAAGACCACAAAGCACATGTGGACTAGTTGGGCAAACTCCCATGCACCCTCAAGGACCCTGCCAAGAGTCCAGAGCTGGTCCACAGTTCCACAACCAGGACAAAAACCGCATTGCTCCTCCTGAATCCAAGGTTTGACTATACAGCTGACCCTCCTCTCCAGTACCCCTGAATAGACCTTACCAGGGAGGCTGAGGAGTGTGATCCCCCTATAGTTGAAACACACCCTCCGGTCCCCGTTCTTAAAAAGAGGGACCACCACCCCAGTCTGCCAGTTCAGAGGCACTGCCCCCGATGTCCACGCAATGTTGCAGAGTCGTGTCAACCATGACAGCCCCACAACATCCAGGGCCTTAAGGACCTCTGGGCAGATCTCATCCACCCCCGGGGCCCTGCCACTGAGGAGCTTTTTGACCACCTCTGCAACCTCAGCCCCAGAGATGGGAGAGCCCACTACCGAGTCCCCAGGCTCTGCTTCCTCACCGGAAGGCGTGTCGGTGGGATTGAAGAGGTCTTCGAAGTATTCCTTCCACCTACCCGCAACGTCCAGAGTCGAGGTCAGCAGTGCACTGTCCCCACCATACACAGTGTTGACAGAGCACTGCTTCCCCCTCCTGAGACGCCGGATGGTTGTCCAGAACCTCTTCAAAGCCATCCAAAAGTAATTCTCCATGGCCTAACCGAACTCTTCCCACGCCCGGGTTTTCACTTTGGCAACCACCATAGCTGCACTACGAGGGAATCCCCAGAAGGAGCACTCTCCAGCACCCCCTCTAAGGACTCCAAAAAGGGTGGATACTCTGAGCTGCCGTTTGGACCATAGGCGCAAACAACAGTCAGGATCCGTCCCCCCACCCAAAGGCGGAGGGAGGCTACCCTCTCGTCCACCGGGGTAAACTCCAACATACAGGCACTGAGCCAGGGGGCAATAGGTATCGCCACCCCCGCCTAGCGCCTCTCACCCTTGGCAACTCCAGAGTGGAAGAGAGTCCAACCCCTCTCGAGAAGACTGGTTCCGGAGCCCATGCTATGTGTCGAGGTGAGGCCGACTATATCAAGTCGGAACTTCTCAACCTCGTGCACGAGCTCAGGCTCCTTCCCCACCAGAGAGGTGACATTCCACATCCCTAGAGCTAGCTTCTGCAGCCGAGGATCAGACCGCCAAGGTCCCTGCCTTCGGTTGCCGCCCAACTTACATCGCACCTGACCCCTTTGGCCCCTCCTAAGGGTGGTGAGCTTACAGGAAGGAGGTACCATATGTTGCCTCTTCGGCTGTGCCCGGCCGGGCCCCATGGGTAAAGGCCCGGCCACCAGGTAAAGGCTTCATGAGCTTTGCCTTATTTATCATGCACATATAAACCCTTTTTAACATTTGGGAGACCAACAGCTTCATACATTACCTGATCAAACTATGCCCACAACTTTAACTGTGTAAACTACACCTTTTACCCGTTGTGCATCGGCTTTTCCAGCATGCTACCCAGGAGGAGGAAACACTTGGACCTTGGACGTATTCTTTAAGTTAACATAAAACTCACCTTAGCTAATTCAAATTCATAAAGAATAAACTGTACAAAACATGGACTAAAAATAATTTTTTTGTTTGTTTTTGTTTTTTTTACAAAGTAGTCAACTACTCAGGCATTAAGAACAATCAATAATATCAAATTAAAAACTTCAAGAAGGACATGCAGGGGTTTGGTGGGCGGACCTGGCATTTACATAACAGTCTCTGTTTTCTTTTTTTTTCAGTCATGAGATGTTGTGACCTGCCAGACAATAAGATGGCTCCTCTCAGCCTTGGTGGGTGGAGACTGTTGGCTGGCTGTTGGCTCTGATAAACCTTCCAACTCACCGCCTTCATCACCTGAGGAGGAGGAAAATGAGTCAAGTAAACAGCATATCAGGCATGTCAAATTAAAAAAAAATGGAAAAGGTAAGGTAAGTACCTATGTATACAAAAAATCCATAAAAACATAAAAGCAAAGTATGTTAAAAAAAGTCAGAACATAATATGTAAGACAAAAAGGTCAGTATACCATGTGTGAAAAAGTGAAAGTCAGTATATGTGGTTGAAAGTGCAAAAAAGTCAAAGTATGCTGAACAAACTCATAGTATACTTTAACAAAAAAATCATAGTACAGCATGTCAAGAAAAGTCATAGTATAGTATGTTGTCCAGAATAGCACGAAAATGTCATAGTATAGTATGTTGTCCAAAACAGCATAAAAACTTCATATGCTGTCCAAATTAGAATAAAAAACTCAGTGTGTAATCCTAAATCCCCCCAAAAATGTGATGCTATACTTTGTTGTCCGAAATCACAAAGGAAGATCACACTATAGTATGTCTTCCTAAATAGCACAAAGTACAGTGTTGTCCAAAATAGCTTTTAAAAGTCATACTATACTGTTGTCCTGAATAGCAGAAAAAAACAGTATAGTATAGTGTCTTGACCAAAATAGCACAGAAGAGTCATACTATATTATGTCTTTCAAAATACAATCAAAAAGTCATACTATAGCATGTCTTCCAAAATACCGTAAAAAAGTCATAGGATAGTATATCGTCCAAAGTAGCATAAAAAAGTCATAATCTTGTATGTCATCCAAAATAGCATAAAAAAGTCATAGACTAGCATGTCAACCAAATAGAATGAAAAAATCATACTATAGTATGTCTTCTAAAGTAGTATAAAAATGTCAGTGTAGTATGTCGTCCAAAATACCATGAAACAGTCATAGTATGTTGTCCAAAATAGTGTGAAAAATGCATACTATAGTTGATCGTCCACGAAAGTGTAAAAACAAACTCATGGTATAGTTTGATGTCCAAAACAGCATGTAAAAACTAAAGCATTCCTATGTTAAATATCAGAAAAATGTCATGGTATTTTATGTCATCCAAAATATCATGCAGAAATTCAGAATATAGTATGTCATCCAAAAAAGCATTAAACAGTCATAGTAAAATATGTTGTAAAAATGCTGTTGAAATTACATAGTATTAAATGCAAAAATTAAATTATTTAAAAATGTTACAGTATATGATGTTATTTAATTGCTTAGAAAAAAAGTCAAAGTACAATATGTTACAAAAATGTTGTAAAAAATGTGGTCCACTGTTTTGACATAGTCACCTATTCTGAAGTCAATGTAGCCTTCCCCTCCACTCATGACCAGGAATGTTTTGGGCTCAGAGGTTGCTGTGTCAGAAGATTCAGATGGAGGGTCATCAGAGCCTGAATCTGCACTGCCTGGGGGGGGCATTGCCTGTCCTGTGATAAAAAGTCAACAACCAGGAGTCAAAAAAACTGTCCTTTGTTGAAAGAGGAGAGTGTAATTGGGAAGCAGCTGCTATTTCTAATCCACTGACTGAAACAATTACTCACATGTCAAAGCTTATCTTTTTTTTTGTCAACTATTTTTCAAAATACTGACATTCACAAAACTGTGCATAATATATACGTGAATGCTGTGCAACTAACCATTGTCTTCATTAACAGTTAATTAGTGGATAATTTTCTTAGTTAATTGTTTAGTCTATGAAATGTCAAAAAAGTAGTAATGTCTCCTATCTGTTTACAGTAATATAAACAGTGAAAAGCAGCAATTTATCACATCTGCAAAGCTGCATCCAACTCTTTTCTTTGCTTGGAGAGTAACCAAAACAATTCATTTATCTACATAGTTGTAGATTAGTTTCTCTGTATTTAAATCATTGCAGATCTACATAAATGCCTATTGCTGGTGCTGCCTTTTGGTATTTGAATCCTGTGATATCTTATCAAATGCAAAATAATGTAAACTACTTGCATGCTGTAATTTGACCCACACATGTGCCTGGAATTTTTCAATTAAATAGTGGTTATTAAGTCTGCAGAATTTGGCACCATTTCTACAACTTGATACTGAAGTGTATTGACAACTATGGCTTGCCTGGCACTGTGACAAAAAACTTGACAGCATCTCGATGTCCATGGAAACAGAGCTGGGCGTGGGCCATGGAGCAGTACGGCACAAAGCTGCCCTGCATGGCACAGTCTGAACCGTCATCACCGTAAACCCGAACAGCACTACCGGGTCGATTTGGCACTATTCCCGTTGTCTTGTTGGCTGCAGAATGAAGAAGAAATTAATACAAGTTTTGCATCGTTTTCATTTTCATGTTTCTATTTTGGTTTTTGGTCTACATCCTTGAATGCTGAAGGGGAAAAAACCCACTTAATTTCCTTCATACTGTCTGTGTTAATCACCTGTATTTACCCTGTCTGAAAATGCCCTGTCTGCTTTAATTTTGACATCTTTTTTCAGGTACTCTGCATCTTGGCGGTTCTTCACTGCAGCAAAGTACTACAACGCTTTCTACCATGAAAAAAATCACAGGTAAAAGCCTCTACACACAACCGAATAAGTCGTCTACTAAAACAAAAAAAGAGGCATTAGAAAAAAGCAGAAAAAAATGCAACAGACTAATCATAACGGTCTGAAACTTGAGGATGCTGGTCACAGAGATTACTACTCCATGTGTTTACCTCATTATTTAAAACGTGAGCCAGTGTAATACATCATGTGACACTGTAACATCTTATATATCACAGAAAAAAACTAAAAGCATAATGGGTGCTCTGTAACATATTTTATCTGGTTTGTTTAATCTTTACACACACCTTAGTGTTAAAACTACATTCTGCAGTTTTACAGGGGTTTATTTGCCAGACTAGATTTTCTGGAGTCTCTGCTGGTTGCCTGGCAACTTCACAGGGACAAGAAAGCTTAAAAATCTAGCATAAAGATTAGAAGTGGTATCAACTTCTCATCTACTCAAATAACAAATAATAACAAAATGGCACAGACAGTCCCTGAGACAGAGATGTGGTTTAAAGTAAATACCAAAAGCGTTAAATATTTATTCTATTATAAAGCCTTATGAAACTGAAGGAAATGTTAAGATTGTTGTGAGGTAAACCTGGAGTGTGCTGATATGGCGTGTGTGTGTGTGTGTGTGTGATACCTTCAGACAGCGGGATGGAGATGATGACGCCGTTTCCTGTCCCCACCCAGAGTCGACTGCAGGACACCATCAAAGCTGTGATTCTCACAAACGAAAAGCCCAGTTTACCCGTACCTGCAACACACACAGAACACACACTTTTTTTTGCAGTTTCAATCCATGTGAGTTTTCTGAGTGAGTTCCATATTTTTTGAGAGAAGTGACTAGTCAGTAGGTAGAAAACAATTTGCATACCTAACATCTTGCTGACGTAGGGCTCGATGTCCACGTCCTGGAGGTGCTGGTAGGTGTAGGCGTGAAACAAGCGGAGAGTTGAATCCAGCCGGATGGACACCCAGATTCCGTCTCCAACCCAGGCCAGCTGCCGCACCTGACTCTCCTTGCGAGGATGAGCGTCAAATGACTTCTGCTCATCCGTGACAGAATGTGGCAACGTGACGTTAGAATATTGTGAAAATGTTGAATGTAGGCATTTAACAGTGTGATATGTGTTTTTAGGCATGATTACACAATATTTCGTTGGCCTGGGCTTTGCAGAAAGATCGGATTGAAAAGAAAACAAATTTGAGCGATGGAAAGTTTATTAAATATAAAGACAGCTGTACCTCTATCCTCATGGCCTTAGGCTGGATGACGTAGATCTTGTTCCTGTAGCCGCACCACACCTTGTCATGGACTACTGTCATACAGCGGATAGAGTGGTGAGGCCGGCCCAGATCCAACAGGTGGTAGTTGGTTAAATCCCATTGACCGTCTGCTTGGGAGGGAAAAAAAGACCTGAGAATCAAGGACTTTTGTGACATAAAGTGGTCAGAGGATTTGACCAAAATACCTCCAACAATGTAAATTATAAGGAACTTTGTCTTTTATTTTTAGCTTTTTTAAAATTGCTGATATTTTACAAAATTTACAAAAACACCAGAATATGGTCAAATTAACTGTCACGGTGTGGTGCATGTAGATTCATGTTAAAACCTGAATCAAACGCAAAAATTAAAAAGAAATTAAAGGAGCATTAACCCAAAGACTCACCAATGCCTCTGTGGAATATTGCTAATGTCCCATCAGCCAGAGCTACTAGGACTCTCCCTTTAACATGCCTGTAAAAAGATATAAATACACTCTTAAGACATTTTTACCTGTAGTTACCTGTAGTATCTATATTTGGTGTGCATGCTCTCGACGAACACCACAATCGACTTTGTACTCACACTATGCTGAGGATGGAGTCTTTCAGCCTGATGGCGTGGAGACATTTCCTCCATCGAGCCACAGACGAATGCACATACAGACTAGAGAGGGGGAGATAAAGAAAGGCTGATCAGAGAGCAGTGCTGGCTTACAAGGAGTGATTTTCAATCTTAATAAAAGCTGCAAGCAGCCATGAAAGGGCCTGTACACCCCCACATATGTCAGGGTACTGGTGGACTCTGGCTAAAGCGGTCATTCATTTCTGTGAAAGTCGGATAATGCAGGCAGAGAGTTTGGACCCTGGAGTGAGATATTTCACATGATGCAGTAGCGCCACTACATGGCACTGGAGGGCATTTAAATTCCACATCATCTTGGTGTACATCATTTGTAGACCAAACTAGGGCTGCTCGATTATGGCAAAAATAATAATCACGATTATTTTTGATTGATATTGAAATCACGATTATTTAACACGATTACTCACTGGCCTCCAGAACATCCTGCAGTTATTGAACATTCACTCTGGTGTTTATTTTTAACACTGGATGTCGTTTAACTTAAACTTTGCAGTGCAGCCACGACTGTAACACATTTTGCACATTATTGTAGTTTGTTCACATTCACATAATAATAAAACCTTATCGTACTAATATAATTTAACAATACATAACAGTTATTGTTTCAGCAAAACAACAGCAAAATCTATTTCGAATTCGGGGTTTACAAACTCAGGAGAGACTCACCAGACAGACATTTCTCCATCATCTGTTTAGAAGCAGCTGGGAGTGTCACTACAATAGAAACAACTGGTCCACCTTAACAGTCCACCTGGCGAGCTAAACATGGGGACGTATCTCGGGTCTTTCGGAGTTGTAGTATTTATTAAAGCTACAGCTGTTTGACACACCACACAGACGCGTTTCATGTCATACTATCTGCTCCTGTCGCTGCAGCCTCACTGTCGCCATCACCGGCACATACACGTTTGCTCTCCCCGCTTGTGCTCTCCGCTGCCCGCTGTCTGGATCCAAAATGAGACCGTGAAGTTTCGGAACAACCAGAGAGGCAGCGACTCTCCAAACAGGACTTGCTGTTTTCAACCCGTGCGGAAACTTCTGTTTGCACTTTGGAGCACAAGGAAAGGGTGCGCTTCATTTACAAAATAAAATACAAAATGGGAGCAACATTGTAAGACTCATTATGCTGCATATAATTGTTTTATCCTGATTATCTTGTTTTGAAAATCGAGGGAAGCCAAAATGTGATTAATCGCACATGGGGAAAATATTGTATGGAGGTATAGCTCAGTGGGTTAAACAGCTGGCTGGCACTAACAAGGTCGAGAGATCAAGCCTGACAGGAAACAATATATTTATGAAGCTTTTTTTCCCCCACATGTCCAGAGATAAAGGGAATATCTATATCAATGTTACAATCAGTATCAGCAGTGACTTATGTCGAAAACTGGACTGATATATGAGTCAGGCCAACATTCCTTGAATTCGACAGACCTCAAACTATTTATCATTCAACTGTACGTGCCTTAATTTGATCTACAATATCACAATCAGAAGAATTAGAAGAATCTATAGCCAAATATTTTATGGCATAAATAAAATAAAATATCAACTGATATATCTGTCTGCTCTGCTGATATAAGGGTCATATGGTGTTGAAACAGAAAATTCAGAATCAGCAGTGACGTCTGTCGAAAACTCGACTGATATATGAGTCAGGCCAACATTCCTTGAATTCAACAGACGCATCTGCCGATACTGGTTTTGCATGTTTCTGGACACCTTCACCTGATTTATCAGACAAAACGATATGTCAGTCAACTTTATGTGTCATAATTTGTTCTGCAATATGACAATCATTGTCTAAACTGTATAAATCTACAGCCAAATAATATTTTATGGCATAGGCTAAATAAAATAAAATATCAACTGATATATCTGTCAGCGCTGCTGATATAAGGGCCATATGATGTTGAAACAGAAAATTCAGAATCAGCAGTGACGTCTGTCGAAAACTCGACTGATATATGAGTCAGGCCAACATTCCTTGAATTCAACAGACGCATCTGCCGATACTGGTTTTGCATGTTTCTGGACACCTTCACCTGATTTATCAGCCAAAATGATATATAACTCAACTTTACATGCTTTAATATATTCTGCAATATTAGAATCAGTGTCTAAACTGCATGAATCTACAGCTAAATATTTTATGGCATAAAAAAATAAAGTATTAGCTGATATATCTGTCAGCTCTACTGATATAAGGGTCATTTGGTGTTGAAACTGAAAATTCAGTATCAGCAGTGACGTCTGTTGAAAACTCAACTGATACATGAATCAGGCTGATATTCCTTGACTTCGACAGATACATCTGCAGATACTGTTTTTACCTGTTTCGGGACAACTTCAACTGATGTATGAGCCAAAATGATATATCAGTCAACTCAACAATGAATCTACAGCCAAATATTTTATGGCATAAATCATAATATCTACATGAATGTGTGTGTGTTGTTGCGTACATATATGTGGGGGTGGGAGGGTCAGGCTGTCTGTATTTTTCTTGATTTTCATTGATGTTTTTCATTTCTGTTATTGTTTTTAATCTCTGTTAGGCACTTTGTGTTACTCTTTGTATGAAAAGTGCCATACAAATAAAGATTTGATTTGATTTGATTTGATATGGCATACTGTTCTTATTCTTATTTTCACCTCTTATACTCTCATCATCTACCTCCATCTTCTACCTTCACTCAACTTCCTGTCTCTCAACTTAACTTCTTGTAACTTGACCAATCTTTCTGTCTCTCAACCCAACTTCCTGTTTCTCAATTTAACTTCTTGTAACTTGACTAACCTTTCTGTCTCTCAACCCAACTTCCTGTTTCTCACCTCAACTTCCTGTCTCACAACCCAACTGCCTGTAACTTGACTGACTTTCCTGTCTCTTAAACTAACTTCTTGTCTTTCTCCCATGTCTTGTCTCTTCACTTTCCTTCCTGTCTCATCCCAACTTCATGTATTCAACATTCACTTTAGCTCTGCAGTCTTCAAAAGTCACCTGGTTGCAGGTAAGACTTGAACCGCCAACCTCATGCACATTAAACATCTACTTAACCCACTGAGCCAAACCTCATGCTTATCTTATCCTTTGTCTTTCGTTGTGTCTTTTGGACATTCTTCAAAATAAGATAAGCCTTGATCCAGCAACTTCAGGCAGACCAAACCATGAAAATTTTATGTAAATTAATAAATTAACATTAGAACAAAAAAACTATTTGGAATGTAGAGTTTGAACCTCATCCAGGGCAGGTAAGTTTTATAGGCTGCTTCCCAGAGAAAAGTCTCAAGTGCAACTTAAAACACAGTTGAATTGTGTGAAGGTTTAGCTCAGGTGCTTAGAGGGCTTGTCTACAGACTATAAGATCATTGGTTTGAACCCCATGCAAGGACAGCTGAAATTTTACAAGCAGCTGTCCACACAACAGAGGGAAAAAGAACGCCAAAAATATTCTTAAGTATATCAAAGAATTTTGTCCGTCTTTCAGTAAAAAAAAAAAGGAAAAAAAAAAGCTTATGTTGATAGTTATACAGATCGGCAGTAAAACTACATCCAGTTTCACATGAAAAGAAAGATTTTTTGGCTTTGATTTAGATAAAAACATCAATCTAATTAATTATACAGATGGATAATTAATAATTTAATGGTAAACGAAATAATTATGAGGCAGACACGATTTTAACCGTGTTTCTATTAGCAATACAGTGCTGCTGTTAATTGTTATCTACTTTTGTCTATTTCATGTACAGTGACCTTTATCAGGAGCATTAATTCTCCTGCTGGACAGAGTTCTGAGAGCTGCTGGACGGAGAAACCGCTGATGCGGTCGATTTAACGTTTTAGTCAAGTTAAACATGATCCCGAGTCTGTGCAAGACGTTTTAATTTGAAAATTCACCGGATGCAATGCCGCTTGACTTCCTGCCTGGGACGATCTGCTCTGTGCGGCTTGACGCGGTTGGTCGCGGTCCGGTAAAAATAGACTCGCCGCGTATTAAACGTGTCACTTGGATTAGTTTCAGGTTTTGAGATTGAACTTTATCTAACGTTGTCTGTACTTTAAAGACCGCTGTCCAAAATGAGGGTGTAAGACAGAACGTCGATGATAAATGATATATTAGGTAATTTGGCTCAATGGATTACGAAGTGTTTTGTGTCTCTGAGGTCCGGGGATCTCTATTATATCCTATTCTCCAAAGATTAAGATAAATAGTGTGTGGCTCGCTGAACTTTTGTGCGTGCCGCGCAAGTCTAGACAATTGTGTTTTGATGGTTATATTGACTCCATACCACATTTTACTGCAGTTTAAAAGTCTCTTTCTGTCACGGAGATGAGGAAATACAAAGACATCCGTTTTACTCCAACTTCCCTGCTTCCCTTTCAAAATATAAGCCCTCTGACAACGTCTCTGTGGACAGAATCCCATCAGTTGCTGATACAAAGCATTTTATTTTGAAACATTGAGAGGACTGTGTTGTTGACAATGCCGGAACTTGTGCGACTTAATAAATGAGTGAAATTTGTGCTTATAAGGCTGAAAAATACAGTACTCATAGCTGCAGGCAGCAGCGACGTTGCAAAAACGCTGCATGTGTGAACGCCACAAGCTTGAAACATATGGCAATCCGAAAGTGCCAAATATCGTCACTTTGCAAAAGCGTTCTGTCCAAAAAAAAACACCGCAAAAAGCGGCATTTGGTCGCTAGAACGCCGCTTTTTACGCTGCCGTGCAATCAGACGCTGCTTTTAACGCCGTTAACACATTTTTTAAATCGTTTTTTTTCTTGTTAATTAACCCTTACTCCTGTTTTGCATAACCAGTAAATTCAAAGTATCTGTAGCCAATCACTCAAGAGTAAAACTAGACCAAATCAATGCCTCCATGAAAGCAATGAGCAATGCCTCAGCTGTAGATCGGTGTTGTCTTGAATGAATTGTACAGTAGGCTATTGGAAATATACTGATTTGGTATAAATACACCATTTGAGAGAAAAGAACATGCTGTATGTCAACAGAAAACAGTATGCATATCCGAAAATCCGAAAATTCTACCTACTTCATATTTATTTAGTTCATGATTAAATTGTTAATTATCCATCTGTATAACTAATAAGATCGATATGTTTTTAACTAAATTACAGCAGCAAATCGAATATCTTTTTCATGTGGAACTGGATTTATTTTTACTGATCTGTATAGCTGTCAAGATTTTTTTTTAAACTGGAAAACGGCCGAAATTCTTTGATCTACTTCGCCATGGCTGGACTGCAGGCTGCAGCCCAACAGTGCCATTGTAGAATCACTAAAATCAAGGAAAAATGACCACATCATCAAGGGAAAATTGAAGAAATAAGCGCAATCTCATATGGTCATCAGCTGGCAGGATGCTCTGCTTCTGAAACGCTTAACAGACGCACTGAGTGGGAAATAGAGCCGCATGGAGGATGGAGCAGAACAGCGGCGCAGCCGTAGTGCTCTGGATATGCTGCTGGTCGAATGCCGGGGGGACTGGTTTTTGCTGCTTGCATATAAGTGCATAATTGCATCTTTGTGCCAGGTTCACATGTTGCTGTGGATGCAGATAGGTGTGTGTCTGTGTGCGCATGTGTTTGCAGCACCTACTTTGCTTCTCTATCAGTTCCTAAACTCCATCGTTCCCCTGTTCTTTTGCTTATTCTTGTTTGTCACTTCCTCTGCCTCCTCACTGAACTACCATTCAAATCCCTGTCACAGCTGCTGCTGTCATCCTCAACCTATCCCTCTGCATACAGCTCATCTTTCATTTTTTCATCACTGGTTTCCTCGTCTGAATCTGATGAACCATCAGGTGGCAGAACTACAGACTTGACCAATCTCTTTTGTGAACCATGAAAACTGCTGACAGATATTCCCTGAAAACTTATGTAAACTGGTGAATAATTCAACAATTCACAGTCAGGAGTAAAATAAAGACTAATGAATATTTCACACCTTAATATTCTTGAAATCTGCACACTATAAACCTAAAAACACAAGTATTATCTGTGAGTGATAATCCCTGTTTTATACTCCTATCGGGTAAATGTATCCTCCAGGATACAGATATAAAAGCAAAAAAAAGCAATTCATAATTTTAATGCTAAATCATTCTTAAAAATATTATTTCATTAAAAAATATCCTCCCAAAATACAATAAAGTGAATAAAATGGCAACACTTGTCACATGTCCAGTGTCTTGGTCCCTGCAGGTAGCCATTTCGGATTTCGATATAAATGATGAGCAACTATGTGAATGGTCATAAAGTCACATGACCTGAGTACTGGACTCATCACCCCTTCAGTGTGTCTCGAGTTACAAAGTGCACCAAAAGTCCTTTCCCCCACAGCCTGTCAAATGTTCATGTCTCCCAGGATACAGAAACCATTACTGTGCAGTAACTGTTGCACCGGTGCATCAAATGATTTGGAAAAAAAAGCTTCATGATGATGATATGTACTAATAGCAGCCTCTAGTAGCTGTTAACCTGCTCACCATCCATTCTGAGCTCCCAGCCACATGGTGGGGAGTGCGCTGCTCATCCTCAAGACTTCCACCTCTGACGGCTCTGAATCTTCAGGGAAGGAAGTCTCTCCATCATGCCCACTGCCCCTGGATTACAAAAGGCAGTAGATTCACCGTTATTTCAAATGCATCCATCACACAAAACTGTAGCACTTGTGACAAGTGTGAACTTGATATCAAAGTTCCCAAATGTTTTCATGGACTAAGTTTCAAAACTTTTCCATTACTTTTCAAGAATCCAAAATAATATTTTTTTCTTGCCCAGAGTTTTTTAACAGACTCAAAATGACTGATACGATATTTTCCCACATCAACGCATATTAGAGCTACGTAATGTCGACAGCTTCAGAAAATACATTTGCATTCATGTTGCATAACAGAAGGTTATTCATTGAAGATTACTGTAACAATTCCATTACTTTCAACAAAATTCAAACACTGTTCCAAAAAAATTCCTAATTCCATGACTTTTCAAGGCCTGGAAAATGTGCATGCGATAATCAATGACTTCCACATTTTCCATTACCATGGGAGCCCTACACTTCCACTGTAAACTAAATTTCCCAATGTACTTTTTATGAAGCCTACCAGGGGAATTAATTTAATATAGACTTATATAGAGAAATTTGGTTTATATGTATAGCCATTGGTTCAGGCACATTAGGTGCTTTTAGAAAGTAAAATGAATGAATGAACAAGCTGACATGGTGAAAGAGGCTTGTTGGTCTTTAAATACTGCAGCCTATTTACTTTTTTGTTTTTTCTTTTTAGGGTGTGTCTACTGAAAATTGCTAAAATGTTCAAATGAAGATGGAATTTTAGCCAGTTCTTTATACAGCTCTTGCTAATTTTGGCAAAACATACTTTTATATTTCTCTTATAAAATAGTCACAGAATTTTGCACCTTGAATTCAAGCCTCTGCATATCTTAATGTTAAAACCAACCAACAGTTTTAGAAGTGATGAACAGTATTTCTCACCTCTGTGTGTCAGCAGAAGGGGAGTCAGTGGGTCCCACCCCCAGGGGGTCAGTGAACACATGCTCCGTGTAGATTCCCGGCTGGTTCTGATCCGCTCCCTGCTCCTCCTCTCCTTCTTCGCCCACACCAGCGTTAGCCTCCGTTGCTTCTGTTGCCTCTTCAGCCGTGGGAACGCCGTCTTCTGCTGGACTGGTTTCTCTGGACAGCTCAACTGTGGGTAACATGGATCACAGAGTTAATAGGAGTATAAATCGATGACACAGGGAGGTTTGATTTGGGATTACCTCAAGATAACAGGTATCTAAAAGCTGGCTATAAACTATGAATGTGCTCATGTGAAAAAGGTGGAGTTCTTAATTGGCAAATCTTAAGAACCATGAGTAAAACTAATTAATATGATGAAACTGTGATATCGTAAAGGAAATAAGGTTATTGCAGCTGCAAAAAAATGGTTTACGGTGATGTAGAATGCATAAATTAGAATCACATAACAGAATAAGAGGAAACAGCAAATAAAAAGGTTAAAAGTAAGGCTTAAAGAGTTCCCACACATTTTCACTGACAAAATTTAACTTTTTAATTAAAAGGTCATGAAAACTTGACTGTGGGAACCCTTGGCTAAATAAGTGTGAGAATTATCACTTAGGCCTTTCCAAATAAAGTTGGCATTTTGAACATTTTCAGTACTTTGGAGTGAGATTATTCAAATAATCCACTGGTATATTTAACTTCACAAACACCACTCTGTGATACATGCCCCTGGTGGACCCTTAATTTAGCTTTATGCCCTCACAGTGTTGTGTTCGAGCAGTATGGCTGTAAAACAAATACAGACATACTTTATCAGCAGAGAACTACCTGAGCTAGAGATGGCGCTGTGCTCAGCCGGCTGGTCCGAGACACCTGAGCTGGCAGTCTGGGGAATGGCTGTGGTCCCCTCTGCTGCCATGGCACCATCGCTGCCTGTTGAGCCCACACTGGCCACACTGCCAGCCAGTGACACCCCATCACCTTGGCTAGCCTCTGGGTCTTGGGGAACCTCCTCACCTGCTGGAAAATCAGTTTCCAACACTCCTGAAAAACAACACAAATGACCTCACAGTCAAAACTCAGCGCTGACTGAAAAGAAATGCAGTCACAGATGACAGATAAAAGCTCATTAACCCACACAAACAAACCACTCAGCCCACCTGGCACGCTGGCGATGCAGACGACATGGGTGTTGCAGGCGTAAAAGCTGTCAAGTAGGTCAGAGGGCTGACTGGCATCCAGCACCATCACCTTTGTGGACGAATGAGTGCTGGTGCACACCCACACCCTGCTGGACGTCTCATCCTGAAGGACCAGCTCCTTCTCCTGCTCCCCTTTCTCCTGATCCTTACAGACAACATTAAATCAACAGTCTTACCAAATTTTAACACAAGTTTGAGGACTTTCTGGGTTTACAGAGTGCAACACCCAGGCTGTAAGGCCAATTTTATTTTGCCCAAATGTTTATAGTAACAAAAACATTACTTCTTTGTCCAGTGAAATGTCAAATGTTGGAAAAATAACTCTTTTTAGGGTGGAGCACATGGAAGACAATGAAAATATTATATTATCATAAAGGTATCTATTTAGTTTACAAAAAGAAAAAGGAAATATATGGCATTTCTGTCCTGATTTCTGTACAATTTTGTGTTCCTTGATCGTCGTGACAAATTCCACTGCTTGCATTCCCTTCATGACAAGTTTAAGAAAGAGAGATTTTACAATGCAGGGAATCATGGAAACACATATTCATAAAATCCAACTTCCCATGTCTGAGCATTTTTAGTATTTTTGAAAGATTAATTTAAGTCTATTTAAAACCAATTAAGGCCTTATTTTTTGATTAATGAATTCAATGCCTTGAATGCCAAGACTTTTTAAGGATCCGCAGGAACCCTGTCCACCTCTCAGTTGGACATCTTACCTTATTGTCTTGCTCCAACTGATCCAGGCTACTCTGAGAACCCTTCGTCTGCTTCATGAGCTCTGGTAATGTCCTCCCTCCAGACAGGTTAACCCCTGCCGCACACCACAGCTGGGGAATAGAGAGGGAATACTTTCTAAAATATTCTTCAGAAATTACCGAAACATACAAAAAAACCCACAATATGCTGCTTGTATCTCTTATCTCGTTGTTGACTTCCGTACCTTCATAGAAGCATCCTTCTGATCCAGAGGTCTCAAGTACACAGGCACAGGTAAGTTCATTTTGTTCTCCAGCTGTCCACCATTTGCCACCTGTTGATGTAAAACCACAACACAGAAAGGACACAGGCTTTTAGAGCGGACTTTTAAACATTATGAATACCGTTCCAAGCCAGTAGCTCTCTGTAGACGGTGACCGTCTGCAGTACAAAAAGAGCGTGTAGGGATAGATGTGCTCTGCAATTTAAGTCAAAAGTTGTCCTCAGTTTCTAGATTTGTGATTCACATTTTGTGAATGTTATTATCTCTGAGGTCCATCACATGATAAAGAAACCTATATAAAACCCATTACCAATATAAAAGACTCGTCTTGCCTGAGAATCACCTTATTTTTAGGTTTTCTTCAGTAAGTAATGCAGCGATAGCCATCTGTGCATTCATGGTTACATTGCAAACAGGAACTGGTAATAGCTTTTAAGGCATACTTTTAAAGGTGCCACTTTACAAAAATGGAAACAAATAAAAGGGGCTCAAGCTGTAGCGCACAGCATAAAGACAGCGTCAAGCTCCATCTGATGGACAACTGAAATGACTGTTTTCTATACAAGACTGTGAAAAACAAAACAACCAAACCAAATCGAAATTGACAGCCTTGCTTACTGACACTGATCTAAAAACACAACAAAAACAACAACAACAACCATATTTCCTCCTACTTGATTTCTGTTAAAAACTTAATTTTCTACCTTGTATTTGCTAGGCAGGCTCCAGCCGTGTGCAGTAACTCGTCCATCCTCCTTCTGCATGTGGGCCTTGACCTGTCTGTACTGGGCTCTTTTCTGCTCTTTACGAGAAGGCGAACTGCACTGGTCCTTTCTACAAAAAGAGCAAAAAAGAACAAAGTGTCATCAGCATATACATGTACATTAGTTTTGGCCATTAGCTGAAAATATTATTCTACAGATGTTTTTGGAATAAAGATAGAATGATGGACATCAAACCTAAATGGCTCACACTGTAAATTATTAAGATGTTATCACTGAATTTGCCTTTTTGCTTAGGTTTTTGGCTTCACATTTCAAGCTTTTTATAGAATTTCCTTCAAAATGTTCATCTTGATAAAAAACACCAAACACATTCACCTAACACTATTACTCACTCTTCATTGAGGAAGTCGAAAGTCTTGGACTTCTCTGTGGGGAACTGGGAGAAGGTGCTACTCCTCTTTACCATGCCACCCGGGGCATTGTACTTCATGTTGGAACCGGACTCCACCTTCTTTATAGCCGGGGCACTGGAGGAGGAGCTAAACAGTCTGCTGAAGCTGCAGGTGGCGAGGTTACAGAAAGCCAGAGAGGGAAACAGAGCAGACAGGAGTGCAGGGAAAAAGCAAGGGAGGGGGGTCACCAACCAACCATCCAACCAGAACAGAAGAAACCACCAACATTTACTGAACAGTGACACAAAGCATGCTGGGAGTCATGAAATAGCTGAGCAATTTCCTATCACATTTAACTCTGACTGGGAAGAACATCAGTACTTTTAAGAACTAACCAAGTCGTGTAATTAGCACACAGTGCTGTCAACAGTATCTGAAGTGTCGAGTTTTGCACTTATGCAACTAAGTTCCTGGTGTCCGCTGATGACAAGGTATCCACCTGTGCTCCTTTAACCTGTGGGGTGCCTCAGGGATCAATTCTTGGACCCATATTTCATTTATGTATACTTCCACTGAGCATCACCTACACTGATAATACACAACTTTACCTATCCGACAAGCCCGGTGCCCTCTCAAATTTAACTATTCTTTACAAGAGTGTGGTCGAGATCAATAACCGGAGGTTTAAAAAACCCACATACACTATTTTGAGCTGTGATGCAGCATTTTTTTGGTGCTATTTTGTCCTGTTTTAATGTTATTGTTGTTTGCATACTTTGTACTTTTAACTAAGGATGCACGATATTGGAGTTTTTGACGATATCTGATATGCTGATATAAAAACAACCCATTTGGCCAATAATTGATACCAAATTGATATAGCCACTTTTATCCCCACCTAATTTAAGTGATCATCAAGTCTCTTCTGTAGTGGAATTGTCAACATACTATGCATACTCGTGATGGGCCACCAGCAGATGGAGACATTAAATATAATGCTTTTCAATGCATGTAATATTCATTCATTGTGCAAAATAAGAAAAAAAAATCAACTTTGGGTTGATGATTTAGACATGCTCACTTTGTCATTACAACAGAAATACATATTGTGATATCAGCAGAAATTTGCATTTTTGCCGATTCCAATATTTCATTTATCTGCCGATACCAATGACCTGCCACTATTATCGTACATCCCTATTTTTAACCTCTTGTATTTTGTAAAGCACTTTGTAATCAAGGATTTGAAAGGTCCTTTATAAATAAAATTTTAGTTACTTACTTACTAATGCATATTTAAAACACCTGGCTTGTGAAAATAAAAGTCTGAATAAACGCATAAAAATATCACAGTTCAAATATCACATATAAAAGATGGGGAAAGCTTTGTTGCATAAGTAAATATCAGTCGAATCATAGTAGAAAATGAAATCAAATGACATATTCACTCACTCTTAAATAATATTTTTGGTCAATATTTTCTTAATGTCTACTCACAAAAAGCCAAGCAAACACCTACCAAATCTGTTCAAATATTCCCTATGATAAAAAAGCACACTGAGCTGGAGGTTCGACCTCATTTAAGGCCTCTTTAGCTCCCTATGAGCAGACAGAGTAGGAAAACATCAAAAAGGTACACAGCAGGCGGGAGACAGGAAAGCCCGGGGCACAAGGAAAGTCATGTCTGAGCACTTTGTGATAACAACTGATGCACTTCACGAGAGAAAAGTTTATGGATAAAGACACATCAAAGTTGGATCCATTTGTAATGGAGGAGCAGTTCTGTGTCAGTGGAGGGAAAGAGAGGTTTGGCTGGGTGAGGGTTTATTAAACCATCTTTACCTAATGCTGCCAATTCAATAGCACATCCCCGGAAAACATAAGAAAAAGATGTATTTGAATAGTTGAGAAAAAATGTCACAGGGGTTGACCTCAATAGGATATCAAAATTATAACCCCGACCAAGTAAGTTTTTTTTAAAAAAAGAAAAAGAAAAAAAGAAAAGAGCACATTTGGGAGGACTTACAACTGCCAGATGCTGGATTTCTTTTTTTCTGTGAGGGTTGGATTTTCTCTTGAGGCCCTTAAGAAGAGGACAAGATTGACATCAAGTTAGATTTTAACAGTTAGAAGACACACAAGTACAGGTTGCAGATGTCAAACTGCTTCTTATATTGAAAAATGATGCTGTTTTCAACAGCAGCAACAAAATCTAACATCATCAGTTCAGAAAACATTATGCTCATGTTGGTCAACATGGGTTGTCCGTTCTTTCGCAAGAACAGGAAGAGAGATTTTAACTGTCAGTTTTAATATCTGTCAATAGTGGCATACATGCTAATGTTAGCCTAAAGGGCTAGGATGTTTACTGTTGCTTGACAACACTGTCAGCTGCTGATGTAATCAACCAAAAGTTTTAAACCTGAATATGATACGTGTTCAAAATTATCGGGAAGGTTGACTGATGTATGTATGTACTGATGTATTTTTGTGTTTGTGTTTATATATTCATATTATTTTTATTTTATTTTTTTAAACGTATTATAACATATATCTTTGTTTTATGATGTTGTACTTTTCGATTTAAATTTCAACTTTATGCTTCTTTTGTGGGCTATGTTCTGGAGGTGGGGGTTTGAGGTGGTGTTCATGAATTATATTAATTACTTATTGAATGAATGATTGTTACTGGAAAATAAAAAAAAAACAAAATTTGAAAAAAAAGGAGCATCAATTTGTATTCTTATACAAAATATAGAAATTCAAGCACTTTCAAGGACACATGTTTATTTATATCTATTTACAAAAACTTTTAAGGCCTGAATTTTTTTCTCTCAAATTCACAAACTTTCCAGAATTTCAAGGACTGTTGACATTTACAGATATCAGCTTTGACATAAGAAAACAGCAGATATCATTCACACAAAACAAGTGCGAAACTGGGATTAAGATCGTATGTGGTGATTATGAATTATGAGTTAAAGAGACTTTAACACAGTTTGGTGTATTCGTGACAGCCAGTAACACACTCCAATAATAACCCTAACGTAAACAAATACATTATTTTGCACACATGCTTAAATCTGAAGCCTTCTGTGTGTACCTGATCATCTCTGTCCACCGCACCGCTTCCTGCAGCTCCATCAGTCTCTCTTTGTACTGGTTCCTTTCCATCAGCACTCTGGCCATTTCCACTCTGGTGAAGCGCTTCCTCTGCGCTGTCGGTACATCACTCTGTGGTAGCACACAATTAAACCCACATGTGACCATGAAGAAGTATATTTATCATTGATGAGCTACAGGAATATGTTATATACTGGATATGCATTAACACAAATGTGAGTCTGAAATCATTGTCAAAAAGATGCAAAAGACTCACATCTTCTTCCTCTTTAGTTTTCTGTTTCACTTCCTCCATTTCCAGTCGCACTCTGAAAAGAAGCCCATTTATTTAGTATATACAGAAAAAAAATGTATCAATTCATGTTGCAATGCTCTGTTGGTATTTAACAATTTACAGGCACAGTTATAACAATAAGGCCACTCAGAGTGTGCAGACCTCACCTAAGGCCAATTGTATAGTTCAGTCTTCTATGATATGCAAATCTGTAAGTGCAAACACTATATATGCTTGGGATCCTGGACATATTTCCAAAATTATTAAAAGATGGGAATGACCTGTGGTTGAAGTCTACAAGCGCAATCTTCACACCCAGTATCACTGCTCTTTTTCATGAAGCGTAAAGAACAGTTTGCCTTAAAATTTCTGGTGGAGTTTATTGCAAGAAACTTACATTTGCATGTACGGAAATGAAATCCATTCACTTAGGAAAAAATATTTGCCCTGTTTTTCTGAATTGCCAAGATTAATATCTCAGAATCCTGAGAAAGGTTTTCATGGGAAAAAAATTATCACGATTAGAGAAAATATGAGCTTTTTTTCCCCATAAAAACTTTTCTCCTAATTCTGAGACATTTATCTCATTTATTCAAAAAAGCAGTGCAGAATTTCATTTCTTAAGTGAATGCATTTATGCATGTCAGAAGAAAATGGAGTCATACTATTACATTTTACTGCCGGACAAATACCTATCTAGAAATATTAACAATATTTGAAAGTGAAAAAAAAGAAAGTGTGTATCTGCCTTGTGATTCATATTAGCTCCCATAATCCCATAATTCCCATAATCCTGCTGACAAACAAACAAACTGAACATTAAAAGTGCTACTTGTCATGACTGCTGACTTACTTCTTGAATTCCTCCTCCATCTCTCTGTTCTTGTCCTCCAGCTTGGCCTTGGCCTGCTGCACAGCCTCCAGCTCCCCCTGCAACATCTCCTTCTCACAGGTCAGCTCGTCCACCTTCAGTATCAAGTCTTTATTCACCACATTCAGAGCATTCCTGGACAGATGGACGAGGACATTTAAGTCTGTTTGTAAAGTACCGTTGGTGCATTTTAACAGGGACAGAGGATCAGGAAGAAATCCCTTAAAAAATCATGACACAAAAAACATTAAAGTTTGGTATTTTTTAATCTGAACCCTTTTTGTCCATGTTTTTGAGTCCAAGTTACTCACAGGATAAACAATTTCTGAAACTGAACGAGAGCGCTGCAGCCAGCAGCAGCAAAATGGGCTGCAGTGTCACTACTTGTGGCCTATTTGCATGTTAATGTTTGTCCACTAAATTGCTTTTTTTCCCTGACAGGCTCGGATTACCATTATTAAGTGTCTGACAACATTATGGAAAGCATCCCTAGAGTGACAGATGTTTTTGTTAGAGTAAGGTCCTTGTTGTGTAACTAGAAACAGCATGCTATCAGCAAACCAACCAGACTCCATATAATAGACAGTCATTTTAATGTGAATACAGGTAGCATATTTCCACATCTAACTGAATGAACTAAGGATTTATTTCAACAAAACCAGAGCTGATTATTGTTGGAACAACGTTAAACAAGCAAGAACTGTTTTTATGAGTTTTATTTATTTCTGTCAACTTTGAATGAAGTTTGTTTTACTATGATAAAATCAATGTTTATTTTAACAGAGTCTGGTAGGTTTGGCGATAGTGATTTCGGGGTTGTTTCTGGTTAAATAAAAAGGACCTTGATTTTTAGAAAAAGGTCAATCTCTGTGGGAATACTTCACATAATTTATCAGACAAAAATCTGTACACATCAGTGACAAAAACAAGCACTTTTAAGGGACGTAAATAATTTGATAATGCAGAAATGCTGCCAATGGTCACATCAAAGCGTGCTTTGCTCCTGCAGTCTGCAGAGGTCTCGCTCAATACTTGACTGATTTTAATAAATGTTATCTCCATTTGTCACTTAGACAAAGAACCAGATTGAAGAATACTGAAGTTACCCTTTCAGTTATACACTTACTTTGTCTCAAGCAACTGTGAATTCTCCTGGATGAGATTTTCCACTTCCCGGCCCATACCTGAACAGAGTCAATGATGACATTAGAGTTTGATCACATATAAAACAGACTGACAACAAGCTGGAACAGTAACTACATCAACACTACAGATTAAGATACACCACTAGAGATTATTCTTACGGGGGTAAAATCCAACAAGGCACTACGTAGGATGTGAAATATCTCCTAGTGAGATATTTGTTCTTATAGGTTTCACAGCACAAGGCACTACCAAAAACAAACAAATCCACAGCACACGTCACATGACCGACAGGAGAAGGATGGATAGAGTGGGTGGGATCTTACCAATCAAACTAAGGTCTGAGAAAACCATGCAATCCAAGTCAGGCGGAAAGAACAAGGAAGAGAGAGAGAGAGAGAGAGAGAGAGAAAGAAATGCGGATATAGTTTGAGACAGTGAAATGACCAAAATGATGAAGGAGCCAGAGCTTAACGTGTAGCGTTTGACTCCACAAGCAAAAGATGCTGTTGGGTCTCTAAAGCTAGTTAGGAACGTCAATCGCAGCGGTACAGAGAAAGAAAACAGGAAAATTCAAGAGCAAAAAAAAAAAAAAAAAAAAAACTCAAGCTGTAAAAAGAACAGTTAGGGCAACAAAGGAAGCTTGAACTCCATCATTCATGCACCGAACTTTGTCAGAAGTAGCTAAAAGTCAGCAGCTGAAAAGATGTAAATTGTGCATTGCTGAACCAACTGTATGCCTACGGTTATAAAACATAATGAAGAAGAGGATGTGAGCGGTAACGATGACGGAAATGGCAGAAAGTGTCAAATAAGTAAAGGTCAAAGGGACACCACAGAAGAAAGTTTGACTGAGGAAAGGTTTGAGGTCATACACACCAGAGTACTCCACTGGGATTATGGACAAAAGCCAGAGGATGAGATACGGGAGAGAGAGAGGTGATGTTAACATGGGTAGATGGCTAACACTGCGTATAACAGCAGGACCAAAGCAAGAGGTGTGGCATCGCAGCAAACAGCAGGTGTTGGAGTTACTATGAGTTTTAAACTAGTGCTATCAGTAGAGCAACAGCTGCTAGCCAAACATCGCATTAGAGCACCAGCAAAACACCTTTATGGGCATTTTTAAGAAATACTCAGGTTATTAAGCACTTCATTTGTTTGCAATACATTTAACTGATGATCTCACTTGTAGCCTTGTTAGTGGACAAAAGTTACAATCTGCATTTTTTTTTCATTTTTAGGATAAAGAGTCCTATGGGTAATATAGAGAAAATCAAGTATCACAATGTTTTTGACCAAATATCTTGATATCATTAGTGCGGAGGCATAAAAATTACATAAAAATCTCTTTACTGTAAAACCAGGAAAAAGACAATGCTTACAATATTTTGATATCAAAAATCTACAATGTTTTTTAGTCACATATAATGATTATAATACTGATACACTGCCCAGCCCTACTAAGTCTCTAGCACACGTTTCACCTCTGGCCTCTTCTGTACCGTGTACAAGCATATACCAGCAAATTAAAAACAAGTAACTTCAATAGCCATGGTTCAATAGTCACAAATAAAATGTATATGCTTAAGCTTCGCACAAGATCCAAAACTGGAAACTGAGCTTTTACACAAAACATTATTATTTTTATATATTCATGTACTAGAGGAAGCCGTGTCAGTAGTGTTTTTTTTCACATAATCACTGAGTCAATTCATAACTGAGTTGAGACATTTTAAAAAGACTTTACCGATGTAATCCAGGTGAAATGTGCTCAGAGCATCTGACAGGATTTCAGCCACATAATTCCATTTTAGCACTACTTTGTTCGAACAAAGATCAAGTTTTTAACTCACCCAGCAGGTCGGCCCCTTCGTCCACATCCCCTATGAGCCCAGTGCCTGCAGACGACAGCTCTTCAAACAGAGAGTCTGTGTTTCGGTCAAATGCCATGTTCTCAATGCCTTTAGTGGGAGTACTGGAAGAGTACCAACAACAGGAGGTGATAATATGCTATTTGGTGAAATTTTGTTTAAAACTGGCCTGACAGCATCTTCTGTGTACAACCTGCAGGGCTTGTATCCGATGAGATCCATGTCCAGCTCAGGAGTGGACTCGATGATGTCCTGCACATCTGAGCTGTCCTCATTTTCAGGCAAACCTGTGTGAGACATAACACAGGTGAAAAATAGAAGAAAGAATACTTTAAGAAAAAAATTTAAAAACCATGACATTTTTAGATTGAGGTTACAAAAAACTACTTTCTCCATGATACCTCCACAGCATTAAAACTTCATGCTTAGTATAAATAACGTATTTATATAGCAACAAAGAGAAATTACATAACTGCCATCAAGACTAATGGATAACTAATGAATGTCATTCTGTTACTTGTGCAGTTTCACAATGTTTGACCCTACCCACTGATATGCTTCTAGTCCCCGGTGCAGCCTGCACCTCCGTGCTCTTACTGTTCCCATCTTCCCTCTCCATGTCCGAGGCTGTGGTGGACATCGGTGTGGCCGACTTGGAGCCCGTGAAGTCCGATAGCTCATCCTGCAATGAAAAGGGGCTTAATGACAGCAACATTTAGAGACATTTACAGTCAAGGGTGAAAACGGCAAACAAAAACAACACATTTGGATCACAAAGAAAACAACAGCACAACACAGTTTACGATCTAAAAGGTTAAAAGAATACTTTACCACCAAATTGATAATTTGTATATCAATTTCTCACCCATGCTTCGTTCAGTTTGAGAAGAATACATTGTTTTTCATGCATGCCTGCAGTGAACAAAGAATCCAAAAACAAAAAAATCTTGATGAATTGAAGTCACTGGGGTCAACCTTTAACAACTAAAAAACCGTATCAGAACATGTTTGCAAACTCCGACACAACTTGTGCAGTACAAAGTCTTTTTTTATCCAGTCATATGCTCAGTACTTCTCAAACAGACAGGCCTTTTCAGAGGGGAACTGACTAGAAACTGAAACTTACCGATGTTGTCTTCAAAGTTATAAGACCTGCTGAACATGGGAGTTGCTGGTCTACTGCTGCTTCGGTTGGTAGTTTGTTTGTGTTAATGCGTGACTTTGATGAATCTGAACTAACCCCTTAAAAAAAACAAAGTCACACATTAACACAAAAATGTAACTGATCGCAGCAGCAGACCAGCAGGAAGTAAAATGACTGTTTTTGTCAATGGAGTCTGGCACTGAAGAGAGCAGACGTTCAGTTCCCTGTTGAAAGGGCTGTCAGTTTGGGAAATACTGAGCTTACACCTGGAAAAATGAGACTTAGATTATACTGCAACACGTTCTGAGATAATTTGTAAATGAATGTTTTGATATAGTTTTGCTGTTGTTAAATGTGGCCCTTAATTCATCAAGAACTCTGTTTTTGGATTCTTCATTCACTGCACGCATGCAAAAGTTTTCTTCACTCAGTGTAATGGATTGTGAGTGATTGAAATACAAATGCTTAATTGAGGGGTTATATATTCTTTTCACATGGTTAACAAGTGCTAAACACAAACTAGAAAAGGCTAGAGGTTCACTACGTACGCTACACATGCAGTACAACGGAAGACAGAAGTCTAGTTATTTTTAGCTCTTACAGTTTGTAGAGCAAGAGCATCGTCATTTATCTTAAAGCAAAAATCTAAATGTCTTAAACACATTAACTTGAAATACTAAGCTACAGGGAATTGTTATGTTGTTACACTGGAACTCAAGACAACATGAGGAAATCTGAAAAACTGTGCATAAATGCAAACAAAGACACTGAAACACGAAACAAAGTTGTACTTTACAAACAGAGGCAGAGAAAAAAACAGGAGCAACACAGAGCTAGCACACAAACACAGACAAGGATGTCCACACAGAGCTACACGGACTGCAGGGGGGCTTTACACAACAAACTACCTCTATGGTACACATCAAAACAAAACACAACACAAACCCAGACAAGATCCAAAAACTAAACAGTTACAAAGAAAATGGACAGAGATTGAAAGTATGAATCCACTGCGCATCAGATCGAATTTTACACAAAGACAGCATTAAAAGAAAAGAAAACTATTTGACTGTCTGATGCTATGTTATTGTGCAATGAGTGATCAAAAATGTAGGTTATGTTGAAGTTCTCCATGAATGAAGCCAAAATATGAAGAAGCATATGGAATATAAATCGCATGCATTTAACTGAAAAGAAAAACAATATGGGGGCCAGATGCAACCACGCTGTTACTGACTTTACAAGATTAATTATCAACCAATTTTTTGCAGGACACAGCTGATTGTTTTGCTGTTTGCATTTAGATTTTTTAAAGACACCAATACGGCCTTCATACAGAGCGTGGTTTCATGTAGCATGATCTACTGCAGGTGGTGTGTGAAGTGAGGGTCTATAAACGCACAAAGTTAGAGGCGACGCTTTTGAAATGATGAAACAGCATAGTGGGGGAGACTACTGAAGCCCACACACACGCAAACACAAATACTGTGCGGTCAACAGCCAATGCAGGCGTGCTGCTGCTGCTGCTGCTTCTACTGCCACTGGCACTTTCGCCAGCCGCCACTCATCCAACTACCTTGCAGTCGTCTGCCAGTGAATTCCCCCAAGTAGAGTCCTGCGCACTCTTACCCTCCCTTTCCTTTGGGGGGTCGCCAAAGTCCAACTGCTTGGAGGGGAAGAGTAAGAATGAAGCTTACATGTGCAGAGGCAGTTCAGCAGAAATGCATACACCCCAAAGTGTGCATGTCTGTGAAGTGAATGGATCAGTAATGTTGTATGTAACAAGGTATGTAGATACAAGCAGGCCTGTGTGTGGTGTGTGTGTCCGCACACGGATAGGTTGTAGTGTAGACCCGACTTTCTAATGAACATGCAATACAACAATCATTAATCAAAGTCATTAATCTTTTTTGTTTGTCATTTTCTGTAAAATGTACCTATATCATCATTTTTTTCCGTCATTATCTAGTTCCAGCTTCTCAATTGTGTAGATTTACAGCTTTTCTTTGTCCTGTCTGCTGAAGACATCTTGGGCTGTAAGAAATTGTGATGGATATTTTCACTTTTTTTCTAACAGGTATCATTCGTTTCTGCCCTAACCAACTTGATTCTTTGGTCAAACCTGCAGGCAAAATACCTTTCAAGATATCTTTACATCCGTACTTTGTACACATTTGTACTTAAAGTATGGACCAGTTATGAAAATTAAAAACACAACTTCTTTATCACTAACTAAAATGCTTACAAAATTCTATACTGAAATATTATTCTAATTGTATTGCACAACTATATATCTACTTTGATTGGCTTAAAAGAGTACCCCATCTATTTTGCATTGCACTACTGTATGTTTGTCAGACTGATGGACAGTTTTGAAGAACATATCACTGCAAAGTTGACCACAACCACATATTTTTATCTCATTATGAACAATACAACTCTGCCGACAGTTTAGCCAGAGAGAAGAATTTGTTATACTACTTAGGGTTGGATGATATTTACTGAATTGGCATATGACAACATCCACAGTAAAACATGACCATGGGCAAACCACCAGCTTTACACATTGCAGAAGCATAATTGTCAGAACTGCAGACAAGTTTAGAGACACAAAGTCTGAGCCCCACGGCGTGTGAGTGTGTGTGAGAGAGAGTGACAGAGAGAGGAGAGGGTGGAAGGTGGACTATTGCACACAAAGTTTCTGCGAGTTATCAATAACTTATTCAGGATAATGCTTTGTCACTTTTTTATGTGCCTGCCGGAAACTGTGATATTTTTCCAGTTAATTAATAAAATAAAATAAAATAAAATAAAAATGCAGTCAGCCCAGCAGGCATGGGTGGATTTTTATCAGTGAGTAAACGGTGGCAAATCTTCACGGCGGTGGTGGCAGATTTGATCACCAAACAAGGTTCCAGTTAATCTGACAGGTACGAATGCAAGTCAGGCCACAACAAACCTTCATCCCCATGATGGTGAATAAGAACAGAGAAAAGCAGGGTGGGGCTTTTAAATCATGATGGTATGCTCAGTGGTCTATGACTGACTGCCACTGGCGAAAGCCGAAACAGTGGCTAATGTAGCCTCAAGCAGCTATCCTACAGCAGAGATGAGGAGCGGGCTCCAGAGGTCTGATAAGCTCACGTCTTTCTCACATCTACAGATTGTTTTTCATTTTCAAACTTGTTGTCTTCAGCCCCAACTGACATTTACCAGATTTCGTACAACTTCCTCTGGAGTCACCAAAAGCTTTATGCAACTCTTTTTTCTTCATACCCAGTACTACCCGAGACCAAAATCAAGACCAAGACCTGCAAACTGAGTTAGATGTGCTAAATTGGTGGAGTTCCTCTTTAATTTCTGTGTAAAGATCCCTTGAATGAAACAAAAAGCAGTGATTTAGAAAACAAGTATACGCCAGCTTCGAAGGCAATGGGATGCTTTTATGACTCATTTTGTGGATGGAGATTAGATCATGGCTGGCATGCGCGCATATGCACCTCATCAACCTGTCGTTCCTTTTCACATGAAAACACCACCCACTCCCACGAATAAATATGACATCTCTGTTTAACTCTGCCTGCCTATCAAAGCCACTCGTGTTCAAAAGGCCACAGCTCAACAATAACCGTCCTGTAGCACCGATTACATAAGAACTAATCACATTCCAGCTAGCCTTTTTCTCTCTCAGTGACTGGCTGCGAGCCATACAGCGGCATCGCTCCCATGATGCACCGCGCCACAGAGCTGATGTCCCAGTTTTAACAAAGACGCAGCAGTGGGATGAATTAACATTGTCACCCTCCAGGTCCAGACTGCCACAGATACAAACATAACCCACACACCAAAAGTATTTTGAGTACCAGCACCAGTCACTGTTATGCATAAAGAACAACTTCTTTTATCAGAGAAAACATAATCATAATAATGTCTGTTAGAAGACTAACTTGTGTTCCCAGTAGTATCTAAAGCAGTAAATTGAAAACACACATCATAAGATAAAACTCGGTATTCAAATTTGCGCATCAAATAGAAAATGGCTGCTATTTATATTATGAATATTCATGTGATACATTTAATGATCTCCACTGACTGCTGCACCAGGAAAACAGAGTTTGCATATTCATCAATGGATAAAGAGGAGGATGTCTGAAAACAGAGATGGCCTTGTCAGACGCCTACTAAAATACGCTTGAGCACGCCCGAGCCTTATCAAAGGCTCTCTATTTTTAAACGGATCCAAAGCCAAAACTCCTCTATCTTCAAGCGCTGGCAGGAGGGCTGGAAACACTCAGCCAAGAAAAGGGATGATAATGATCTCCATATTTTATGCATTTTGTATGTTTGCATACACTTAATTTGATCAAACAGCTAAGACGGTGAGAGCTTTCAGGTAGTAACTGATAATAAGGGGTCAAATAATTTGAAACAAGGGAGAGAAAAATGTATTATATTATATTTTATTATATATTTTATTTTTTAATTATCATCATATTTCAAACTAGACTGTCAGACTTCAACATGTCACCAGCTATCCTACAGTCAAAAATTCCCCCAAAAATCTGTCGTTAGGTTTTTGTGTCAGGAGATATGTCATTTGTCGTTGTTTGTTCTTTTTGAAAAAAAAAACACACTGTATTAAGTCCACCTATTGTGACTAAAGTTTACATGGAGCCGCCGTCCACACACCTACCTTGAGGCTAGTGTTGGACCGTGTTGGGTCGGTGAACCTCCAGCTCTCTGTGCCCGGTGTCTCTGCTCTGGTCTGAGGATCGGGGATCAGCAAAGACGCCCCACCTGACGATGGGAAGATCCCTAAAGAAAGAGGCCGCTCTCTCCTGAAGGAACAAGAACAAATAATTGATATTTGTCCACAAATTTCATCACAACTTAGCCAATTTTGAACCAATAAACTGTATTTAAAGTAATAATCTCAAAGTTTTGTATTTAAATAAATGCCTGTTCAGTCACTATCTAACCCCGAATGAGGTAACACTATGGTGATTGAGGCCGTGGCCCACTGATGAAATGTGATGAAAGCCTCTGCATTTGCAGTATTACAAACTGGGTGTCGAGGCGGCAACATTTCCAGGAAAAATCGTAAGCGGCACACACTCTTTCCATCACCCGTCAGTGGTTGGTTCACACGAGAGTGTGAGCGGAGCTAACGCAGAAGACCTATTCTTCAACTCACATCACATAGAAAGTAAAATCCCAAAACACACCTGAAATTTACGCTAATCACCCCAAGTGCAACCAAAGACAACAAAACAGAGATCTTCAAGATAGTAACATTAAATAGTATGGAAATAAAAATATTTACCCTCTGAAACCTGAGCAAATTGGTTTAATTTGTTTCAAAAATATGCTGAGAAGGCAATGAGAAACTTAGCAAGACATGGTCTGAAAATCAGCAAGAAATTAGTAAAAAAATTTCATGGAAATTACCTGAAAACAAGAGAAAAAAATTAATAAGAATTTCAAATATAAAATTAAAATAATAAAAGTATAGTTTTCTGGAAAACTGTCTTATTTTTTAAGACAAATTTCCAGCTCATTTTCTTTTTCTTTTTCTTGTAACCTTTGACTAATTTCTTGCAATTTGTGGGACAAAAAGTTGGTCATTGCCTTTCCCCCATGTTTTTCCCCAAAGAAATCAAACCAATTGGCTCAGGTATCAAAGGGTCAAATAATAAAAGCCGACTGAATGGAGCACAAGATAACTGTTATCGATCCGGGTTTCAAAGGGTTGATCTTTGCATTTTCTATGTTTGTGCTGTTTGAAAATTACGTTTTTGGTTGAGGTTGATACAGCAGCAGAAGTGGAAAGCATCAAAATCCTTGTTGATAAATAATTGTGAAATTATGCTGTCAGAGCCCTAATACATCAGTCCTACAATAAGTTCACAAACTTGTTTACATGTTTGTCCGTTGTGTTTTGTGTCACGAAAGACAGGGTTCTTCCTGAGGAGCGCCACGTGTCTCTAAAGCAGCGCTCATGTCATATTGGAAGTTTCCAACTTGTAAATAGCATTAATGACAGCATCCACACTGGAATTATAGCTGCCTTCTATAGCCTTCTTTACACAATTAAAAACAAATATGGATTCCCCACATCAACCAAAGTGTGTCATTGAATTTAATTAAACCCAAATGAACAGATATGGTGATGCATTCCTACCACACAGCATATCACTCCACACATAACCAGCTCTGTAATCACACACCCCTCTTAAAGACGTGAACACTTACAAGCTGTTTACATATAAGTCTTTTCCATATCTGCCATCCATCCCATATGACACTCACCCAGCATTAAAACAAACGTATCTGTCATGGTCTTACCTGACTCGACCGACGGCGCTTGACTCTGACGTCTCACCAATCTGCTGCATTTTGATCCTCTCTACATGCTCCATGTAGTTATGGATCATCTACAGAAGTGAAACCAAAGACCCAGAGGAAACTAGTCATGAATGTGATAAATGAGGATGACAACTTGACAACTTTGCCCTCCTCCCCTCATCATTCCTCTCCCTCTTTACCTCTGTGTGACGCTGATGGAGGGAGTTGTATTCTTTCTTGAGCTCCAATTCACGTTCTTCTAACCTGCCGACTGAAACAGAATTCGACAGTGCTCAGTTTCAGGTAGTCAATTTACAAGGCACAAGACAAGGGTCATTTGACCATAAACAAACTGTAAAAATTGTTATAGGGGTTATATTCCAGACCGTTTTTAACCTGGAACCAGTAACCTCCTGGAGTCTCGGCTGGTTGTAAGTGGGGTTAGGCAATCAGACAAATATACTGGCTATTGGTGATGGTTTGGGTGCAATTTTTTGCCATTTTACTTTTCTACTTTAAAGGTCTGCCTCAAAAGGATGAGTGAGTGTTGCTGCTTAGTGGATAGCTGACATTTTAGATGGCTACTTCAATATCTATATATACAGATAAAAAAACAACCAAAATAAAAGCATATTTAAAAGTAATAAATAAGAGCATAAGAGCATAAAAGCAAGTAGAGCAACCAGCAAGAAGTCAGTTAAAGGTCATAAGTTCTGCTAAAAAGGACGTTTTGAGTCCCTTTTTAAAACACTCGACAGTCTGTGGTGCCCTCAGATGGTCAGGGAGGGCGGCAGAACAAAAGTCCCGATCCCCCGTGGTGTGCAGCTTAGTCCTGGGAGGGATGGAGACGGTTGGTGTGTGGAGCGGAGGGATCGTGCTGACGTGTGTGGGGTGAGCAGATCTTTCAGGTAAAGGGGGGGCATTGCCGATGTTTTTGGTGAGTTTTATTTTGTTACAGTCAGGTATTAATGAAGTGTGGTAGATGATGAGGCTATAAAGCTAGTCTTAGATCTGTGAAAGAGACAAATTTGAATTTCGAAGGTGTATGGCTTGTTTTTTCTGATTAAAAATGAAAATTGGTGTAAGAATCTGTCTTCTTCTCCATCTTGACATTTTAGGTTATTACCTTAATCATAAGACTAAAAAAGAGAGTTTGTGTAGTAAACTCAACACATCTCCAAGCTGAAATTGCACAAATATATCTGCAATTGCTGGTTGTTCTGGCTGACATTGTACAGCTGGAATATTTTAACCCCGTATTGTCCAGCCCTAGCTGCATTTGCTCAGAGCCAAGAAAAAGTCATGCATAAAACACCTCCTCAAACAGCAAATCACTGTTTATGTGCAGATTAATCAAATGAGATATAATGTTTAAATGAGAATCATAACATTGCCAAAATGTTGAGCTACTCTTTTGAAACTTTCAGACCTTCATTGTACCTGATTGTAGTACACAGAAGAGCATGACTTTGCTCCACCAGGGAGACACTGGGACACACGGCAGAGCGAGTAATCTCACTCAAATAGGTTTCGATGTTAGGCCGACTTATGAAGTGACAAACACCTAATCCCTTATTAGCGCGTCAGGTCTAAGCCACACAGAGAGCTACTGTGACAGTCGGATATACAGTATAAAGGCTGGATACTATCAATTACAGCAGCTAAAGCTTCTGCATGTGTTGTGATAATGTCGCTCCTGTGTGTGTGTACTCTGGCATTACTGGGACACGGGGACGTGTAATGACGTGAAGTGAGAAAGGCTACACACAGACGAGGCTGCTGGAGACTGAAGTAATCCTTCCTGTGTCTTCCTGTTAGTGCAGGTTTGGTAAATCATCAGTTGAATGTGCAGCTCAACATTAGAGTAATACTATTGATTGAATTAACAATTTGTTTACCCCAAAAGTCTTTTAAGCACAGACAAAAACAACACAACAGAAACACCAACAGTGTCATTTTCCTGATCCACGAGGGAGCTGCACTTTCACACATTAAAGTCCATTTAATAAACTGTCATAAATCTGCTGGGAAGCCAGGAGGTTGAGGTTGTGTGTCTATGTATAAATCTTAATTATTAGATTGCTGGATGCCTTTTGCTTGACCAATGCAGAGAAAAAATGCTGAGGCCCTTTAAGGGCTGTGGCACTAACCGCCTCACAGCACTACTGCAGTCACATGACAATACCGCAGTGACGAGGTCAACACTGTATTTTTTTTATTTATTTTTGAGCCACTATAATAAACTCATTAAGGCTAATTTGTGCTAAACGTTACATATGGAGACAGAGCCTGTTGACGGGTGCTCTTCCTATAACTAAAGTAAAGGTGAGATTTTCCATCCAGTTGCATTTTTTTCCCGATATCGTAGATAAGCAAATGCACACGGTATGATAATCGTCATCTTTGATATCATGGTATACCATAAAACTGGCATATCACTGCTAGATGGGACTGTAGGTGATGACTAAGACATCCTAAAAATGGCACAACAGAATGAATCGTTAATAATGTGAAAAGCTACATAAGAAAAATGACTCAGAACAATCTAAATTCTCACATCTCATCATTTCTAAGACTTTTGAAAGATCTATTTATGATCTTTTAGTACCAATTAAGGCATTATTTTTGGATTAATGGATCCAATGTCTATTAAGACTTTTTTTTAACGTTTATAGAGCCAAGACGAAAGAAAGAGAATGGATTTAAAGGAGTTATTCTCTTGTTTCCTATTATCTGTCACCAAATGCGGCCTTACTAACTCTACAGCAGCTGTGGACTCTGTCCTAGAGGCCTCAGGCCACAGAGTGATGAATGAATGATTTACTCTTCAGTGGGAGTGGCAGAGGAGTGACTGAACCCACTGACTGAGTACAGCGTGTACACTCAAGTATCTCCATTTTCAAAGAAAATAGGGAAAGAAATTAATAATGAGCGGACAAAAATGGATGGATGGATGGATGGAATTAACAATGAATAATAATGGAGGAAAAAAAGACAAGATTTGCATTAATTTTCCAGAATAAACCAAACACTGAGCTACTTATGTGTGACAATGCTTCTGCTAAACGTCAGATATGGAGGAAATTCATGCTTTCACAGCTTTGTGTGAATGAATGACTCATTTAGCCGTGTTGCTTTGCCACTTGATACCACACCAGAATCCACTACATCCAACCAGACAGAATATAAGAGCCAATCACTTTCCCTCCATTCCTTAATCCACCAATAAGATGGGCGGTAATGCACTGCCGCATTACGAGGACGTGAATAACAGAAATCCTATAATCCCATTACTGTTACCCCCGCAAAGAGGGAGACAGAGCGTGTGAGTGTGTAGAGAGAGAAAGTAGGTATAGCACGGCATGAGAAAGACATCAAACAAGTGAATGCAAAATATGGCTAAAGCAGTAAGGAGAACAAAAAAGCCTTGTACACGGGAACAGACATACATTTTTTAAAAATCACACTGAGGAACCATTGAATTCTTGTATCAATGAATGGATGTTTCTCCGTGACACAGTGGAGGACAGTTTTTATGAGAAGAATGACATGGTGTAATAAATGATCACATTTTTCTAACATGTGCATGTGAATGTAAGTGTGTGTGTGTGTGTGTGTGTGTGTGTGTGTGTCTCGGTGTGCTTACTTTGGTCTGCGTAGTTCTTGATCTTGAGTTCCAGTTGCCGAGAGTGGGACTCCATTCTGTCCACATGGTTCTGCAGGTCCTTCTTGTCCTGTTCATGAGTGTCCTCAAACTCGATGAACTTCTACTCAGAACACAAACACACACACAGAGACCTTAGTCAGACTCGCTGGCAGTAAATCAAAAACTCATTCATTAACAGTCAGTAGTAATAATAGTAACTGAGACGCTGTTTCTAAATATTAAAGCATAACTTCACTAATTTTCAACCAGCTCTGTGTCAACACACTGTGACCATCTGAGCAGTGTGTGGCTGACCTCTGGCAGACGGACGGGAAGCTGCGGACTCTTGTGGTACAGAGAGGAGGCCTGCACACACTGCACACACTGCACACACTGCACACTCTGCACACTCTGCACACACCGCAATGACACAGAGCTGGTTGAAAATTGGGAACGTCTCCCTCTCATGCATCAGCTTTTTTTGCTTTTTTCTATACTGATAAGGGATTTTCTTTGCCACTAATTTCCTTAATACTCAAAATTAAGTGTATATTTAGACCAGTACCACTAGTCTACTCGGTAAAAAAAAATTTAAAAAATGAAGCAAACAGTCAAAATTGAGCATAATTTAAGAGTAACCACTATAAGATGCACTATCTGACATTTCTCAACAACCACATCATATTTTTCTTAAATGTGCAGCACTTAACACCATGACTACGATTATTAACTATTTTACTACAAAACATGGCGACAATACACTAAAAAAACACAGACTGAAGACAGTATTCTTTAGGAAAATAAATATTTAGGAAACATACATGATTATTTCAAAAGCATTTTCACTGAGTGAACATAAATAATAATGATTTTAAGACTCAGTTTAACCAGCGAGCATTTCTGGTGCTTGAATGGGTAGCGATGTACTCTATAATCGACCAGTTGACTAATGGCGCACATCCCTAATACTTAATGCAAACATAAGCTGCATTATGTATGTATGACAATGTATTTGATATGTTACAGTTCTCGCTGAAATGACAGATTCCCAAACATTCTTTGGTTGCAGCTTTTCATAAGAGAAAATGGACTGCTGGTCCGACAAAACAAGACATTTGAGGATTAGAAGTTGTGATTAGTCTTTTTTTTAACTACTTTTTGACATTTTATAGCAATGATTAGTGGATCAAAAAAAAATCAACGCACAATGAAAATAATAGTTGGTTGCAGCCGTATAGGCCGTTTCATTGCTATTCTGCTGCAAGGACAAAAGTTTCGATCCTTGTTTACCTCCTGTCAGCTACCAAGGAAACTTTAAGAAAAAACACATTAGGTGGTGATAATTGACTTTTTTTTTATCTAAATGTGCACAATCATTTCCTTGTTATTGGTCTCAAAATATTCCTTCTTTTATAGTTTCTTTGTCAGTTACTGCATCAACAAACATTCCAACAGGAAATACACTCGTACCCATCTAAACTGTTTATATTATCAAGTTTTTAACGGTCTACACACACAGTAGATCACATAATAGCAAAAACCACATGTGCCACCACTGCATAACTCTACAAACTGAACCATGATGGTGAATGTAACAATATGTGTAATCTGGATTAGAGGAACAGGGTCTTTCCTTTATGGTTCATCCGGAAATTCCTGTTCCTCCCAGTTTCCTTTTAGGCGGATCTCTGAGCAGGAGTGTGTCACCGTCCACATCCTGTCCAGCTGAGCAAGCCCAGTCACTTATAAAGCTGCCTGTCCCTCTCCGGACACGAGTCTTACTGCACTGAGTCTTTTATGACAGGGAAGTGAATATTATTTTGTGTCACACTGTTGGCTGGAAAAACAAGGCATCTATACACGTGATTTTGGGCTCTGGGAAGTTATGACAGGCGTTTTTTGCTATTTTCTGACATTTCGTCGACTAAACAAACAATAACTGAGAGATAATAATTAATGGATTAGTGAAAAATGAAAATAATAAGTCGCTGCAGACATAAAATAATGCAAAATTAGCACATTTATGTAAGCAATATCAACAGCAGCAACCCCACAGTCATAAAGTGCTATGATGGACAGTATAGATCAGTGATACTCAACTTAAGGTCTGAGGGCAAAATCGGTCCCTTGAAAGGGTCCTGGCTGGCCCCCCAACCATTTTCTAATTTGCAATAAAAAAGTAACTCACACTGGGAATTGCTTTTGTACTTTTTGCATACATAATGTGCCACAGTGCATAAAACAGCATCACAATAGCACTTGTTTATCAAAAAAAGTGCAAATGAAGGATCCCTGCACCCCCAACAGAGGTACGAGCTAGACCCCTAAAATCCTAGAAACAATCCCGGAAACATGTATGGGGCTGCTGCGACTGGCACCGGGCCTCCTGTCATTTTGCAAGAATGGCCCCAAAGCAAAGCAAGTTGAGTATTCCCGGTATATATGACCTGAACAGCTGGCCAGATGCCTCATGCATAATCAAAATCGATGATTTTCACACGTTATCAATATCATGAGCAATCTGCAACGTCTACATCTTCAAATTACATTTAGAGACTTGAGAAAACTGGGCTGCGTAACATAGCAGGGGGGATGACAATACTATCAGATCATGTCTGTACTGAATTTATGAGGTAAAAGGTATTGAATGGTCAATCCAGCAAGAAAAAGGTCTAAAAAAATCAATACACATGACATCTTGAACTCTCATCTGGAAAAAGCTTCCTTTAAAGAAATGTGGCACCCTTCACAATTTTGGAAAAACAGGGCTCAGTCTGTGACACCAGAATTTGATACTTCTACTCAAGACCAAAAAAGGAAATGGGAAAAAATGCAAAAGTTCAAGCTGGGGGAAGTCCCCTTTCTGAATGTTTCTGACAAAGAATCACATGACCTGGAAGTAATGCCAGGCCGAGCGAACCCCTGCTCACTCCTCCTCAGGGAAGTGGACAAAGAGTCTTTCCCAGGACAATCCCGTAAAGCCTGCGCGTTTATATTTGACATGATATGTTACTACAACAATGAACGGTACCCTAGTAATGTTGCTGTGCATGGGTATGAGTGTTTGTGTGCCTGGCTGTCACACTGCTTCAGTGTCACCGTGTGTGCGGAGAAGTCTACGTGTCCACAGCATACTGGGCTAGTGTCCCTGCTGTCCAGATGCCCTGAGTCGAAAATGCGAGCTGAGACAGAAGGTCTGAGTCACATCACGCTGCTCTTCATACATAAGCTCAGGGCCTGGAGGCAGATTCACACATCTATACCACACACATCTTTAGAGATTCTCCCAGCCAAAACACAAGATCCTGCACGCACACACACACACAAACACACACTATGGTGTAGCATTTGTTGGACAGGTCTAATCAAGTAATAAGTGCAGCTTTCACATGACAATGCGCTGTTTTGGTTGCTACTTTTTCCACATTTTGAACTTTGTGCAGCAGCAGATGCAGACTTGATTTAATTTTTATGTTTTTTTTATAAAGGAGCACTACTACAATTTTATATATCAAAGTCAGTTTACATAACATGAAGAGCACGATTCAGCCTCTATTTTCCCCAGTCTGAGTTTGCAAACTATAAATTCATGACAAAGGAGTGTGTCATAAATTGAAGACATGGAGTTTGAAAGATGTTGGCATTTATCAGGCACGGAGAGTCTAACTGGAAATTCTATTAGTTGCATTGTGGTATTAATGTAGGATCCAGTGTTCAAGCAGCTTTGACCTTACTAAGAGCTTAAAGTCAGCCCTCATCTGTATCAATATAATTAACTGGATTTATCTTTTAAACATCCAGTGTGTAGGATTCAGGGCTTCTAGCATCTGAGGTTGCAGAACTGAAACTTTTCTCGTGTGCCAAGCAAGAATTCTGGTGGCCGACGTGAAAACTAGGAGGTCACCAGATTATCGGCCTGGACAATTATTGGGGCCAATATTAGTCATTTTGCAAAATTCAAATTCAAATTCATTCACATTAAATGAAAACACGATTCTTATTTTCATGTGATTATAAACTGATGTAACATGGTCAGGAATATTATACACCAATTCTGTCAAAAGATGTGCCTTAAAACCTACACACTGGACCTTAAAGACTGAGACTTAAAGGGATACTTCAGAGACTTTCGACCAGCTCTGTATCGCAACAACGTGGGAAGTATGTCCAAATTAACTTCCCAGTGCCAAGATCTCGCTGTTTCCCTCCCAACAACACTCTGCTATTGTTATTTTCATTTTAATAAAGACTTTTAAAGATTTTTTTGGACACTTGGAATAAAGTTTAAGACCAATTTCACAGTAGCTAATACTGAGGGGGGGTGGGGGAAGCACGATCTGTCATCAGTTACTTACGGTTTTCTTTTTTATTTTTCAAATAAATATTGTACGAAAAAACATGTGATGTTAACATGAGAAACATTCATGTAATTATTATTATTATTATTATTTTAAAGTTACCCATTGTTTTGAGCTTTTGACATGCAATGCAAGATAAAAATGATCAACAGCAAAAACAACCCTACTTCTCATGTCTGAGCATTTTTAAGACTTTTAGAAGGCTAATTTAAGACATTTAATATCAATTTAGGCCTTATATTTAAATTAATGGATTTATTGCCTTGTAAGACTTTTTAAGGATCTGCAGGAACCCTGTTATAGCATATATTTCATTATTTTTGTGTTTTATATTGATTGTTTTGGAGTAAATATATTAAGATTTTTGATTTTTTTATGTCCTATGTTGTCTGTCTGTAGCGTATGTTGCTGCCTGTCTTGGCCAAGACACTCTTGAAAACAAATTTAAACTCAAGACATTTTTTTCTGGTTAAATAAATAAATAAATATTTTAGGTGATGATACATGCTCAGCACAGAGTTGAAGGGAGGAGCTGATCACCTGCAAGAAGTGCAAGGTGTTGAGAAATGGACCCAATGATCATCATATAGTTTGGATAAAGTTGTGGTTGGATGCTTTGTGTTACTTCTTTGTTGACAGCCTGTTTCAAGCAAATCTTTCACTCTCTTATACCTGAGTGTGTGTGTTTTTTGTTATTACTTATGTTCCAGTGATTCCCCAAAATGCTGAGTCACTTCACCTGCTGTTTCCTCAGTCAGGGTCTCACAGGACTCAGACGTGACTTCACTATCCGATGCAATAAGCGACTTGGTGTTTTTAGATGAATTTGATAAAAAAGGTGATGTTAAAAAATGTCGAGGCAGTGAGAATTAACTCCAATCATTGGATTTGAATGTCATGTGCTATAACACAGCTGTAAAGGGGGGTAAAAAAGGCCATTTCAGCCTGACGTTAGCTATGACTGTGCCTTGTTTACATCCCCAATGAGCACCACAGCAGGATGGGTGGGATGCTGCCCAGCCACGTGTGCAGGTTAATTCATCTCACAGGGATGCAGGGAGGACTAAACACCTGAGACAGCCTTTTTTACTCCCCAAAAACACGAAGCCAGCGACCGCCCCGGTGCTCCATTCAACCCACCTCCTCTGCATGTTTCCTCAGCGCTTTCTCCCGCTCGTACTGGGTGATGAGCTGCTCGTTGTCCTCCTTCAGCAGCTCCAGCTCCACTTCGTGCTCCTGGTTCTCCGCGAACACCGAGTCCAGGTTCTCCAGGACGGCCACCACCAGCGGCATCAGCTCCTTCACCACGTCCTCGTCGTATTTCCCGATGAGCCGCTCGAACTCGCGGTAGATGGAGTTGGCCAGGCCCGATACCCGCTCAGACATCATCGCTGATGTGCCCGGGTCGTCCTGGTACACAACTCCGTCTTCCAGCTCCATTTTTAGCCCGCTCCCTGTCAGCAAACTGCACCGCTGTGGGTTATTTCGCGTCACCCCGCCACTATGAGCGACGGTACCCGCTTAATTTAAAGCAGCGTTTCTTCAAATAAACGTACACATTGAGGACATTACACGGCCGCGAGACAGGCTACGTGGATGTCTTCCTCTTTTTCCCTCACTTGTCCCATGCTGCCTTCAAATGCTCATCCAAAGCTTGTAATTCAGAGCTTCGATGTAAGACGGAAGTCACAGATTATCCAGAGTCCTCTGAAATCGTAAAAAATAGTCATGTTATTTTTATAGCACATTTCATACGGCAGGCGTAAACACAATGGGCTTCACTTAAAAAATAGCATCATACATGAAAACAAAAAAAAAACACACAAAACAAAAATACAAGTAAGGTAGGATCATATTACCTATATAAACAAAGATTTAAAAAATAGAACATTATATAAGACATCAAAAAAGGGAATAATATAGAGACATTATTATTGTTATGCTTGTTAAAGGGAGATAATAATGACAATAATCATGATAATAATAACTTACCACTGAGTGAAAAATAGTACTGATAATAGTGATAAAACATGTAATATAGGAAAATATTACATCCAGAAACAAATATGATAGAAACACAAAATAAAACATATAAAATGAGACATAAGACACTAAAATAATAAATTAATGGAGACCCCAGAAAGAGTAGCTACTGTTTAATACAGAAGCTAATTGGGATCTTAAACAAACTAACTAGAAAAGGGCTCAGATAAAGGTACTGTAATGCTTGTTAAAATGGAATAATAATGATAATAATATGAATAATATCAACAATTGTCCTAATATAATACCATTTATAATAACAGTACTAACGATAATAGCAATAATAGTAATACTAATCATAGTAGCAATAACAATAATAGTGCTATTATCACTATTACTACAACTACTTCTACCACTACTACTAATAATAGTAAATATCCCAAATATATATAGATGTTTCTTATGGGAAGAAAAAGACACATTTTATGGTAATATCTTACTAGATGAAAAAACAGAATTCATGTAAAATCGTAAATGTTTAGGAATACATTTACAGTTTTAAACAGAATGACATGCGCACTACATGTCCTGCGAGGTGAGTGTTATTATTTCCAATGGCCCCTAAAGGCACCAACAAACAGCTGAGCTGTTGACCAGATGACGTGATGACGTCACATCATGCCAACGACGTAAGATGATTTGCACTGACAGAAAAAAAAACATATTTGCACTGACAGCTTGAATTGTGCAGTCTTTCTGAATGATTTCAAGGTTAACTACAGAAGAAAGTAACTCAGTCTTATTTTGAAAGCGATTATGTGAATAAATTACAAAGTTAAGGGGGAAAAAATCACGTTGATTTCATAAGTAATTCCATTACACAATACTGAGTCATGGGGCACCTTCAGGCTTAATGTAGTTTTAGCCTATTTTATATTTAATTTTAATTAAAAAAAAAAGCATGTCCAGTTGAAATTAAAATTCCTACAATAGTTTTACATCTTCATTTGTCACCATGAGGCCTCCTTGTCTCCCTTTACTGTCATGAGATAAACTGATAACCCTGACATTTTTTTTAACCTAAGAGGAATACTTTATTGATATGTCATTCAATGCATGACAAAACAGCACAGCGACAGCAGATAAAATGAACAATTGGCCCAAATGGTGAATGAAATAAATGCAGGAAGTTTGTGTAAAATGAGCAGTTTTGAGCAGATTATCTCCTGTGAATACTGCATCAAGCTGAGTTCTCCTGTCATTAGCAGGAACTTTTTAATTTCTTTTTTTTTTAAACAATCATACATACTTGAAAGGCTTTTTCAATTTTTTTTTTGTTATTTATTTTTAACAAATTTAAAATTTAAAATATAGCCATAAAATAACAATTTCATTTAATTTTCTTCACATAAAAAGATGAAATGCAGAGACATAGACCTACTGTATATAGTTAAGGTAAATAAATAGTTTCAGTCCTGAAAACAGCCTCTGGACTGCCTGTGAAGCTTTGGCTACCCCTTGTGGACCAGGAGGAATGAAATAGAGAGTAACTATCAACACACTTTGCTACGTTCATTTATTGTGGTTTCAGCTGAACAGCTGTACTAAAACACAATGTCTCAATGTATTACAGGTTCAAACACCGAAACAGAAAATACTGTTAGAACAATATGTACAGCGAACGTTATCAGTTGTCTAAGAAGTGACACTTTTGGAGGAAATTCAACCAAATTTTAGCATAGACAAGCCATTTGACCTGCTGATCACCAGTTTCATGATCAATGAGAGATACAATGCCAGAAACTACCAACTCAAAAAAACCAACAACTAACAGCATAAGCTTAATAATACAAAAATACAAATGCATAAAAGAAAATCACAAAGTCTATTTTGTGTTGGAGACTGACTTTGGCAGTATGGAGGTCTTACAGGTCATTGAGGAAGTCTTCTCCAAAGTTAATTATCCGTCTCAGTGCGCTCAGTATCAGTGCGTCAGTGTCTGCGTTTGTGTCGATCTCTGAGTGGTAGTTCTTAACAGGAAATATGCGGTAAAGTGGAATACCCAGGGCCAAACTCAATTCCTCCATCTAAATGTGAATAATTTGACATTTGAGTAATGGCAGCAAAGTGTTGCTCACAAGAGATATTTGTGTAAGTTTGTTAATATGTAAAAAAGAATCATTCCCACTTTAGTAACAACTCTCTATAGACAGAGAAAAACTTACCTGTCTCTTCAGGTGCTTGCTCTTATACACGTTCTTTATATCTTTTTCGACCTCTGGACAGGTTTCATCAATTTTGGTGAGAATAGCCATTAGAGGAATCCCTGCAGATACAGAGCAGAATCCAAATAAATCAAGATAATGTTTGTCAGGTTATTGAATTTAATGAATGCATCCCAATAACTAACCCTAACTCTTACCCATGTCTCTGGCAGCAAGTCTGACTTCTCTCATCTTTATGAATAGTGTATCACTCAAAACGTCGAGTATGGGAGAGAAAGAAGAGATGACACAAACCAGAACATGAACACGGTCCTTTGGTGTGGGGTTTGTGTTGTAATATTGAATCCTTGCGTATTTGAGAGAGAGGGATTGAACTGGAAAACAATGTAAAATTAAATTAAATTATGCCTTTGGCATATAAATAGTTTCTATGTCTTTTCATAAAATAAATTTGTTAGTGTGAAACAGATCACAATGCTGGATTGCATTACTGAAATTTATCCAACAGAATTTTATGAATTGAGTGACTGTACAGTGTATCCATCGTTTATGTGTCCCATCATGGCCAGTTTGATGTCCTCCACACAAATTCCTCTATCGTTTCCCCTCTCAAGGCCCATGATGTCAGTGAAGGAAAAAGGGTAAAGCATCTCTGGTCCTCCTCTTTGGATTTTGTAAGTTTGGTACTGAAAAAAACCAAAAGTGCACATTTAACAATAATGTGGGCATCTAGTGAATATTGGCCATAATACAGTTTGTCTCTTGTTAGTTTCAACACAAGGTGCTAAACACTGCTGCCTGATCTGTGTACTGTGATCCACATAAACCAAATAGGCTGCTAGAGGACTTTCTGCACTCTGGTGCCGCATGCAGCTAGGACCTGTTTTTGTTTTTCACCCCGGCCGCTAAAAAAGTCTGAATCCCCCACCGACTACAATGACCCCTGCAGGTTCACCAAGATTTGCTCAAGTTTTACAGTGCATGAAATACACAACCTTGGTTAAACCACAAAAAAGTGATTCATACCTTTTGGGTGAAGCTATGTCCAGTCATGTCATATGGAAAAGCTCGACCACAGATTCTGCCTTTCAAAACACTGTCAACAGAGTTGATGAAGCTGGACTTGCCGGCACCAATGGGTCCATAAACCAGAATTCTGAGTTGCTGGACATCATTATTATGAGGCTGATAATCCATCACAAACTGCAGGTCAGTGTTTGGGTGGCTGTTTAATAAGAAAGGTTAGATTAGATTTCAGATGTTCTTCATTAAATCTGTTACTTTTGGTGTGCTTAGCTGTCACATACTCCTTAAATGAAACACTCATATTACTCAGGCTGACAATCAACACAAAATAACATAACAAAAGACAGTCTCAACAAAAAAGCATACCCAGTTTTGGTTTTTAAAAATAGTTCAGTTGAAGAAAAGCCATTAAACACCAGAGGGCATCGAAATATTACACACATTACTCACCCCCATGGTATTTTCCTCCATTCCTCAGGAAAAGCTGACAAGTAAAGAGAAGGTGTAATGTTGATGTCATTAGTCAGGTTTTGAGAAAATGTTAACACAAATGAGGAATATCTTATTTTGTGTATATATATACACCATGTTCTGTAATATTTTGATTATCTTACTAGGAGGAGAAGGTGGGCAGGGTTGAGAGTTGGACCAATCACCTCCCATGGCTACAAAACAGTAAAGCAACATGTTAACAGGAGTCCTAATTCCTAAAACCAAATCTAATGTTAAAGATATTTTTGAAACATAGTATTTTAGAATATTTATTTCAGTCTCAACTGTGCTGAATGAGCAAAGTGTTAATTCTTTATGAGTATTTATAGTTCTATGAATTGAAATAGAGAAACTAAAAGCAAAAAGGTTAAACTAAATCTGAATACATTTATAGACATTTTCCCCTTTCACTTGACCAACTAACGTTCATCTGGTTAAAGAAGACTGCGCTCTCTAGTATTTTTTTGCTCTTTGATTAACGTTTTCTATCCAGAAATGTAACATTTATCAGTATAACGATCATTTAGAAAAAAAAAGGTTATTTACCTTAGCGTTTGTTGTGATGGTGATGGTTTACCTCAAGTAGTGCTTCTGAAATTAAGAAAATAAGCTGTTTTTTAAATGTATTAAAAGACCCTTGTGATAACTGTAACAAATTATGAGACGATACAACACGGTCTCCTGTAAATTAAAGCAGTTATTAATTATGAGTTGACATTGCTAAGTGAATGGCAAAGACATGAGTAGTATACCTGGGAGTGTCCAGTAGTTGTCGGCGCCCGTTTTAGTGTTACAATGATGTTTATCGTTTGAGGCAATGCAGCTTTTATTGTTCGCGCATCCTTTCGGTTTCCTTTAGGTCATGTGATTTAAAATAATTTCTACTCTGCAGTCTCATAACAGGCAGGTGGGGGCTGTGCGCGTTTGGCGTGTCGCACATTAAATTGCAGAGGAGAAAGTATGCATGCACATCCAATCTGAACTTGGAGCAGGTGCTGAACCAAATATGAGAGAAGTGTAAAAAGGGAAAATATGGCTTGTGTACTGCAGGGCTAAATGTATCACTTATTTCATGCACAACTGTTCACCATCATTTTGCCATCTTGTTCTTGCTTGTTGCTGAGCTCTGTCTTGCTACTCTGTTATTTTTTTTAACATGTTTCCAAATAAGCAAATACACGTACTTCGTCTCGTTTCCCTTCCGCGTGTGTTCAAATTTCCGAGAACATAAGGACAGTGAAAATGTTCCTCCAATCGGAGCACAGGAGGCGGGACAAAGCCCTCTCAACCCTTGCTGATTGGCTCGGAGGCTGAACAACTCGTGTTTTTCTGGCGAATCAATGCGCAGAAATTGAAGATGTAACCAAGCTCAATGTGGAGTCTCTGGATGTCAAAACAGCAAATCTGATATCAGCGGAAAACTGAGATTCTCCACTATACGTGACTTTTTAAAGCATGTTGATAATAGCTGTTTAAAAATCAGACTTTAGATTTCAGTCTTTATAAATATGACAAAACATTGCTCCTCTGTTATCCAGGTGCTATCCATTGCTTTCATTTTTTTTTACATTTTTTTTTTTTATCAGGGGTGGATTTTGTTTTTTGGGGGCCAGGTGCCCCGGCCTACCTGCCTTGTTTTGATTTCAACCGTTCTCTAACTGGGGATGATGATAGCTGTTAGCAGCTGTTCTCAACACCCTCAATGTAACTATTATAGACTAGTGCAGGTGATGAAGAGCTGCAGGACATTTCTTTTAAATTACATTTAAACACAGGACACACCACAACATGAAAGACTTTGATCCCACTTTGCAGCCAGAGAGGAAATACATTAATTAATGAGCTATAGATGAATATAGTACATAGAATATAAATGAGGAAACATTTAAGTTTTCTCTGTTGGTTGGTCATCTGAGCCACAACAGCGTTAGTTGCTACAGCTTTTAAACAAGCTTTGCAGCTGACTGCAGTTTGTTTGAGATTTGATGCCACAAGACTGAACCAGTTCCAAACAACTGAAAAAACTGTGCCTTTTTGGGAACATACTCTTTATTGTTAATCAAGATGATTCGCACTGACAGAAAAAAAACAGATTTGCACTGACAGCTTGAATTGTGCAGTCTGTCTGAATGATCTCAAAGCTTAATTAGAGAAGAAAAGAACTCAGTTACATTTTAAAAGAACCTTGATATAGCTTTAGCCTATTTTACATTTATTTTTCATTAAAAAAGCATGTCCAGCTGCAATGAAATTCCTACAATAGTTTTACATCTTCATTTGTCACCATGAGGCCTCCTGTCTCCCTTTACTGTCATTAGATAAACTGATACCCCTGACATTTTTTTAACCTAAGTGGGATACTTTATTGATATGTCATTCAATGCATGACAAAACAGCACAGCAACAGCAAATAAAATGAACAACCAGTCACCATTCACCAATGGTGAATGAAATAAATGCAGGATGTTTGGGTAAAATGAGCAATTTGGGTGGATTTTGAGCAGATTATTTCCTGTGAATAATGCATCAGAGCTGAGTTCTCCTGGTAATAGTAGGCATTTTTTAAGCAATTATACATACTTGAAAAGTTTATATATATATATATATATATATATATATAATATATATATATATAATTTTTTTAGCAATTTTGAATTTTAAAAAAATAGCAATAAAATAACAATTTCATTTAATTTTCTTCATATAAATGAATGAAATCCTGAGACATAGACCTACTGTATATGGGCTCAAACACCAAAATAGAAATTTCGTTACAACAACATGTACAGCGAATGTTATTGGTCGCCTAAGAAGTTACACTTCTGAAGGAATGTAACCCAGTTTTAACAAAGACGAGTCTTTTCATCTGCTGATCACCGGATTCGTGATCACTTACAGATAAAACACCCAAAAACTAGCAACTAAAACTACAAAACATAACTAACAGCATAAGCCTAATAATGCAAATCCTCAAATGCATCTTTGAAAATCAAAAAGCCTGTTTCATTTTGGAGACTGACTTTTTTTCAGTGTCCAAACCTCAACAGTATGGAGGTCTTACAGGTCATTGAGGAAGTCTTCTCCAAAGTTAATTATCCGTTTCAGTGCGCTCAGTATCAGTGCGTCAGTGTCTGCGTTTGTGTCGATCTCTGAGTTGTAGTTCTTCACAGGAAAGATGCAGTTAAGTGGAATACCCAGGTCTGCTTCCAATTCCCCCATCTAAATTTGAACAATTTGACATTTAAGGAATGACACCAAAGTGCTGCTCCAGAGAAATATCTGTGTTAGATTGTTGAAATGTAAAAAGAAATCATTCCCACTTCAATAAAAACTCTCTACAGACTAAATCACTATAAGAAACTTACCCTTTTCTTCAGTTGCTTGCTCTTATACACGTTCTTTATATTTTTTGACCTCTGGACAGGCTTCATCAATTTTGGTGACAATAGCCACTTGGGGAATCCCTGCAGATGCAGAGCAGCATCGAATTTAATCAAGATAATGTTTGTCAGGTTATTGAATTCAATTAATACATCCCAATAACTAACCCTAACTCTTACCCATGCTGCTGGCTGCAAGTCTGACGTCTCTCATCTTTCTCACAAACTCACCTTCCAGGATACGCGCATTTGCAGCAGATACAACACAAACCAGAACATGAACTTTGTCCTGTAGAGTGGGGTTTGCGTTGTAGTATGGATCATCCTCAGATATTGTGGAGGCAGGATTGAACTGGGGGAAAAAAAGTCAAATGAAATGAAAGAATGACTTTTGCATGTAAATATTTTCTGTGTCTTTTCATGTCAATAAAATTATAAATACAAAACATATCACAAGGCTGGATTGTATTAGTGAAATAAATCCAAGAAAATTTCATCATTTTACAGTGTATCCATCGTTAATGTGTCCCATCATGGCCTGTTTGATGTCCTCCACAACAGCTGTTCTCAAAGTGTCCTTTTCAAGGCCCATGATGTCAGTGAAGGAAAAAGGGTAAAGCATCTCTGGTCCTCCTCTTTGGATTTTGTAAGTTTTGTACTGAAAAAAACGAAAAGTGCACATTTAACAATAATGTGGGCATCTAGTGAATAATGGCCATAATACAGTTTGTCTCTTGTTAGTTTCAACACAAGGTGCTAAACACTGCTGCCTGATCTGTGTACTGTGATCCACATAAACCAAATAGGCTGTTAGAGGACTTTCTGCACTCTGGTGCCGCATGCAGCTAAAACTGTTTTTGTTTTTCACCCCGGCCACTAAAAAGTCTGAATCCCCCACCGACTACAATGGCCCCTGCAGGTTCACCAAGATTTGTTCAAATTTTATAGTGCATGAAATACACAACCTTGGTAAACCACAAAAAAGAAAAACATACTTTTAGGGTGAAGCTCTGGCGAGAGATAGCATCTGCCAAAGCTCGAACAGCGATTCTGCCTTTCAAAAACACTGTCAACAGAGTCGATGAAGCTGGACTTGCCGGCACCAGCAGGTCCATGAAGCAGAACTCTGAGTTGCTGGACCTCATTATTATGAGGCTGATAATCCATCACAAACTGCAGGTCAGTGTTTGGGTGGCTGTTTAATAAGAAAGGTTAGATTAGATTTCAGATGTTCTTCATTAAATCTGTTACTTTTGTTGTGCTTAGCTGTCACAAACTCTCCTTAAATGAAACACTCATATTACTCAGGCTGACAATCAACAAAATAACATAACCAAAGACAGTCTTAACAAATTAGCATGCCCAGTGTTGTTTTTCAAAAATATTTCAGGCAAAGAAAAGCCATTAAACACCAGAGGACACTGAAATATTACACACATTACTCACCCCCATGGTATTTTCCTCCATTCCTCAGGAAAAGCTGACAAGTAAAGAGGAAATGTTGTGTAACAAATCACATTTTAGGAAAATGTTATCACAAATGAGGAGTATCTTATTTTTTTGTATACATTTACACCATGTTCTGTGATATTTTGAATATCTTACTAGGAGAAGGTGGGCGGGGTTGAGGTTTTGACAGCCTGGGTCCCATGGCTACAAGACAGTAAAGCAACATGTTAACAAGAGTCTTAATTTCTAAAACCAAATCAAATGTTAAAGACATTGTTGAAATGTAATATTTTTTTGAATATTTATTTGTTCAGACTCAACTATGTTGCACGAGCAAAGTTAATTTTTAGTTTTATGAAATCGAAACAGAGAAAGTGAAAGCAAAAAGGGTAAAAAACAAAATATGAAAACATTTATAGGCAACTAACATTCATCTAGTTCAAGAAGACCGCACTATCCAGCATCTTCTTGCTCTTTGTTTAACTTTTCTATCCAGAAATATTTCACATTTTTCAGAATAACTATCACTAAAAAATATCTTACCTTAGTGGTTGTGTTGTGATGCTGATGCTTCACATCAAGCAGTCCTTCTGAAATTGAGAAAATAAGCTTTTTTGTTGTATTGTATTCCAAGTTTATTATTTTAAGAAATTATGTAATGATAGAACCATGGTCTCCTGTAAAGTAAAGCAGTTATTAATTATGAGTTGACATTGCTAAGTGAATGGCAAAGACATGAGTAGTATACCTGGGAGTGTCCAGTAGTTGTCGGCGCCCGTTTAGTGTTACAATGATGTTTATCGTTTGAGGCAATGCAGCTTTTATTGTTCGAGCATCCTTTCGGTTTCCTTTAGGTCATGTGATTTAAAATAATTTCTACTCTCTGCAGTCTGATAACAGGCAGGTGGGGGCTGTGCGCGTTTGGCGTGTCGCACATTAAATTGCAGAGGAGAAAGTATGCATGCACATCCAATCTGAACTTGGAGCAGGTGCTGAACCAAATATGAGAGAAGTGTAAAAAGGGAAAATATGGCTTGTGTACTGCAGGGCTAAATGTATCACTTATTTCATGCACCAAAGTGATGTTTGGAGCACAACTGCTCTCATCATGATCCTCAACTGTTCACCATCATTTTGCCATCTTGTTCTTGCTTGTTGCTGAGCTCTGTCTTGCTACTCTGTTATTTTTTTTAACATGTTTCCAAATAAACAAATACACGTACTTCGTCTCGTTTCCCTTCCGCGTGTGTTTCAAATTTCCGAGAACATAAGGACAGTGAAAATGTTCCTCCAATCGGAGCACAGGAGGCGGGACAAAGCCCTCTCAACCCTTGCTGATTGGCTCGGAGGCTGAACAACTCGTGTTTTTCTGGCGAATCAATGCGCAGAAATTGAAGATGTAACCAAGCTCCATGTGGAGTCTCTGGATGTCAAAACAGCAAATCTGATATCAGCGGAAAACTGAGATTCTCCACTATACGTGACTTTTTAAAGCATGTTGATAATAGCTGTTTAAAAATCAGACTTTAGATTTCAGTCTTTATAAATATGGCAAAACATTGTTCATCTGTTATCCAGGTGCTATCCATTGCTTTCATTTAATTTTTTTTTTTTTTTATCAGGGGTGGATTTCGTTTTTTGGGGGCCAGGTGCCCCGGCCTACCTGCCTTGTTTTGATTTCAACCGTTCTCTAACTGGGGATGATGATAGCTGTTAGCAGCTGTTCTCATCACCCTCAATGTAACTATTGACAGCTAGGACCTGTTTTTGTTTTTCACCCCGGCCGCTAAAAAAGTCTGAATCCCCCACCGACTACAATGGCCCCTGCAGGTTCACCAAGATTTGTTCAAATTTTATAGTGCATGAAATACACAACCTTGGTTAAACCAGAAAAAAGAAAAACATACTTTTAGGGTGAAGCTCTGGTGAGAGAGAGCATCTGCCAAAGCTCGAACAGCGATTCTGCCTTTCAAAACACTGTCAACAGAGTCGATGAAGCTGGACTTGCCGGCACCAATGGGTCCATGAAGCAGAACTCTGAGCTGTTGGACCTCATCACTATGACGCTGATAATCCTTCACAGGCTGGAGGTCAGTGTTTGGGTGGCTGTTTAACAACAAAAAAAAAAAGTTAGATTAGATTTTAGATTTACTTGTTTAAATCTGTTACTTTTGTTGTGCTTAGCTGTCACAGACACTCCTGAACTTAAATCCACATATTACTCAGGTTGACAATAAACAAAATAACATAACCAAAGACAGTCTTAACAAATTAGCATGCCCAGTGTTGTTTTTCAAAAATATTTCAGGTAAAGAAAAGCCATTAAACACCAGAGGGCACCAAAACATTAACACATTACTCACCCCCATCGTATTTTCCTCCATTCCTCAGGAAAAGCTGACAAGTAAAGAGGAAATGTTATGTAACAAATCACATTTTAGGAAAATGTTATCACAAATGAGGAATATCCTATTTTTTTGTATACATTTACACCATGTTCTGTGATATTTTGAATGTCTTACTAGGAGAAGGTGGGCGGGGTTGAGGTTTGGACAGCCAGGGTCCCATGGCTACAAGACAGTAAAGCAACATGTAAACAAGAGTCCTAATTTCTAAAACCAAATCAAATGTTAAAGACATTGTTGAAATGTAATATTTTTGGATATTTATTTGTTCAGACTCAACTATGTTGCACGAGCAAAGTTAATTTTTAGTTTTATGAAATTCAAACAGAGAAAGTGAAAGCAAAAAGGGTAAAAAACAAAATATGAAAACATTTATAGGCAACTAACATTCATCTAGTTCAAGAAGACCGCACTATCCAGCATCTTCTTGCTCTTTGTTAAACTTTTCTATCCAGAAATATTTCACATTATTCAGTATAACTATCACTAAAAAATATCTTACCTTTGTGGTTGTGTTGTGATGGTGATGCTTCACATCAAGCAGTCCTTCTGATATTGAGAAAATAAGCTTTTTTGTTGTATTGTATTCCAAGTTTCTTATTATAAGAAATTTTGTAATGATACAATTATGGTCTCCTGTAAATTAAAACAGTTATTAATTATGAGTGAATGACAAATACATAAGTAGTATACCTGGGAGTGTCCAGTAGTTGTCGGTGCCCGCTTGGTGTTACAATGATGTTTATCATTTGAGGCAACACAGCTTTAAATGTTCGAGCATCCTTTCAGTTTCCTTTTGGTCATGTGATTTAAAAATTTTTTCTCTTTTGGTAGTCTGATTACCAGCATGTGGGGGCTCTGTGGGTCAAGTGTGTCACGTATCAATTTTCATGACCAAATTAGCAATACTATATGCTGAAAATCCTTCCAGGATACTCAGCCTTCATGCAAAGGTTTCATTGGTGCTTCGGCACCCGTTGGTCCAATACGTACAGTTGTAGCAAAAACAGAACCAGCAAGAGTTGGTTGAGATGATTACTGTTGCAACCTCGCAGGTATAGGTCAGGACATGTAGGCAGCACACACTATGGTTCAATCCTCCAGCTGAGTCTATCAACAAAGTCCTTAGCAGCCCAGCTGGTTTGGAAGGCTCTTGCAGGCATATTGAAGCAGTTAAAATAATGATTTCCGTTATTAAACTAGTGAATTGCAAAGACATAGTGTATACCTAAGAGTGCCATTGTTGATGACTGTTTGGTGTTTTCTCCATTGATGTATCCTGTTTAGGGCCACACATCTTTTAATGTTTTAACATACTTTTAGTTTCCTTTTGGTCGTGCGTCATTTAAAGGAATCTATCTGTCATGTTAGTCAGGTAACAGGTATGTGGGCTGAGGGTGCGGTTGTTTGTGTCATGAACTGCAGCCTTTTATGACCCAAGTAAAATGATTGTTACATTTTAAAAAGCTGCTGGGAAATCTTTCCAGATTGCCCAGCCTCCACCCGAAGGTTTCAGCGCCCATCCATGGGTCCAGTAGAAAGCTGTGGAGATGCCGAGGAAACTGTCTCCTGCGTAAGTGTTTACTTTGGTTTCTCCATCTGTTGTACCTGCTGCAGCACCATGGCAGCACACTGTCAACCTGAAATCTGCATACCACGTTCACTGAATATTCCCTCCATCACCTTAATTAGCCTCACCCAGTTATTCAGCTTGGGAAACATGGACCAAGTGAGCATCCCGCAGGTATTCAATTTGGAAAATATGTTGACATAAGCAATCTAAGTAATTCTGCAAAAACAATGATCCAACTGAAAAAATACATATAAATGGAAAATTAGAGGTGAGCAGTGCAGAAGCCTAATCAGTCTAATTATGGTTATTGAAAAATTAGCTGTACATGTACAAAAGGCACGACATCTGGGTTTTTTTTAAATCAGTTGTTTTTATCTTTGAATACAGAACTCTTAGACATGTTGATTTAATTGGAGTTGATACATACATTACAAAACACATGCAACAACATACAAGCACTGTGAAACAGTCATCAGCAATGAAAATCTAATATATTCGTATCTCTATAGATAGATAGATAGATAGATATTGGAGTCTAAGTTCTAAAATACTGCAGCGGCGAAAATACATATAATACACTATACAATATAACCTGTTTTTGTTGTAAAACCCCTTCTAGAAAGAACCACAAATGCAGTATATCTCTTTATATGTATTTGTGTAGGCCTATGTATGCGTTATGATACCACTGTATAACATAATATTTCAGAAACCACGAGACTTTTTCAAAAAATAATCAAAGTGTAGGAGAATCTGCTTAAATTACTTCCAGGCATTGCATTTTAAGATACTCAAGTGTTATAACTAGTGGGAATGAAAAAAATAAAAAATAAAAAAAAAACTAAAAATGTATTTACCTAAATACCAGTGCTGTAGCACAATGCTTCAGTTTATATCAAGTCCAAATATTGAAATAGAAATTACTGTTAAAACTAAACACATAACCAGTGGGCTAAAAAAGAAGTCTGAGCCCAGCTTTAACCTAGACATTTAGCTGTCTTTTGACCTGCTTAACACCCAGAACCTACCTCCTGAATCAACAAAGCATAACCAACAACATAATGATTCAAAAACTCAAAATGTATTAAATAGTCAGAGTGATACAAGCCCATGTTATGCACATCAAGTTTAACTTGCATCAGGCTGATGCACAACCTATTCATACTTTCTTTTGCAAGGTAGAGGTAAGATAACTTAGAGTACAGCAGATACTATATGCATTATATGCATGCAAACTAGAGGTCTTTATTTCCAACCTGTGGGCCAAAAGAATTTTTTCACTCTGTAATAAAGCCTCAGCAGAATGGAGGTCTCCAGGCTGGTGACAAAGTCGTCCCCAAAGTTAATTATGCATCTGAGCGCGCTCAGTATCAGTGTATCAGTGTCCTCATCTGTGTCGATCTCTGAATGGTAGTTCTTCACGGGAAAGATGCAGTACAGTGGAATACCCAGCGCCACACTCAATTCCTCCATCTAAATACGAAGAAATTGACATTTAAGTAATGATAGCAAAGTGCTATATAAGAAAGTAAATGGCCCTTCACTTGTATAGCACTTTTATAGTCAATTGATCACTCAAAGCACTTTCACACTACATATGAAGAATGTGAAGACATTTCAGCACACTATCCTGTTACATGCAATGAAGTTTATTGCAAGGGACAGGACAGTGTGCAGAATTCCTCTTTTCTCCACCAATTTGTTACAATTTTAACATGTAAAACAGATTTTTTTCCAAATTAAATGATAACTTTCTACAAACTCAATCATCAAAAGAAACGTACCTTTTTCTTCAGGTACTTGCTCTTATACACGTTCTTTATATCGTTTCCGACCTCTGGACAGGCTTCATCAATTTTGGTGAGAATAGCCACTTGGGGAATCCCTGCAGATGCAGAGCAGCATCCAATTAAATCAAGATAATGTTTGTCAGGTTATTTGATTCAATGTATGAAATCCAATAACTAACCCTAACTCTTACCCAGGTTTCTGGCTGCCAGTCTGACTTCCCTCATCTTTGCCACAAATTCAGCACTCAGTATACTCAAAGTTACAGCAGATACAACACAAACCAGAACATGAACGCAGTCCTGTGGTGTGGGGCTTTTCTTGAAGAAGTTATCACCCTTGGTTATTTTAGATTGAGGATTGAACTGGAAAACAAAATCAAATTAAATCAAAAGGTGATGTTTACATTTGAATAGTTTCAAAATATATTTTCATGTAAATAAAATCTCAAAGATAGATTGTACTGCTGAAATATATTGAAGTTTAATTAATACAGTCATTGTACCTTGTATCCATCATTTATGTGTCCCATCATCGCCAGTTTGATGTCATCCACACAAACTCCTCTATTGGATCCCCTCTCAAGGCCCATGATGTCAGTGAAGGCAATGGCCTCCTGTCTTCCTGTTTGGATTGGGTATCTTTTGTACTGTAAAAGAGAAAAATGCTGTCATAACAGCAATAGTGCCATCTATTGACTGATGGACATAAGTGTCTCTTGCTCATCAGTTTACAGACAACTAATAACTCAACACTGTTGCTCGCCTGATCTGTACAGTGCAATTATCAATATTATCATCGTTACATGCAAGATGTTACTGATGCTACTGATGTTACTGTAGTAAGTTACTGCTAATGCAAACTGAACATTTCCTACAGCTTCACATTAAAAGCTTTTAACTGGTAAAACATAAGGTGACTTTGTTATGAAGTGGTCACAAAAATGCAGTGTGTTTGTTAGTGAGATTAACACTACAACTACTACCGTGGCCATTGTTAATACTTTTTGACAGTGGATCTGGTTGAAATAGGAGCAATGTAAACGTCAGAAGCAGCCAAAGTGAGCTGTTAGATGCTGAGCTGCAGTTGCACACCTCCAACTCGGAAGTAATTTTGATCAACTTTCACTTTCACTGTGCCCCGCTGCCTGCAGAATCATGACATGCGCAGCATAAAAGAGATGACTGTTGCTCTCAGAACAATGGAAAAATCTCAATTATTGCCTGACTTCCATATTAAAGCAACAATAATTTATCTTGCTGCCCCCAAACTCTGACCTGTTGTGTTCAACCACTTTTTTAAAAAAATAATGTTCTCTATTAATGAACAATGTTAACGGTGATGATGTCTTTATTTTCTTCAAGTGCTCTCTTTATCTCTTTGTTTTTAAATGTTATTTTTGTTTGTAATCCATGTCATTGTCTTTTTGTGAAGCCAAAGACAATTTTCCATATTTTGGACAAATAAAGATCTAATCATGTGCTGTTACCTCCTGTAACTACAGGTGACGCCAAATCAACCAAGACTGAAATACCACATTCAAAAGGGATTCATACTGTTTGGGTGAAGCTGGCTTCAGTGATTGAATCTGCCAAAGCTGGACCAGTGATCCTGCCTTGTAAAACACTGAAAACAGAGTTGATGAAGCTGGATTTGCCAGAACCAGTGGGTCCATGGAGCAGAATTCTGAGCTGCTGGACATTTTCATTGTGAGTCTGATAATCCTTCACAAACTGCAGGTCTATCTCCTTGTTGCTGTTCAATAAAGAAAAGGTTAGATTAGATTTTGTGTTCAAATCAGTTTGGTATAAAATGTGCTTTGTTGTCACAGACACCCCTTAAAATGACACCCCTGTATTACTCAGACTGACAACAAAAAGGAACAACATAACAAAAGCCAGTCTCAGCGAATGAGTGTGTCCAGTTTTGTTTTTTAAAATGGTGAAGTTAAAGAAAAGCCATCAAACACCAGAGGCACCAAAACATCAAACATGTCACTCACCCCCATGGTATGCTCCTCCATGGTTCATCAAAAGCTGAAGGGCACATGTTGATGAAACATTTATGTTACATTTTAAGGAAGAAACTTGAACATAAGTTATTTCTAACTTTATAAGTTTAAACAACAACAACAGTATCTTACTGCGAGGTGATGTGAACCAACTTTTCACCCACTGCATTTTGGCTACAATAAGATATTAAGGCAACATGTGAACAAGAAACATTTTGCATTACATGAACCACAATCTTAATTAAAACCAATTCAAAACTCAACAGGATATTTGAGACTTGAACAGTTAAAATATTTAAGACAGCAAGATAAAGATAAAGACATTTTTTTATTTAATGTTAGGATTTAATATTAAGATGTAGACTGAAATATATATTTATATATGACATTAAGTAGTGGTTTAAAAAACAACACAAAATTATATACTGTATGTTAAACAATCTTTAAGACTTACTTAATTGTGAAAACATACTTCTTAATAGTAAAGTGTACAACCACATTTGTTGGTATAGATAATAAGAAAATAAATTCTTACCTCCGTGGTTATGCCAGTGAAAAGAAGTGAAGATTTACCACCAGTAATGCATCTGAAATTGAGAAATTAAGCTTTTTAAAGTATACTGCATTCAAGTTCCTAGTATGTGACTGACTGTGCACGTGTCTGTTTGGTCTCTCTATTCAAAGTTCTTGCCGGTGGTGTCAAGAGAGCTGACCACGTTGTGTGGAGATTGCCCAGAGAAATGAGTCTGGTTTGTCTGTAAGTGATGAGGCCAAAAAAACAGGGGGCCTACAAGGCACATTCAGGTTTCTTAAGGCACAACAACTTATTCCCACATTCCTGGAATTGGTAGAAACAACGCCTGGCTGCTGGGCTTTAGTGAAGGTTATGACAGAGGTTTCAGTGAGCAGAATATCAGCTGATGTCACATCTTATTGAATATCCCCTTCAGAGGAAGGATAAATCAATAAATCAAACCAAAGCACCCATTCAACGAAGACAAAAAGGGACTAAAATAGTAATGTGAAATGAAAGTAGAAAAAAACAAAAAGCACTGCATGAAGGCCATTAACACATAATGATAGACACCTCGAAGGGCATTATTCCTTATTTAACCGCCATCCCGGGTGATCCGATCATAAATGCACAGTTCTAAATACAACTGTAAACAACTACCAAGAAGAATTGTCACTCAAACTATTTACCTTATCTTCTGAAGTGTTGACAATTATTCATCCCTAGCAAGGACTACGTCAACAAGACAGGATGCCGTGTTTGTTAATGACTGTGCACTGACGCTCTAAAATTGTCCATTTTACAACCAAGAGCTGTGTGACTATTCATCATTGTGCCCTCTGAAAGAAGACATGTTCAGTTCTGCTGACAGTGATGTCTCCAGCTGTGTTGACACCATTAGAAAGATTAGCAAATATGCTGTAAGTGAACACACACACAGCTAAAAATATTTTGATCAGTATTCAAGGTATGATGTTGAGCAACAAATGGTATGAGAGGCTTCACTCTCACAGAAAGGATGCTTTCATTTTCACTTGTAGATGTCTTTTTGGCAAGGTGGACAGCACAGCTCTATGTCTTTACAGAATTCACGACATTATAATGTAACCATCGCAGAAGAGACACATTGCCGAAGGCTGGCAGTGAGATTCAAATAATTTTGCATCAAGACATCAGTGTCACAACAGCTAATCAAAGTACGGATGAACAAATAATTTCAGGTAAATAACTGAATGTACAGCAACTGGTGAACCATTTGATTCCAGCATAAGGATAAATGCTGACTGTTGGGGGAAGTGTCCACATACATTCATGGAGAAAGCACCCAAAACGTGTTTAAAGTGAACAATCCTCTAAATGTATAATTCAGTGGGGACATAATTAAAGCACTCTTGTCTCTAACTGTACATCGTAGGAGAAAAAGGAAGGTTAAAACAAAGACCCCTGCCCTGGTTTTGTTGTTCTACTTCATTCGTTATTACTCTTGCTATTTTTTTTTTTTTTTAATTTTTTGTCCGCACACATAAAGGTTTAGATCATATATTTCCATAAATCATTTAAGGGGCACTCTTTTAAAACTTCAAGATCTGTTTGAAAAAGATAATAATTATTGATGATGTTGTCGACAGTTATACTGGTTTGGAGACTAATTTTATTTTTTTTTGTTTTACAGGCAGCCTACATTACTACCTGGGCATTCAACAAAATCTGGATCAGGATGTCCCAACATTAAGATATGAGCCTGAGGCGATCCATCAGATTATATAAAACAATTTGAAGATATATTGGTTTCAGTGGAAAGTTGAAATAATCCACCTTAAAAGCACAAAGGCTTCATCATAATTTGGGTAACTGTTTAGTGTATGTTAAACCTCCCACCCTCCAGCCCTTGACAGCACATGTTTTAAGACTCAAGATGTGCTTTTTTTTTATTCTTAAGCATATAGGTGTGCTTGTCCTAAAAATAAAGCCAGAGAAGAAATTATTTTTGTCACAGGGAAGAACAATGTTGGGAAATGGAAATTTATTAAGGAAAAAGGAAACATTGCATTGAAAAAAAATGTACCGTTTCCACTAAATTACACCCACTGAACTGATATTGTGAGAATTAAAAAACTTTTTATTTTAGCCTTACTCATTGCATATTTTAATCTGATGGATTATTTCAAATAAACATGGTCATTATAATTTACTTCACAATGTCATTCATTTAATCTTGCACAATAAAAATTAGATTAATCTTTGAAAATCCAGGTTTTGAACAGGTTACATATACTTTATTCCAGGAAACATTTCTACTAAACTCAAAAGGCTTGCAATGAACCCTTGCATGACGATATAATGCTGATCAATCAATCGTCACATAAGGTTCACAAAGAACTTGGCAAAAAAGCTGTTAAATATGCTGCCCACTCTTCTTGGAGGGACTTACAGAAGGACCTTAAATTGTCACATTGTCACTGAAATAAAAAAAGCATATATTTATTTATTTGACCGTTCTGTGCTACATCTTAACTGGAAGTTGTGCTCGCCTTTAGTAATGTGTGACAGTTGTATTTGTCATCTTGTAATTATGGTTATAATAATGTTTTATGATGCTCTCTTGTCCAGGGCGCTCTTGAAAAAGTGATTTTAAAATCTCAAGTTAGTCTTTTATCTGGTTTAAGGAAGGATGTCTATCTGTCTTTCTCTCTGTGTCTCTGTCTCTCTCTGTCTGTCTCATGTTAGTCCCTTTAGTTCCTTTGCCTCGTCTTACAATTCAAGCTGCTTCATGTCTTTTATGTGCTGAAGCTGATCTTACTACCCACTCTATGATACAAAGCTGTGGAGAGCTTAAAAATGCAAAAGATAAAAATAAAGATTGCATAATTCATCAGTTTCCTTTTTTTCCCCAAATATGTTGATCTACCGGTCGTAGAGGAAGTCTTCTCCAAAGACAATCATCTGCCTCAGTGCGTTCATTATCAGCGCATTCATGTCATCGTTTATATTGGGATCTTGATCATAGTTCTTCACAAGAAAGATGCAGCTTGCTGGAATACCCAGTGACTTGTGAAATTCCTCAACCTAAATTTGAAACATTATTTTAATTGATCAGTATATCATACAGTGACGACCAAAGGAGATTTCAGTGCAGAGATAGTGAATATTGAAATTGCGAGTTCAATTCCAACAGTACAAATCTAAAGGAAATATGTTTTAAAAATGACCAAAATAAACGTACCTTTTTCTTCAGATGCTTGCTCCTATAGACATTATTTATATTACTTTGCGTCTTTTGGCAGGCTATATCAGCTTTGGTAAGAATATCCAGTTGGGGAATATCTGTCAACACAGAAACCTCATCAGTATTTTATGCATTTTTCTGCTGGAATTTTGATTCATATGACCCAATATGGCACCATTATTCAACATGGAGTAATAATAATGTCTGCACTTACCCATTTCATCAGCTGCTAGTCTGACTTCTCTCATCTTTTTCCAAACCTCTGGACTTATTAAAGATATATTGTCTGCTGGAATGACACAGATCAGAACTTGAACTTTGTCATCCAGAGTGGGATGTGCATTGTAGCCTTCATCACCCTCCTTCAGTTGCTCTTCAGGTTTGAACTAGGAAACAATGACAATGCATTCAAATTATGTTTTTTTCTGAGTGATGCCATGCATCTTGGAGTAATAGTGCAATAGTGATAGTAAAAAAGGATAACCTATAGGTACCCTGTGGAGTTTATGACATGTAGAAAAGCAGTTACTGTAAAATTGTGTCCCCCATCAAAAGTAATAGAACAAGCATTGTAGCAAATTACTGCTGGTAGGGAGTAATAACTTAAATGATAGGATTACTTTGAAAAGAGCAACAAGTAATGAGTGATTACATTTTTAGAGTGACAAGCACAACATTGGTAACAATAAATGTGAATATATTTTTTCCACAGGGCCCCTTTAAGTAAGGTCAGAGGTCGAACAATTGTACCTGGTAACCTTCTGCCACATGCCCCTTCAAGGCCAGTTTGACATCCTCAACATGAACTCCCTTATTGGTATTTTTCTCAAAGCCCATGATGTCATTGAAAATGAAAGGATACCATCCGTCTTGACCCTTTCTCATCCTGTAAGTTTTGTACTGTAAAGCAAAGGGTGCAATTATAATAAGTAGTAATAGTAATAGTAATAATAGTAATAGTGAGGTATGAGGGGATGAGTTGAATCATACAGCCCAAGGAAAGTTTTACTAACCAACTGCAGAGCCTTCCTATTTTAGGCCATACTCATTTAATGTCAGTTTGTAACGGAGGCATAAAATGGAGGGACGTATATCATTGTGTCACCTATTGTAAATGAATAGTTTTTTTACAACATCTATTGCATGGCTTTCTATCCTGGAAGAGGGATCCCTTCTCAGTTGCTCTTCCTGAGGTTGCTACTATTTTTTCTCCATTATAGGATTTTTGTTGGGGAAGTTTTTCCTTAGTTGATGTGAGGGTCTAAGGACAGAGGAATGCTGTATGCTGTAAAGCCCTCTGAAGCAAATTGTGATTTGTGATAATGGGCTTTATGAATAAAATTGACTTGACTTGACTAGGCATTTAGACTAGACACTGCAAACTTTCGAGGTACAGAGGCTATGGTGGCTGTCTTGAAGAATGTGGGAACACTCTGCTGTGACAGTGATATGTTGATAAAATATCAGTGATGATGTCAAATAGCCGGCTGGCTGATGTTGTTAGTACAAAGCCAGGGATGGCTTAAGACCCAGGCTTTTCTCAAACTCTCTCATAGTCCCACTTGCAGATACTGACAGTGGCCAGTTCCTGCCAGCTGAGTCATTGTTGAGGATTTTAGAGTGAACATAGTAGGTGTTAAGTTTACCTTGCAACATGGCCTTGTACATGATGGGGGCGTTCCAGCTATTGCAGCCTGTAATGGTTTGAATCACTCGCCCTATAAATTTCAGTCTCACTTTAGCAGTGTTATGTGATTCCTTGACAGTTGGCTGAAAGGCAGCTTTTTTGGCTCTGGTTAGAGCCCTCAACTCTTATTCCCTCAACTATGTGCTGATATGGCTGCCACTTCATCTTGCACATGCACATCTTTGTATTGTGCATGTTCAGTGGTTAATGCAAGGAAGCAGCAAACAGAAACAAAGGAAACTATTTTGATTTGTGCACTCTGTGAGCAACTATGGGGCTAATAATACACCAACAATGGCTTCAGATTAAACTCTAAGCTTTTATTTACTGTCTATAAATTGATCCTAAGTTTAACTAGATTTAAAATAGGAAACAATTAACAATTAACAATTAACAATTATGCAAAAATTCAATGTTTCTGCTCATATTTCATTTATTTTATCTTATGGTAAATATAATTTCTACTTCCATAAACAGTGATTTTCAAAGGAAATTCATTAATGCGGTCAGTATTCCAAGAAGCTGTTTTAGCCACTTTCATTAAGTTTTTGACAAGTATTTAACTGCATGCAATATTTATACATTTTAAAAAACTGGGAAACATTTTTCCTTTAAATCATGACAATCAGTAGTTATTAATACCTTTTTGGTGAAGCTGCTCGAAGAGATTGCATCTGTCGGAGCTCGACCAGAAATTCTGTCTTTTAAAATGCTGTCAACAGAGTTGATGAAACTGGACTTGCCGGCACCAATGGGTCCATAAAGAAGAATTCTGAGATGGTTGAGTTCTCTGTTCTGAGGTCTGTAAGATTTCACAAACTCGAGATCCTCCTGCTTGTCCCTGTTTCATAGAGGAAAAACATTATTAGAATATTATTTTTATAAATTATTTATCTGAATATGAGTTTAAACCATCGAGAAGAAGTAACACACACACCGAAGCCAAAACAGCACCACACAGACTGTGTGTCCTCATAACTTACATTGTGGCAATTCCTCCCAAGCTTATACTCAAAAGTGCTGAAGAGAAAATTAAGTATTTTGGGACATACCAGAAAGACAAAACTGTCTTTAAAACATTTTGAAAATATTATGCATCATTTTCCGATGAATTATTATCATTGTTAAATTTCAAACAACTTGCAATGTTTGGAACATCGTACAAGAAAGTTTAAAGTAAAACAGATCAACACTTACCCCCTCCCAATAACCCCCTCGCTGAAAAAGCAAAGCCAATTACATGTAAAAAAATATGCATAGCAAGGAATTTCGAACCAAAAAAATTTTCTGGATAGAATTATTTGTTTTTTTTTTATATCCTAAAGATCCAAATAATTTTTTTATTTATTTCCCTTAAATATCAAAATACTAACCAAATTGGTGTGAGGACATCTAAGGTTAGAAAAGCATATTATATTTTTTATTTTTTAAATTGGACCATAATTAATAAACAAGAAATAACAGAAACCATAATAGGATGAAAATTCGAGGAAAAGAACCCATGGATTGAAAGGTGAAACTATTGGTTTAATAACAATAAATCTTTAATCATTCAAGTAAGTGTTAAAGCATACTAAAATTCCAAATAACAGTCAGAAACATATTAAACATATTTAAAACTAACCGAGTACTGTTATTTATTCAAAAAGATCAAAATATGAGTAACAAAATAAGGATCTACTTGAAAAGTTACAATGAACAAGCCTTTAATAAAGGGTGCTCTATCTGTCTTGGACAGTTTAAACATCCTGAAGAGACAGACAGTACAAAGTCCACCCTTTCTACAATTGTACATTTTCATTTAACAGTACCATTTATATCCAAAGTAAGGTACAATTAAGACATCAGAAAGAAGAGACCCTTAGACCAAGTACAAAAATTTCCTCACAGTGAATGGTCACAGACTATTCGTCTAGTGGCAGATTTTCCCATATAAGGAGAAAAAAAAAAAGAACGCTTTTTCTCCAAGGAAAGCGACGTACAAGACATTAAAGCAAGAATTTTAAGAGAATAATAAAGGAAAAACGAGGGGGGGGCTTGGGGGGGGGGGGTAAAACGTGGGCGGGGGGGGGGGGGGGTGTTGCCCCGTCCCCCAGGGAAGAGTGGGGGGGGGGGGGGGGGGGAGGGGGGATGACCCCCCCCACAGAAAGAATTTGGAGGGGGGGGCCGATGTGGGGGGGGCTAGTGGCCAGATGCAAGGGAAGTGCGGGGGGGGGCCCGGGGGGAGGGCGGAGGGGGGGCGGGGGGTGGGGGGGGGGGCGGTGGGGGGGGGGGGTGGGGGTTGGGGGGTGGGGGGGGTGGGGGGTGTGGGGGGGGGGGGGGGGCGGAGGGGGGGGGTTTTTTTTTTTTTTTTTTTTTTCCCAGGGGGGGGGGGGGGGTAAATCCACTACCTTTACGATGAACAGTCAACTATCCAAACATCACAACAACTGGGGTGGAGGGGGCGGGTGGGCGGGGGGGGGGGGGGGGGGGTGGGGGGGGGAGGGTGGGGGGAGGGGGGGGGGGGGGGGGTGGGGGGGGTGGCCAGGGGGGGGGGAGGTGGGGGGGGGGTGGGGTGGGGCAGGGAGGGTGGGGGGGGGGGGGGGGGGGGGGGGGGGGGGGGCGGGGGGGGGGAGGGGGGGGGGGGGGGGGGGGGGGGGCGGGGGTTTATTTTTCGCGGGGGGGGGGGAGGGGGGGGGGGGTAATAAACTCCTTACAGCAACTCCTACCCTCCACCCCCACTTTTGAGGATGAAACCAATAAGTAATAAACCACAAAACAACCTACAGCATCTCAGACTCAACAAAATCAGCATCACTAATGGAAGATAATTTAGGGGTCAGGCTTTTACAAAAAAGATCTAGAAATAAGTCATGTGCTAGCATTTTCTGTTATGTATATCCACGCAGATTTGAAAAGAAATTACGCTATAATAGGTCATACTCAGGACAGGGGTTTTAGTTTCTAGTAACTAACTCTACAGAACTTTTACAACTTTGAAGGGTAAAATAAAGCAAAAACCAAAGAAAACAACTAGCCACTTCACTAAAATATGCATAAGGGATAATTTAGAGGTAAGCTTTAAAAGATCTAGATTTAGATAACTTTTTTCCACCCTTTTTTTTTATTATGTAATCACTCAAAACGCTAATCATAGAACCAAAATAAGCAAATGCCCAGTTTTGCGCTCAAAAATCACAATAGCATACTCCAACTACCACCGTCTAAAGAAAAAGCATAACAGAAAAAAGCCCTTACCTTTAGCTCTGTGGAGTCTTCATCAAAGTGACATCGCTATGTTATGGAAAACAAAAAAAAGCCTTTTTATTTAGGTCATCCTTCTTACTTTCATTTTTTAAGCAAACCACGTGACTTTAAAAAAAAGGGAAAAACCTTGGTCTGTTTCTAACCTTTAGATGTCATTCACCACACCACCATTCCTGCTTATGAGGGAGGAAAAAAGTTAATCCAAACTTAGAGTTGGAGTATTGAAAATGTCTATATTGACATGTAATGTTTATTAAATTATTATTATTATTATTATTATTATGGAAAAGTGGAAGAATCAGAATCTTTTCAATTAACCTCTGCATATTAGTTTAGTTTTAGGTGTTTACCATGTTTTTTTTAAGACAAACCAGGACCAACATTTGTTGTTCAAATTTAAAGAGATTTTTTTCTTATATATATAACAAAAAAAATGCCCGTTTATAACCGAGTGTATACTACTTAGTCACAGAAAGAGTCATTAAATTTATAAAATTAGGAAAAAAGTGTTTAAGTCAAATGCCAGACAGCTCTGGAAATGAACAGACCCCCATGATAACGTTCATAGAAAAGGCATTTAAAATCGCTTCTTTGTCAAAAAGCTAAAAGAAAATATTCCCCAAAAAGTAAATCCAGAAGAAGCCACGGATAATTATGGCTTAGTTTGTACCAGTCCAAAACAATCTTGTGTACAATAACTAAACACGAGGGATAAGCGCGTGCCAATATGCACCAGTAATAATCTTTAAAGATAACTAAGGGCGCACTTGCTCTCTATCCCTCCATTTAATCTGTTATGAGTGACAGGTAAAATTAACCACTGAATGTTTATCCAACGGCAGCGGCAGCTGAAGATGAAGTTCGACTGAGCCTGTAACAAAGTTCATGAAAAATATGTGGGTTACCGTATACATTTAGAATATGAACTGCCCAGACAATTATGAGATGTGTGGTGCACATTAATTTTTTACAATAAAACCATTTTTTTCATGTCTTGAAAATGTGCAATAGGGTTTGTGTCAGCAGTAACCAGGTCTACAGGTTGTTGAGAAAGTCTTCTCCATAGTTAATGATCTGTCTCAGCGCGCCCAATGTCAGCGTATCAATGCCATCATTCAGGCCGACTTCTGAATTGTAGTTCTTAGCAAGAAAGAAGCAGTTTGGTGGTATGCCCAGCAACATGCTGAAAAAAATTTGTCGACCTGAGCAACAAAATTTTTTCAATTGGTCAGAAAAAGCAAAGTGGTGACAAAATGAGGTTTCTGAGCTGAAATTCTGAAAAAAATGAACTTAAGTAAAGATATTAAAGATATTAAAATCTAACAATAAATACCAACCTGTTCATTTAAGTACTTTTGCTTTTATATAGCCTTTGATGACATCATTTTTTTTACCTTTGGACAGCTTTCAACAATTTTGGTGAGAATAGCCAGTTGGGGTTTATCCCTGTCAACACAGAAAACCTATTTAGTATTTTAATTATGCATTTTTTGCTGGCATTTTTAACACAATCATGGCACCGTTATTCAAACAGATTAATAAGTATTGTGCTGTCTGCTCTTACCCATTTCACTGGCTGCTAGTCTGACATTTTCTCATCTTCTGCACAACTTCTTTACATTTATTAAAGGTACCAAAATCCAGCAGGAATGACACAAACCAGAACGTGAAAACTCTGTCAGCCAGAGTGGGTGATGACTTGTAACCTTGATCACTGTCCTGCAATGGGCTTTCAGGAAGGAACTAGAGAAGAATTTAGTATTTTTAGTATTAAGTGGCATCTGACTCAACGCAATGCATATTTGAGCTAAACAACTGTTGAAAAAAAGCATATGAGGCAAAAAGGATAACTTAAATATGGGTTTCACCTTGTAACCCTCCATCACATGTTCCCCCTCAGGGCCCGTACAACGTCCTCCACGCTCACTCCCTTTTAGTCTTTTGCTCAAAGCCCATGATGTCATTGAAAATAAACGAGTAATAGCTCTCAGGGTCTTTTGTGGATTTTTAAAAGTTGTGTACTGTGAATCAAAGGGTGTATTTATTTGCATCATGTTTAGCAATCCCAGGTAAAACTGCAATATTTACAGTCCAAAATACATTGCTTCTGTCAAGGAAAACAGCAGGATGTCACATACACATAAAACTAAAACAAAACAAAAGCTGAACAAAGCAATGGACTGATAGGTTAAAAAAATAAAAACAGAACTGCAATGTGCATACAAGTGGGTGAAAAAAATTTAGGTGTATGTGTGTATGTATTTAAAAATTGTGCCAGACCACTGGGATTTTCCACGCTCTAGGCAAGATACTGTGTGCTAGATTTATCTTTAACAATGATGGAGGAAGAAAACCACAAATGCCTTGTTTTGCAAAATGAATAATAAAATCTCAAACTGTTATTTGCCCTTTCACCTTCACTCTATGCATTTTGACCAACAACATAATAAAATCCCGCTCAGTTCATAGCAACACAGTTCTTCAAAATTATCACTCATCAGTTTTTTCTCATGTCGGTATATCATATTTTTTGATAATAAACATTTGTACATTCCAAATTTTCCACCAATATCAAACACATTTCAATTTAATTTGGATAGGCTTTTACTGAGTACGCTACTTAACTTTAAAAAAAAAAATATATAATATAAATTATATATATGGTTCTTGTTTGTGGTTACACAAGTAACACTAGCTCCAAACTCTTAAGCAAGGTCTCACTGTTTGCTGCCATTATCTACAGTGTCATACTGTGCATTAATTATTACTGCAAACAAACAGGCCAATATGATGGGTATGCGGTTTAAACTGTCAAGTTACTAAATGTTAATCCACAGCTTCCAACCAATCAGTATCGGGTTAAATATTAAATCACTGACTGGAAAATATCAGTGGAAATGCAATAATGTGACCAGTTATGCTAAATACTTTCATGCTTCACTTCAGTTAAGATTTTCATTAAATGTCTTAAACTGTGCTTTAGAATCACCACAATCAAAAGTTATCCATACCTTTTCGGTAAAGCTGGTCCCAGAGTTTGCATCTGTCAAAGCTCGACCCGTTACTCTGCCTTGTAAAACACTTTCGACAGAGTTGATGAAACTGGACTTGCCGGCACCGACTGGTCCATGAAGAAGGATTCTGAGGTGTGTTTGACTTCTTTGTTTCGAGGCTGGTAGGATTTCACAAAATCAAGATTCTCCTGGCTGCTCAAATCAAAACAAACAAACAGTTACAATTACAATAGTGTATTATTTTCCAGAGATGGGACCAAGTCTTTATTTTGCATTTCCCCATTAGGTGCTCCCTAAAGACGTTTTGCATTGAATGCTGGGTCGGTCAAGACTATCGGGACGTCCCAAGACCTCTTCATGTTATCAAGTCATTATGTGCTCTTCAGCAAATATAATGACATGTTTTAATATCCAAGTAATACAAGTTGTGTTAAAAAATTTACTTACTCGTTGTTGGGTAAGCTAAATGTAAGCTAAGGATTAGTCCACTAACTAATGTTGTGCTTGATCCGACTCGATTAAGTGTCAAATTTGGAAGATGTTACATCTCCATCTATAATTTTCAACCTGCACAGTTTTCAGAACTGCAATATATTACTTTTGTTTGGTTGTTTTTTTTTACACTGAGAAAATCGTCTTAATAATTTTTGCCAACTGGTGCTCAGTACTACGTAAGGTGAGTCCATTATGTTTTTGGCAAATCAAGTCTTAAGTCATCAAATATATGATTTAAATCCAAACCTCTGTCATATTTATTTCAAATGCACAACATTGTGACGACTCATACTCACTGTGGCAGAGTCCTCCATGGCTGACTAAAATATGCTGGAGAGAAAGTTGACAAACAGTGAGACAAAGCTGTATTTCAAAACTTCATAAACATCACGATTATTTTTCCATGACAATAAACATTATTAAAACTTCAAAGACGTATGTATTGGGACAAAGAAATTATGAAAGGTGAAGACTTACCTCCTCCCATCGCTGTAAAGTAAGAAACTGACATGTAAATGTGCATGAATTTAAATAAGAAGATCTTGAGAGGGAGTTTTTGTTATTGCCTAAAATCAAATTTTAACTCAAATTGGAAACACTTATGGTAAGATAACTGATAAGATAGTTTAACTTTTTATTTTGATTTAATTATTTAGAGGGATATTACAAACTAGAAAAATGACAGAAACTAAAGCTGCAGTTGGTAAATGTAAAGCCAACATAAAAACTAGGAATTAAATACTTGCTAAGACTTAATGGCCTTAACGTGTATCAATAACGTGTATCAACAAAAATTACCCAACCCGGTCAGGGTTGGGTAATCTCTAACTCAGCTGTTAAACTACACAGCGTCGATCAAATATGAATAAAGATTTTGTTACTGAAGCATACTTTAGTGTACTGTTTAGCTGTAAAATGAAAAAGTTGAACCGGTTGGGGAGTGGTTAATGCTTTGGTCAGCTATTTCCAAAATAGCAGCTGGGTCACAAACTTTCCCATTTTAATGGTAAACAGTACATTAACACATATTTCTGAGAGCACTTAAGGTAAGAAATAGGGAATGCAGTGACACGATCTTGATTCATATTCGATCAGCGCTGCCTGTTTGACAGCAGTTAACAAGCAGTGACTGACATGATTGACAGCTGTGTTAGAGACTTCTCCGCTCTGTTTGTTTGTTTTCGGTGTGCGGTAGTCAATAGCAGCATAAGGAAGAGGAGGAAAGACCTCTTTTAAGACTATCTCTCCTGTACTTCTCTCAGAAGTACAGATTGAAATGAAAATCAGTGAAATCTGTAATCTGCAGTACATAAAATATGACTTCAATAAAAGTGTGTCTGTGTTTTTAAACATAATGAGACAAACATTAAATTTAATCAAATGCATCAAACAAGTTAAACATTACCAGATAAGAGGTTTAATTTATTTTCATAGCACTAGCTCTACAAAGACTTTAAATGTTTGAGATAATGATGATAATCACACCATAAGAGTAACTACACTACACTAAAATGACGCGTAAACTCAAAATTAAGAATGCATAAACTTTCTTTGTCTGTATGCATAATAGAAAATTCTTACCTTTACAGGTGTCGCTGGACAGAGTGTCACCTCAAGTGATAATGTTGACAAGATGAACCTTTTATAGGATATTTGCTTGCTTTCACTTTCTTTTGTCAATTTCAGATTACAACCAACCATGTGATTTCAATAAATCTACTTTTTTTTTATAGTTACAATACACAAAAAATCCCCTGGCAGCAAAATAACTTAACCTTAATAGCTCAATAACCCACAAATATTTGTCGTGGAAAGTACCACTGAGGGTACTGAGCATAATGGCATAGCACAAAAAAAAAACAACAACCACAAACAGGGACAAGTACAGACACGGCCTTTATTGCTCACATCATCCTTCCTGATGTCTGTGTTTAGTCTTTTTAGTCTTTATGATGGTCTTTTTGAGCCATCTAGTGGTAACAAAAGCACAACACGCAATCAGTTTAAAAGCAACAGCTCTGCAAAGTCAGCCTGCGGCCAATCCTGACACAAGAGTGGACAAGGAATGTTCATTATGCTTCATAATGTTTGTATGTTGAGAAAGGATGCAAATTGGACCAATTTTAGCAACAGAAACAATGTAAATAAGGAAATACTTGTTTGAGGACATCGAGACTTAATTATTGTATCATCAGAGCGTTCCACATAGAGCATTTAGTGTGACCGGCTGTCTGACAGACAGGAGCTTTAAGTATGGAGCAGCAAAAATTCAAAACAAACAAATTATAAGCCTTCCACTTATGTCGCATTATGTGCAATTTTACGTTTGCACAACAACTTAAATGCATTTACATATTCAGTTTTATACTTTATTACCCACTTGAGACTATTAAAAAGAAGTCGACTGTCCACTCATGAGGACATGGTTGCTTAATTTTTTATACTCATCATGCTCTTCTCATCCGAAATAGCTAGGAGTTAAAAATGCATCCCAGGAGATTACACTTGTTTCTTTGTTTTTTTTACACATCATTGCACGATGTCAGACACACTCAGATGGCTCTTGCTTGATATAAGACATCAGTTTCACTCGCTTCATTTTTCATGCGATAACTACCCTTATTGTCTAAAACAATTTTCTGCTCTTCTATATCAAATTTTCACTAAGACACTCTGGTCAGTTCCTCTTAACAGTCCACTTTGTGTCTAATGAAGTTTGTATAAAAGCTTTTGTGTCCAGTTTCTTCTGATTGAACAAGTTGCCATGAAATATCTGTTCCATCATTGTTTCATTTATTTTAAAATGTTCATTTTTTTTCATCTTAAACTAAAGTTGTACTCCTTCATTTTGTCTTTTCTTTTCGGTTAGTTTGTTGTAGGATTTTTGTTTGTTTGTTTGGGCCGCCTTGAAAACAAGATGATGCATCTCTAATATAATAAATTTCTACACATTAGAATTAATGTTGCAATTATTTGTATCATTTCAACAATAAATATAAACCAACACAAATTCAAATTAGCAAAAGAACCTGCATGTCTTCTTGCCTAAACTGTACCCACCAATGAGACACAAGTTCTGAAAGTCAAAGTCTTGAAAAATACACTAAACATATTTGCAATAATGAGATGAGATATGAACTACTGTCTGTCTGAGTAGAGAGAGCGCTGGTCTCTCTGTGTGTGTGTGTGTGTGTGTGTGTGACGACAGAGGTAATGAGAGGGAATGAGAGTTCCTTCTCTTTTCAAGTTATCTTTGACAAGACATATTTTCATTCAGAGCTGGAGTTCAAATTGTCATTTGAGCAGCATCTAGTTTAGGACTGGGTGATATTATATCAATATGGTGATACAAGACCAGATATTAAGTATCTTATCTTAATACTGTAAGTGTTACAATTTTCTGGCTGGTCACTTCTAATTATTGATCCAAAATCTCACTATGTATATATTTTGTGAAAGTATCAATAATCAACCCTACAATGTCAAAGGTACAAGGTAGATTTATTGTCATTTCTTCTTAAACCCGGTTTCAGAAGAAATGAAATTGAAGTTGATCCTAAATCCTGCTACAAATCATATATATATATATATATAATATCATCTTATTGTCACTATTGAGGTATTCGGTCAAAGATATTGTGATATTTGATGTTCTTCATATCGCTCAGCCTCAGTCAGCTTAGCAGTTTTTACTGTTGGAGATGAGGAAACCAGCTGCCAGATGGAAGATCTCAGCAGTGTTTATTTGAACATCCCCTCCCCTGGGAAATTCCTCTGTGGTGTAAGAACAGACCTGTTAAATGTATGTTAGTCTCTGGAAGATATAAAGCACTGAGGTCACTACATTTCTGTTGAAAAGCCATGAAAATTTTCAATTTTGCATACTTATGACCTTTAAATTGACATTCAACCGTAGAAGAATATGATGTACATCTTATTGCACAATGTGTGGCAACAGAGTGGCAGTAATAGCATATGCACCACAAACAGGTACAGTTTACAGTTTTTCCTTTTAATTTGCCTTTTCCTGCGTGCTTTCCTCTTTTTCTTGTTGGCTCTTCTCTCTCTCTCTCTCACACACACACACACACTCTGCCTTTCTTTCGATTACGCTCTTGCAGGAGGTCAAACAGAGAGAGACAGAGAAATAGCATACCTCAACATCTTTAACATAAATATTATATATATAACATAAACAGGAATGTAAATCATGCACAGATTTATGGTGTATGTAGTTTCATTCCACTAAGGGAGAGTTATCATGGAAAGTTACACTATTTCCACTTATTGACTGAACGTTTCCATTTCCTGTGAGTCATGTGACTTGCTGGTTTCCCTCTGACAGAAGCTCATGTAAGCTGTCAAGAGTTAAGGATGCTGCCACATGCGGATTGTGTGACCCAACCCCCCCACAGAGGCTCCATGAGAGGTGAAAACCCAGTTTAACCATAACATACTGGTTTACTTAAAACCTAGAATGTCAGAACCTGTAAAATACCTGATAACACTTAAATGTTGCACTTGAATTAACCAGGGCAATAATTTAATGGATTGCTGAAATGAATTTTAGCAGTTCAGACTCCCCAGAGGATAAATCATTATAACTTTGGTCCCCTGACCTTTCATTCAGCGCAATCAGACCAACATTTCTTTTTATCGGACAGTTTGTTTTATGACCAAATAAGTGCATAAAAAAGGATCCTCAGCCTTGAATGTATAAGAATAGTAAACTCAGAGAATAAACATGGTAAACATGATATCTGCTAAACACTGGCATGTTAGCTTTTCACTGTGAGCTCGTTGGCACGCTTAAATAAGCTTTTAGCTCCATACTCGCAGAGCTGCTAGCATGGCTGTAACCGCTCAGTCTTGTTTACTCTCTTCTGAGAGAGGATGAAATTTGAACAAATGCACTTCTTTGAAAAGAAAAAAAAATGCATGAGAAACAGTCAAATGACAAAATGAATCACAATAAGACAGAAATTCGGGAAGGGAAGTAAGAAAACGCTGACACATGCTGCAGAAAACGTGAGACACTGAACAACCAGAGGGATTCACTACTGGACCAACGGACAGCAAAAAAAAGATTTTTATTTGTTTTTTATTGGTATATTTATTTATTTATATGTGTACAAATGTTTCACAGACAGCTGAATATAACTCCACGCAATGTGATGCCTCATTACATGTATCATTAGCATTCAGGTTGCAGCACAAACGAGACACAAAATGGCAGTGTAGATGTGAATACAGGATTGGAATAAGTGCTTTTTGTATTGTAATTTTAATCAGTATTATAAGAATACTGTAAAGCAAGTATAATAAGCATATAAGCATTTAGGACTTCTCCCTCATTCACAGTTTACATTCGCTTGTATATGTAGATGGGTCTGTTGCAGGAAGGACAGCTATGCTGCACATCCTGACAGGAATCGACGCAGAACGGGATACAGCAGCAAAGAAAACACCTGCAGGAGGAAACAAAGTCAACTGTAACTCTCGAGTTTGTTTTTCTTCAAGTAATGAAGATTTTTATTCAGATTTTAAAAAATCATAAGAAGGAAACCATGACAAAGTAGATAAGCAGCAAGTTTGAACCCAAAATGTTGTTTTTACCCAAAGAGGGCGAGGCCACCACAGATGGCCCAGGTCATCAGGCCGGGCGTGTGCTCAGTCCTGGTGATGACTGTCTGCTGGCAGTGGGGACACACAGTTTGTCCCGGGATTTCATGAAGTGCAGGTCTTACTATCATGTGAGTCACTGTGGATGAGAAATGCACAGCACAAAAAAATATTCATTTGTCTTCATATTCACTTGCAAAAGCTTAAAATGAGGTCGGTGCCCCATTTCAGTATTTGATCACTCTTTCAAAATCTAATTCAGCTTTTACCTATAATCACTATAATTAAAAACATCCTAGACTAGACTCAGTGCACATTCAGCGCCTGGGGCAAGCTTTCTCTGGTGCCAGATTTTATCTTTTTTTTTTTTTCCTCCGCAACTGCACCCCAGATGGCTTTTAGCTTTTCATTTCATCCTACTCTCATCCCCTCCACCTACACTCCACTCCAGCGTACCTCAGTGTTTGAGCATGTTCTGAATAAAGGCTACACACCTACAACTTTTTAAAGGTCCAGTGTGCAAGATTTAGAGAAATTTAATGGCATGTAGCAGCGAGGATTTCAAATTGCAACCAGCTGAAAATTATCCTGGCTCCTTCAGTGTCTCTTCCGTTTCAAAACAAACGGAACAGGTGATTTAAAAAAAGTAAAAACACTGAATAAAGCAGTTTATCGTTGAAAAAAAATCAGTGTTTTATCAACGCTGTTCAGCTGCTCAGAGACAGGCCGCTCACCCATCGCCCAAAATGTGTGCCCACCTTTTATCTCTGATCACATAAGATCCAGACTCAGGAGGCTGTTTTACTGTGAGCTGAATTATCTGCAGAGGTCTCTTCCTCTCCAACAGACCCAGTGATTTAAACTGGTAAAAACACAGAATAAAGCAGTTTCATGTATAATATATATATATATATATATATATATATATATATATATATATATATATATATATATATATATATATATATATATATATATATATATATAAATGGCCTTATCTAATGCCAGTATTTGTTTTGTCCACTCTGGGCAGTCATAACTAGATCTGAGGATAAATTGTATGACTGCACTGACGCAATAACGCCAGCAGAGGCTGCCAATGTGAAACAGATGTAATCTAATAAGGAGCTCCTGTTGTGTTTCTGTCTCTCTATGGCCACTGTCCTGTAATTTCATTTATTGAGGCATACAAACGGTAAAAAAAAAAAAAGGTAAAGGACAGCTCAGATTGTTCCCATTGTGCAATAAGAAACTGTCATTGTCAGACAGACACTATAACATAAAAAAAACTTCAAAATTGATATGAATGTAAATGCACAGAGTTTATGAGCTCTACTAGTGTTGGGTAGCTAATGTACCTGTGTTAGAAATTTGTTACAATGAGCAGTGCTCAAAATGTGGCTGCACACCACAAGACGAAACAATGAACAATAGGTTTTTGTTATGCACAGAGGGTACAAGTCACCCACTGACTTTGTGTGACCGTGCAGTTCTCACTTTACAAACTGCAACGAAAACACATTGACTATGTGCTCACAGATGTGTGAAAACGTCTTGACGCTCTGAGAAATGGTGCATCTCTATTGCGTTTTACATGTGACAGAAATATCTCGGATCAGGTGCCTAATCTCACCTGTTGCCGTTGGTGCAACTGGGGATGGAGCATAAGCAACACCTGTCAGATGAAACACACAAAGCAGAAAGAACAGTTCAGAACAAATTTCCAAAGTGCCTTTGCATAGAATACACGCAAGAGCAGTAGCACAGAGCTACTATTTGCATATGTTTCCTACAGGAAATACAACGCATGATTTAAGAACAGAGGTCAATTTGTTTCCCCAGAGAGAGGTGTAAAATACTTTCAAAAACCCCATTAAAAGCCAAAAATGACAGTTCAAAAGAAGCAGAATTATCAGATACGGACCTCCCTGGTACGCAGCAGGTGGAGGGGCTCCGGGCGAGAGGCCTGGCTGAGGGTACATCCCTGGCACTGTACCCCCGTAGTTGCCAGGCGGCCCAGGGTATGGTGGAGCTGAATCCTGTGGTGGGTATCCCTTTTCCATCTTCAGAGGTCTTTACTGCATATGAGAAATGTTTCGTATCTTTAAAAAATTGGCTCAACTGGCATCCAAGTTAATAAGTAAATGTATAAACTACATATAAACTTACATACATATAAACTACGTTATAAACTAGGATTGTCTTGTTTTGCTGCCACACACACAGACACACACACACACACACAGACACACACACACGCACAAAAAGCAGTGGTGGATTTAAGACTTTTTACGGTCACTTGGAATAAAATTGAAGACCAATTTTACAATAGCCAATATTGAAGGAAGAAAAGCATGATGTGACATCAGTTACTTACGGTTCGGGGGATTCTTAATTTGTTTTTCAAATAAACATTGTACCAAAAAACATGATTTTTTGGTGATGTTAATGCAAGAGACATTCAGTTTGTTTGTTTTTTTAATTACCTATTATTTTGAGCTTTTGCAATGTAATGTCAGAGAAAAATGATCAACAACAAAAGCAATCCTACTCTCCAAGTCTGAGCATTTATCAGACTTTTAAAAGACTACTTTAAGACATTTTAATGCAACTTACGGCCTTATATATAGATTAATGAATTTCATTTAATTTTAAGGACTCCTGGGAATCCGGCTCCCTCCCTTCCTTCCCTATTTTGTAGTTGTAACTAAGATGTTTTGGGGAAATGTAGTAGAGTCATTTATTTAGGAGAAGTAGTGGAGTGCAAGTGAAGTTGAAAGAAATACAAAAAACTCATGTAAAGAAAAGATACTCCCATAAAAAACACTACTGTACTATAACTGTGATGACGTTTTGTTTACTTTGTTACATTTGATCACTGAAAATACAATGTAAACACCATAATGATGTTTACTTTTATAGGTTTGGTTAAAAATGCAGCCAGACATAATTTTTACGAGGTATACTATTTAGTGGTTCGAATCCTGGTAACAGTTCAATGGCTCTTTGTTTTTACATAATTTATTATTAACTCTCCCTCTCTCTTTCTCTCTCTCTCTCTCTCTATATATATATATATGTGTGTGTGTGTGTGTGTGTGTGTGTGTGTGTGTGTATACTATTTTCTAACTATTATCACTGTTAGCATTATTATATTTTTGTTTTGTCATTTTTTAAATCTATTTTTTATGTATTTATATGTTCCCTAAATTTTTGGGTGTCCAGGGAAGGTTGGGTGTTGGTGCTTAAATCATTGTGTGTATATTTACTGAAACATATCAATACAGTTTTGGGAGGAAAAAGGGCAGTCAGAGGAGGAAAAAATAGAACAGATAGTTTAGAAACTAACTGGTACACCTGACAAGCACTTCCTGTGATTAAAATCTACAAAATGTTACCAAAAAATGATCAGATTGAGATTGATTGATTGCAGCAGGAGGAAGTGAAGAACTTAACAGTTTGACTTTTGTGTTCTGTGACGTTTAAAGAGGATCTACACTCCCTAACTGCACGTTCCACATCCTCATTACAGCCCACAACACCGTCCAACAAAGACAGCGGTTCAGGTTTGGAGTCCTGATTCTCACGAACTGCCAATTATAAATCTTTAGCTGCTAAATGTTGCACTATGTTCACTAGTGAGCTGCTAACTGTGTCTGCCTGGTGTTTGGTGCTGAGCAGGTGGCTTACAGAGGGTTTTTAGAGCTTTTTTGACAACAAATCAGAGTAAACTGGCTGGACAGAGGGCTGCACAGGCTGCATTTTTCTTTACTTTTTTTTCTGTAGGCCAACACAGAAGTTAACATTGCCCTGAAAAAAAAAGCCAATCAGATTTTCCATTGGATTTTTTGATTATTGCAGAAAATAACCTTTGTGGCAAATAAACATTTATGATACATTTGTATGTTAATGAACACTGCTTTTATGATTTAATTGGATTTAGGATTTAATTTCCAGATGTAAAAAGCTAATGTGAGACTATAAAAAAAAAAACTACGCCGAGGTGGCATGACTTACCATGCTGAACTACAACCACCTACAACTAGAAGCTGTTAGACCGAATGACACTTTTTTTTTTTTTTTTTTTTTTTTAAAGCAACAACCTTTTTAAAGACATGTGACAGCTTCAACGTTCAAGAGCCACAGGACCACAGAACTTATTTTAGTCATCTGAAAAAGCACCAAAACTCCTTTAAAATACTGACTTTAAGATGAGGAAACCAGAGGTGCAAAAGGACAAACTCATTTCCAGGTTTGCGGACTCATTCCTCTATGGCACAATGTAAAAGCAAACCATTACAAGTCAAGATACAGAAAAGTGCTTAAGTATAATTGGCAGTGTTGTCAAGAACAACCAAACCGAGACCAAATCATGAACAAAGCCACAGCGTGTCAAGACCGAGACTGAAACTGGTGGGCAAGGCAAAGGGGAAACTCATTTGCCACCATGGCCAACATAACAACAAGACAGAAGACAAGTACAGCACAGTAACTATAGCACCAGGCATAGTCACTTAAGGAGTGCAACAGTCCACCACAACAACAATAGTAAAATGCTAAAAGTATTTATACAACTGCCTCCAAAAAATGATAAATAAATTAAAATAATAATAAAAATTAAAATTAAACACTATCAAGAATGTGCGATCTGAGAACAGACCAAGGCAGGATGAGACTAACTCGAAACCATGACCTAACCATGACACACTTCAGAGAAAATGCAAAACATGTAAGCATAGATACTCCTCAGATTAATCAGAAAGATCCAAATTTCCATAAAAAACACAGAAAGAAAACAAAAGAAATGTCCATATTAATGTCTTTAATTGCCATTCTATAAAAATATGTGCGTATGTATAAGCGTACTAGGAGAAACATCTTGATAAAACAATCAAAAGGGATCACAGAAGTTATTTTTACGTGAAAGAATTTTCCTGCGTTTGCTTTGAACAAACAAGCACTAAGGAGCAGTAGTGTAGTGGAGGGCATGCACAGGTATACTGGGAATACCCACCTTTTTTCTGCTTGTTTACAGTATACTGATCTATCAGCCAAAAAGCCTTTGACACTGACACACACACACACACACACACACACACACACACACACACACACATATCTATATATATAAATCATTTCCTTGGTAGCATACCAACCTACTTAGTAGTGCATCAACTTCCTCATCTACCACTACACCACTGCAAAGGAGCTAAAATCAACTTAAACATCATCATTCAGCACTCCTTTTGTGCACAGGTAATTAATTGATTAACCCTACAGCTGTGTTCTTAAAAATACAAATTCTGAGTTCTTTTTTAGAGAACAAAACTACACTAAGTGGAAATGTGGAAAATGCCAAGAGGAGACAACATTTGTTGTATTGAGACCAAGATAAACCTCTAGTACAACAGCACTGATTAGTGTCAAAACAATGTACTCAGTGTATAAAAATATTCCCCCTGACTGTATATTCTATTCTATTCTATTCTGTTACTGCAATTTGGTGTTGTAGTTGCTCAGGATGAAGCTAATATAAACTTCTTATTTACTGATAGCAGTCACTCCATCTATAACAGTACATCATCCATAAATAATAAAGTAGTAATAAGTAATAAGTAAGTAATAAGTAGTCATTAATGTTGTGAAAAAGAAAATACACTTCGCCCTGGAATATAGAAGTATCAAGTGGCAATAAAAGCAAATACTACAGCAAATTCCTTAAAATTCTACAGTATTTGAGCAGCTGTATTCAGTAACTTTCCACCATTGAGGATGTTAAACTGTAGTATTGCAACAGAAGCTATTGGTCACTGACAGGCAGATGGAAACAGAGAACAGAAGCAATCAACCATGTCAGTCATTTGCTTAGTGGAAGAGGCATGGGGCAATAGAGCTTGAGGTTTAAAGCACTTTGCCCTGATAATGCTGCTCTGTACTCATCCAGATGCTAAAGAGCTGGTTTCGGAGATGATGTGGCCAGCATATTTAAGTGCTGTAGTTTGATATTATAGAAGAATGTAGTGCCACAGTGTACGCTGGTCAGTCTGCCGCTCACAGCGAACAGGCCCAGTCCCTGCAAGACTTCCTCTGTCTCATCATAAATCCATCCTAAATCAATTAGAGCAACATGAGCCACATGCATTAATTCACCACTGCACGCACTTACGCCTCGCCCCGTTTTGTTTGGACGATGTGGCTGGATAAAGGTTACATCACCGATTTCTGACCGAAAAACATAACTACAGTTATTATTATTTTTTTTGTATCTTTTCTATACAGAGGTGAAATAAAATCAGCTAAACAAGTTTTAACAAAACAGAAAACAGAAAGCTGGTAACATGATGGCAACAGACGCTGATTATATAATCACAAATGTTTGAAATTAGATTTACTTACCTATCACTTTCTGTCAATTTAAGAGAGAGTCACACACCCTCTGTGGTTGAGCTGCCTTTTCCTGAGTGAGGCAAACGCAGTAAAAGCAAGAGTACTGACGGAAGAAAAATAGAGGAAGGTATTTCCTGTATTTCGGTGGAGTGACTGTAGTCCTACAACTTCACGATGCCCCCTCCCCCTTTCCCCTCCCTTTAATTCCATGAAAATGGGTGGGTCTGACCATAATGAACTGAATGGCATAACAGCGTTTGTTTTTAAATTCTGTTCAAATAATGACCAGTATGGCTATAAGAGTCATGAATACAGAACCCAGAAAAAAAGGGGAAGAGACGGGTATTTGCCAAGAACAAAGATTTCTTTGTTGACCTCAGATAACGCGTCATTTCACTGACCAGCCACTGACTAGTCAGCAATCCTGGAAAGTCACATTTATCAACATATATCTGAGTAAATTACATTAGAGAACACTGTGACTCAGACCACTTCAGGTCAAAGGGCCCAAACGTTTCTCAAGATCAATAAAAGAAATTACAATTGTTTATGAGATGTAAAATATTTACCAACCTCCACATCTACTCATCGTCTTTTAAAGACATCCTGTTTCCTGTTGTCTAATGCTATCTCAGTCTGACTTACTTAATGAAAATCATGTGTGTGTAGTTGGAAAAAAACACAAGGCCAGCCCCCCTTCTTCTCACAGACAACTTTGCGTTTTAACTGTTAACGTTCAGTTAGACCAAGTGTGAAATTCAGCTGACAGTTTTTTTATGATAAAGTGAAAGTTGTCTCATCTGCTCATATGGAAGCTACATAAGAGAAACTGTGAGTATGTGAATTTTTAAGGCCAGTGAATAGTTAAGGGAATACTTTCCCCCCAAAAATGACCATTTTGTTGTTATGTTGTTTTCTGTCTTCTCTTTTCTCTCTCTCCCTATTTCTTTAACCTGTTACCTGCCAAGGGGCTGCGGATGTAAATTAGCAATTGTGCTAACTCCTGCATATTTACATATTTATTTTATATTGATGTTCATTAATATGCTGTGTCCCTTTAAATAAATAAATGGAATGAAATAAATAATAAATTAATCAGGCTGTGTAACATGAGAAAAGTGAAGAAAACTTTTTTTTTCTCGGATTCATGGAAAACGCAACCATAATGATTTACTGACTGACTGGAAACCACATATAATAGCAACAATATGTCAAAACCTCTGTTTACAAACTTTCACACAACTTGCATAGTATAATCCAGGTCTCATTTATCCAGTTGTATGCTCATTATTTCTCAAACTCATTTTTCCCTGACTGAAACTGAAGCCTATCTTTGCTCTCTTCAGAGTCAGACTCCAATGTTATTTTTTTTTTTAATTAAAAGCAGGTAGAAGGTAGATTTATTTGTCATTTTTTAAACAAATTAAAAAAAACAAAATTAGATTAGTCCATGCTCCTGCTACTTTTGGGAGTTGAAGGATGAGTTGATTTAAAATCACCAGCTACTATGAAGACTCCATCTGATTGCTTGGACATGTTGCTGCTGTTGGCATCATGTAATTCCTGCAGTGCATTTTATTTAATATGCATCACGGTTTTGTGCATGGGTTTGGTAAATACAAAGCAAGCTTGGGCAGTATCTGCTTTTGATACCTTCATACCTTCCTGAAATTTAACTGGGGTATACAGTATATGACGGTATTAATGCACAGCTTTTACAGTATAATTAGTATACAGAAATTCACAAAATGTCAACAAGGTACTTTTTTTAAAGAGTATTTTTGGGGCTTTTATTGCCTTTAATGGACAGGACAGTTTAAGCATGATGGGGAGAGGGAGGGTGACATGCAGCAAAAGGTCGAGGCCGGAATCAAACCCGCGGCTGCTGCGGCGAGGATACAACCTCTGTATATGGGGCGCCGCTCTATCCACTGAGCCACCAGGTGCCCCAACAAGGTACATTTTTACACATAGTTTCCATATTAAACAAAGTCAAGAGACAATCATACACCTTTCAAATTCACATTTCTCTCTTTCACCAAACTATAACTAGCCTAATTGTCTCGTTAATTTGGGGTAAAACACACTAATTTGAACTAGGCAAACAAAATAAAACTCATCGAAACCATGTCAGGTATACGTTCTAGTCTTTTAGTTAGTTAGTTTAATATTCCAATAATCCCGAATTCTGGAAGGGTTTAAATTAACCCTTACTTCACAGAGTTCTGATGCTAGTGGCTGGCCGTTTACAGTCCTGTGACGTTATCCCCTTCACCACCAGCTCTCTATTCACCAGTAGAGACTGACCTCTAGTAAATGCTGTGCACTACATACAATGAGTATAACACAAAGAGGAGTGCTTGTACTTTTGACGATGCTGAAAATCAAAGCATTAGGATTTTTAAGAACCCTAACACCACACAAGCCTAGTACTGAGCATTCAGCTGAACAGATATAAGGATTACACTGCACATTTGTATGAGAGCTTGTTAAAGATGATTAAAGAAGATTAAAACATTTTAATTACTAAAGATGTATCTCTGTAGCAACATACAAGCTATGTACCTACAATCAAATTGCACACAAACAGCATAAATTTGACAATTTATTGGAGTCCTGTTGTTCTCCCTGGATTTCAATTTTTGAGTCGCTTTCTTGGATCGCATGACTTACACTCTATGCTCAGATAGACCAGAAGTCAGTCTGATTGCACTTGGTAGCATGTTATTTGAATTTTTTTAATATGAAGTTTTGGACTTGAATCTGGCCTTGTTCATTTGAATTAAAATTCAAATACTTCTGTCACTTATCTGCTTCCATAGTCATAGCCATAGTTATAGTCATTATGATGGGAAAGATCAGTGGGTAGTTTACCCAGAAAATAAAATGGAAAATTACTGGTATAAAAGGTCACTTTTATGGTCTTGCGAAACAGTATGACTCATGTGAAGGAGTGTGGCTTCAAGCCACCTGCAGAGCAATTTAAATTTCAGTTTATAGTATTACAATGAGAAACTAGGATAGTGCACTTTGTGTAAGGCAGATCTCTGCCAGGCAGCCGAATTCTCAATGATCAAGCTGATCGTAGCCACTCTAAACAATTCTTGAAATTCCAGCAGATGAGCCAAAGTACTTTTCAGACATTAGAGTATAATTATGAGCATGAATTTATGTTTAATAAGCAAAACACAGCTATAAATCTTTTTTCCATGTCACAAATTACTGATTTTCTAACATATTAACTCCAACTATAGGTCACAGCACAACAAAGTAAGAATAAACTCCATTAAAACAAACAAAGAAAGTAACAATATAACTGCTAAGCCTTCCTAATGACCATGTCAACAACATCTCCAAGGCTATATAACTGTACAAGCAAAAACTTTGTTCTCCAAGCATGGTATAATACCATGCAGAGAAAGGACCAAAACCAGGTCGCAGCCTGTACACGACCCAGCTGCACCTGTTGGAGTTGTCCCAAATAGTATGTATAATAAAAACTAGATGCAGGACCCCTCAATGCACCTATTTAGTCCAATGTTGTTGCTTTCCTGGCGCACATGCCCAGTTTATTTCTACAGTATGTGGCCCGCTGAATATGTGCAGTGTTTCACCTGCTGGCTTTGCCCACGAGTTACTGCTCAGCTGACAGACATTGTGATGGTGTCAAAAATGTTAAATTGCTTCACTTGGCTTGAGGAAAGCTTTGCAAATTTAATCCTTCAAGGATCAAACATTCTGAACAGAACGAGTCAAAACTGACCTTGTTTGTATTTTAAGCTGTCCTTTCAACAGCTTTACAGACTTCTCGATAATACTGGTGGTCTATGGAAAATCTTTTTTTTTTTTTGGGACCATGGGGTACTGTTTTGCCACAATACCACAAGTGGCCACTCAAAAAATTGGAACCAAGGCTGAGCAGTGTTTCTAAAGGCCTGAGTTGTCTCTCCTGGCTCACTTACAATCAAGGTGGCAGCAAGAAAGGGACGAGGCTAGGGAGAGGCCGGGGTAGCACGGGCCACCCCTGAAATCTGATTAGCCGACCCGGGTGCCACCCCTTTCTGACTGGCTGTCTGCCCCGCTAGTTTGAACTGTTTGACAAGTAAACTGAAAAAGTTTGTTCACGCAGGTTTGTTTATCTGATTTTTTTTGGCACTTTCATTTTTTTCGTACTTTATTCTTGATATTGTTCTATTTACTTTTGGAGGATTTTTTTTTTGAAGCGTGGAGTTGGGAGTTGACAACTGTGAATCACGTCAAGTCCTTAAGAACATAATCATAAATGTGCACATAAAATATGGCTGACTAGTCTAATAGTTTTCAAGAGTAGCTGCAGACAGCAGAAAGCACACACACACACATCGACTCAACCAAGTACATGATCCCCACAGGCTTATGTAACAATAAATAATCAAGATAAAGTAAAGCAATATGTGAATAGTTCTGTTCTACCCAATCAGGATTTCTCTTATACCTCTGAGTTATTGAGAAATGTCTTACTCACTAAGTGAGTGTGAATGATCCACCTCTAAACACATGACTTTGACATATGAAGGCCTGGTGACAGTCAGAAAGAGGTCACAGGACTATCACAAGCACTTTGCATACCACATCTGGAATGCACTATAGCCACAGTGAAAATTACAGGCCGACATTGAGAGGCAATCCAGAGAAAATAACTGCGTATTTTTCATATACAGCCACTAGAGGTCAGCAGAATCACATTAAAATTGTTTGAAACTAGTCCCCCCCACCCCAACTTCCTTCACAGGGAAGCATAATGTGGAGTCAACTGAGGACACTTCAACAGGATGTCTACCAGAGCACACAGAGAGCGTCCAAGAATCCCACACCCAGGAATTCGGACTCGCAGGGAACCTAGATTTGTTCATTTTTATCACAGTCTAGATATTACTTGTATAACTTAGAGGTGTTTATTTCAGTTATGAGAAAAAAAAAGGATAGAGGATCAGAAAGTAAATTAAATACAAAGAAACTCCAAAGAGAGTCAAAGGCAGAAGAGAAGATACCTGCTGTTTTTGCTAAACTTAACATGTCTTTTAGCCACTTTTTAGTCCCTTTCAGCTCTGAAAAGTTGATTATGAAAGACAGCAGCCCGGATGGGAGGAGGCGCAAAGTTTTTCCTGCACGATAATCATGTGTTGGTGTGTGTAAGTCTAACTGGTAAGGTGCAGCTGGTGGGAAAAGATAAAGAAAGAATGACCTTGGGTGAAATTTGAGAAAACTGTTGATAGCTGCAGCTTATGATTGTTACTTCAAAGTTTCCCTGTTCAATGGCGCCTCCACGTGAGTGAAGCTGTGATGGCACATGATCTCACATAATTCATAACCATTCAGAAACTCTGTGACTGCCTTGTACTATTACTTTTTTTTAATGATCCAGAGAAGATATCGTTTGTCTTGTGTTCAGAATGCAAACTTTGTATTTTTGAATCTGTATTATGCTTGCCTGCATACCTGAAGATTAGGAAACATTGTACTTAAGAACAAGAGTTTTATTTGTTTGTGTCTCGGTGCTTATTTAGTAATGTTGATCATATGACATGGCATTAATAAACACGAGAGACTGGACATCATACGTACCTTCATTTCTTTAGGAGTAGGCTGTATGCAGGGGCATCTTTGTAAAAAGGCTCATGTTGTCCATATCATGCAACTCTTCTTAAACAAAAAATCGCAGGAAGATGATAAACAATGGACCATTATTATGGGATTCCTCTAGTGAGGATACAGCGACCCGCAATGTAAAACAAATGCAAGTCGGGGGCGTAAAGAGGCAAAGCACAGCCCCCCTTTTTACTTCCTATCCCCTTACTCGGACAAGGCCCATCAACTAATTCATCCTTCATTTGATCTCAACTACACATCCGAAATGTTTCGTTGCTGCATTTCGCATTGTTACGATGCCATTGTGTTGAAAAAATCTGTCCACAGACAGACAGACATTTCAACACCTGGCCAAATACTCAAAACAGCCTCTGGTAGTTCCCCTTTAACAACTGTCACCACGACCAAATTTTGTCATGATGACACACACGCACACACACACACACACAGACTCATAAAATGAAAACAATACTATCTGTTGCAACATTGTCATGGCTGGCAAACATGACTGTGAACGCTTTTAAACGTTTTTTTCTTTTTACAGTTTCAGTCCTTTTTATAATACAAGCGTACAAAACATACGACACTGGGACATTCACATGTATCATATCAAAGCACCTAAAGAGCCGTAGTATGTGAGCTGACTTTGTCATGGGGAGGCGGAGGGGATGGTGTCACCTCGACAAGACATCTGCAAAGCTGCAGACCTCTGTTCGAGAGCAACAAACAACAGCACCAGTTCTTTATTTAGCGAGTCATTGCTGTTTCTGTCAGCTTTTAGGCTCCAAATGTGGCTGTTTTGTCATGAATCCTGCATGGAGATAGTGCCGTGAAAAGCTGATATTTTTTTACCAAAACAATGCTGCTTTAACCTGTTTTGGTATTTTAAGCCAAAACATGATCTTTTTCCTAACCATAACCAAGTGGTTGTTGTGCCTTATCCTTATCCACGTTAAACACAGCGTTGTTGAAATGTAGAGATTCAACGAATCGACTACAGAGTGATTTTCTAAATGTAAGGCATCCATAGGTTGCAGAAACGTCCAATGCCAGCATTGTTTGGCGACTGGATTGGAATAAACTAACAGTACAGGGTCAGAGGTAGAGTAAGGACATACCTGAGGGACGAGTCTATACTGGTGAGTCCATACCTCCAGTGATCCACAGCTCACTCCCCGTGTGGTCAGTGATATTGTGGCAGTTTTCATGGATGGATTCTTGATGGGATGCGAGACATGCATGGACAGGATTTATACGCACACTGTCTGGAGCCTGGAAGAGACAAACCCATATACCAATAAGGAAATGTCTTCAAGGACAGTCAGACACAAAGCAGATTTTCCTCTCTCACTTTTCTCCGTAGTTAGCTTCCTAAAAAAAACAGACTAATAATCTTTTCACAGCATTATGGCCCTCTTGTCTGGCCTCCACGCCCTGATGGCTGCTCGACTCCCCTCCACCTTGTCATCTATTTTTTGTCCTCAATCTTTCATTCTAGTTTCTTGTCACAGTGTACCCTCTATACAAGCTTTGGTTAAACAAATGGTGTTCTGAAAGTAAAAGATAAGCAGCCGTAAAGATGTGGACCAGGATGAACAGAGGCAGGGAGCTGGGGGTGAACAGCAGGACATCAATCAATATCCAGGTTCAAATAAAGATGACAAAAATGGGAGTTTGTTTGTCAGTGGAAAGTCTTTTTAATGTACAAATTGCTTCACGTTGGCCTCAGTTCTACAATGAAATTGGCTGCTGTTAATGCACAATAACGTCTTCACAGTGTCAGCATTTTTCTCAATTAAAAAATCTGTAGAATCTATTAAGGTAAAAGGTTTTCAACAGCACGCAGTTTAAACGTCCAGTGTGCAAGATTCAGTGGGATATATTGGCAGAAATGGAATATAATATTATGAGTTACGTTTTCTTTAGATTATAATCACCTGAAAATAAGTTGTTGTGTTTTCATTGCCTTAGAATGAGCAGTTTATATCTTCATAGGGTGTAGATACATCTATAGAGTGCACCATGTTTCAGCAATTGCTTGGAACATGCAAATAGTTGTGGCCACAGACATGTTTTGCGAGGTCACAGGGCCTCCTGCCATGGTTATTGTAAGTAGGTGCTTGGCTATCAAGAGCATTGGAGAAACACTGATTTGCAGTGGCTTTCTTTTTCTTCTACAGGTTTGAATCACTGGATTTTTTTTTTTTTTTTTTTTTTTGGAGAGGAGGAGACCTCTTTGGATAACTCAGCTCCTGGTAAAAAGCTCCTGAACGATGAACACTGAAATTTTTAACCTGGAGTTCAGGCTTGGCACATATAAGAATTTCAGATGGTTCCAATCTGTAATCCTCACCATTAGATGCCACTAAAAGTTACACTCAGCTCCTTTAAATGGTGTTAACTGTGATTCCCCAATGGTGGCTGCTTGGTTCAGCGATTCTATACATAAACTATTTTGAGTGTGTGGCTTTGTGCACTTGAGTGTATCGTGATGGCACAACAGCAAACATATGAGCTTAAGTACAGCAACAATGTAAGGGTTTTAACATCTACCTTTGCACTCTGGAGATATCACACTGTGATCCACAGGGGGGAGCAAGAGAGCAGAGAAAATAGTGCCAGACTATTAGAGGCTGCCAAACCCTGAGTGCTTCTCAAACCTTTTAACTTTCCAATCTTTCATCTTAAGTCATTGTGGGATATCTGATGACTCTGTTCTCAACTAGCACCAGTTCGGCTTTTACAGTAACACTGGGATGTCTGGTGAGAAAGTCTGCACACTTCAATAACAGTGGGTCAGGTGTGGTTCTGGTTCAGGTCTCAGTTTAATGCTCCTGCATGCTATTCAGTGCTACTGTATGTGTAAAGGAATGCAGCAACCTTTTGATAATGAAAATTAAAGTGACTTATCTTTCCTCTGTGGTTGCGGGGCCATACCTTGAAAACCTCTATTATCAGTATGATAAGAAATTATCTTAAATAGCGTGTTTTCTATTCTTCTAATTTTACAAACACTGACAACAATGTGAGCTGTGTTTGTTAAGCCATTTAGTCATAAAAGCGTGGTTTAGACTGCAGAAGGTGACACATAGAAACAGTGAATACTGAACTGACAAAGGAGAAACACTCAACAAAAGAATCAGTGACAGTTATGATTGTGGCATCGGAGAAGTAGTAGTAGTAGAAGAGAAGTAGAGGAGCTACTCTGTTAGTTAATCATTGCACCTGCCCTGATGCCAAACTGATCTTTATATAAAACTAATTTTCACCTTCAATTTGAGTGTTGACATCTCAAAACTTAAGACATTTATTCTGCTATACAACGACCAAAGACCTTAACTAAATACCAGTCAAAAAAATTTCTTTGGTATTTTTGGAACAAAAAAGACCTGCTCCATTATGTCAACAAATACTCAGTGTCTACTGGGTTGTTTTTTGTTGAAAATAGTAAGTTGTGTTTGGCCTAACTATGAAAAGTCCTGAGAAATGAAAGCAACATCCTGCAACTACAGGAAGAGGTGTACGATTAAGGGGGATTTGTGGGCAGAAATTGAATATAATACAATATGTGTGCTTCCTTTAGTGTAAAATCACCTGAAAATAAGATTAGTTGTGTTTTTGTTAGCTTAGAATAAGCCCTTTGCATCTCAAACAGCACCTCAGCTCCCCAAATGTGATGCCAAAGCATCTCAATCGCCCTCTGATGGCCAGCTGCTAGCAAAGGGGACATGGACCGACCTATAAGACTAAAAAATACATGACAAAACCATTTGTCCCAAACATGCTTTCTGTCATTTTAGGTATTTATATCATGCTGATAAAAGTTTAAGTGTTGATTTTTCTGGTACGATTGTCTTTAGTTATTTGATACTATATAATGGGGATTTCATGTCATGACTGATAGCTAGTGTGTCAATCTGTGTGCTTACGATCAGTGGCGCATTCCCAATTTGGTGGGAACTTGAGACCGCTGAGGTTGCTACTGCAATGGCGTCACCAGCTCAAGACAGCAGCAGCCATATCCCGGACATTTTGGCTTCATTTTTGAACAGTCTGAGTGTACCTTAATTTACAGTCTATGGTTTATTTCATGTTTGTGTGTTTGTTTGTTTTTTATTTTTATTTAATATCAGTTTATCCAAGTTGGTTCTAATGATGTGATGTGCAATGGGACATCAAAAGACAAATAAAGTAAAGAGTTTTATATAAACCCAACAAATTGATTAATTTATCCTTATTTGTGATATATTAGGTGTATTGTGATATATTACTGCATTCTATAGAGGTGATAGTTATTATAACACAGTATATTGCTTCCTGTAATCAACAAAGTGAAAAGTGAAAAATCAAATGGAAGTTAAGACCTTTTGCCTTGGCAAGACCCTTATTGTTCTGCAGAAGGTGCAAAGGCATATATAGCACCTTATTATCCAAGCCTACGGCAAAAGTATGTGTATGTGCCCGACTGGTGCGTACACACTATTATGTATCAGAAATTATGAACTGTTTAAAAGTTAATCCACATTCCCTTTCAATAATTTTGTTAGCAGGTTAAATCGGCTACATTTACTTCTCCATTGCTTAACCTGACACAAGACAATTATACTGTCTGAGATGAGAGCCTGATACTCCCTTAATGCATTCATCTCACATCTGGAAGATAAATAGCTCATTCAGAGATAGACAATAGGAAATTTTTAGATGACTTTAAGATTAAATTATATGTGAGTGTGTGCAAGCAACTGGAAGTAAATTGGTTTCAATTAGGAACAGTTATTTATAGCCCTTTGTGGATTAGTCCATGTTTTCAAAAGCATATGTACTGTTCATCCTAAATCTTGGATCCCGTTTCCTTTAAAGTATCTCACACCTACCTTTCATATCCAAAGAAAAACAAATGTCATTTTCAAACATAAAGAAAGCCCCACCCTCTTTCCCACCTGTACTGTGCATCACACATTGTTCTGCTGCAGCACTAAAACCCAATTCCTGTTCAGCATCCTGTAACACATTTACAGATTTCAGCTATTGATGGGTGGGCAAGCCGTTAAGTACACAAACATGACGGATGAGAAATAAGCTTAAGTACAAGGTTGCGTCATACGTTGCAGTTCCTGTCACTGCCTACACAAGCGTTGTAAAATATCTGAATTATTTTATTGACCATGCATGCAACTGATAAGTAAATGGAAGTGAACAACGGATACTACTCCCCCTCCTACACAAACACTCCTCCAACTCAAGGACATGCGCATTAAATGTTTGATTACTAGCTATTTGAGGAAGAAGGTCAGAAAGGGCGGCAACAAGGGAGCGGTCAAAGGTACACATTCACCGCATACTTTCTTGGACTGACAGTTGCACTAACAGGATGAGGGGCGAGGACTGAAGAGACAAAGAGCTATTTGAAAAAAAAATCGACAGGAATAGAGGACACGAGCCAGTGAAAGACTGTCTAAGTATAGATCCGTCCAGATCCACAGTAAGCTGTCCACAGGATTACAATCACCATGGTTACACTGGACTTTGGGAAACTGACTGCGCCAGTGGGCATCGTGCGGATACTGGAGGTGATTTTCACCTGTATCTCCTTCAGCCTGGTGGCATCAGTGGGCCACACGACGCAGTCCTTCTGGACTTGGTGCATGTTCACATGGTGCTTCTGCTTCTGCGTCACTCTGCTCATACTCATCCTGGAGTTCATCAGCCTCGGCAATAAGTTGCCCATCTCCTGGGAAGATTTCACTGCCGCTTATGCCATGTTGGCTACTCTAATGGTGCGTGCCATTATTTTACTCTCCTGTTATCTGTCTTTGTCTACAGATCAGTGGTGCCCCAAGAAACTTTTTATAGTGGTGGCCAGACGCCACTGAAAATCACAGGGCGGTGCACCAAAACTGAAAGCCATAACTGAATTTCAGCAATTCAATTATGCTGCTGTAGTATTGGCTACAGTTGAAAACTCTTGGTATGGAGAGTTAAGTATCAAATACTGATATACTTCAATTTATTTTAAGTTAATGTTACTATTTATGATGATGACGATGTACACAGACTGATAGTGGTACAGTTCTTATTTTGAGTTAATCATATGTGTTATGTATCTGTTTATACATGTGTTTGGTCATCTATTGTTCAAATAAGCTGGTTGGCTTACTTTATTTGATTGACATATGGCTTTAATCTGAAGGAGTACGTAAATAGAGCATGAAATGGAGCATTATTTAGCCCCCTGACTAACAAGCTATACCGGCATTGTTGATATTAATGGATGGCCTAGGTTGTCTAGTTTCACAAGATACCGATACTTTCACGTTAGCTTAAATAATGAGTGCACCAGTGCCTCTTAAAGCCAGTAATGTCTGCCTCTAACTGTTTTCACCAGGGGGGCAGCCACCCCCACTGTTACAGATGATTTGAGGACAAAACTGTTGCAAGTAGACTTGTCGCTGAGGTTACTGTCGTTGGAAATACTCTTTATTTTAGCTAAGAAAAGAGAGTTAAAACAAAACAAATAAGCACAAATTTGAAATGAATACAGTATCAACAAAAGTCAAGATTTTTGAGTGAAAACATAACACAATATACTCGCAATCCTTAATACAAGCTAAACAGAAGGGTACCCAAGGAAGCGAAGCCACATCCCCCCAAAACTCAATGATGCAGTTGTTGAGAAAACAACTGTGCAAGCTGTGTTTTCCAACATAAATACTTCAGCAGAATCTTTAATTAACAAGTTTTAGGGTCCGATTTGTAGGGGGAATCTATTAGTAGAAATGGTATATGGCCATCATAACTATTTTTTTCATTTAGTATATTATAACCTGAAAATACTGCTTGTTGTGTTTTCATTCCCTTAAATTAAGGGGAAGGAAGTCCACTTCAACTGAGTCTGCCATGTTGTTTCTACAGTAGCCCAGAACAGAAAAACCAAACACTGGCTCTAGACAGGCCCATTCGCATTTTTTTGTCAGTCATCATAGTTGTCCTAAATGGTTGCACAATTCTGCGGCCTCACCACCAAATACCACAAGATCCTAAACACTGGACCTTTAATCACCCCATATCAGAGCTTTAACTGGACACGTGGGACTTCTTTTTTATACAGCCACAACACCCCAAAACATCTTTAGATATTCATGTTTTACTTTGACATTTGGCTTTTGTAGCTATGCATGTTTACTATTTACTAATGCTAAAGGATTTACACAACTTGGCTCTTGTTGTACTCATAATCCACACTTGGTTCATGTGTGAGTACTGCAAAAGAAAAGGAAATATTAAGAGTGTATCCTAAAGACAAAATCATTTTACTTTTGCGTCTCATCTTTCTCCTATTTAGGTGCTGGCAGCATCCATTATCTATCCCTACTACTACACTTGCCCAAGTTGCGGCAAACAGATTGGTGCCACTGTTATTTCCTGTCTGGCCTTCATCCTGTACGCTGTTGAGGTCGGGTTAACTCGGGCTAAAGCTGGTGAGATCACTGGATTCATGTCCTCAATCCCAGGCCTCCTCAAGGTTCTGGAGGCCTTCGTGGCCTGCATCATCTTCATCTGCTTGGACAGAAGTCAGTACTCTAATTATCCAGGGCTCCAGTGGTGTGTTGCTGTCTACTCCATTTGCTTCATTTTTGCCCTCCTTGTCATTATTCTCACTATCGGCCGCCTTCTTCATCTCTTCCCCATACCGTTTGACAAAATCCTGACAGTCTGCAACGGATTAGCGGTGTTGATGTATCTCACAGCTGTAGTCATCTGGCCGCTGTACAGCTTCAAGAACAATCCCAGACCGAACTATTGCTCAGGATTCAGAGGATGTCCCTGGGATAATTTAGTGGTTATCTCTTTCATGACTGCTTTTAATCTGGGTACTTACATTGCAGATACGATTTATTCTTTTAAGCTGCAGTTCTTCCACACCACAACATAAGCTGCTAATCGTCTTATATTTTAGCTGTTGAAACAAAGTTGATAAAGCAGTTTACATTCTTTATTTTTGGTATTTTCACGGTGATGCCAACACACTGGTTCGTTGTGGATTTTGGATGAGGGTGACTTTTATCTGTTATTATTAGGGATAAAATTGGATTTTTTTTGCCGATATCCAATGTAACAATATAAAACTCATTTGGCAGATGACCAATATCAATATATCTACTTTTTCCCACATAATTGTAGTGATCATCAAGTCATATTAAAGTTATCGTATTACACATACTCTTATCATGATGGCACACGAGCAGATGGAGACATAAAATAATGCTTTTCAATGTTTGTCATATTCAATCATTGTGCAAAAAGTGTCACTGGTCATTTTAGAGCTGATACTGGCAGTTTCCAATGACATGCTCATATTATCAGTATGTTTGCCGGTTCTGATATTTCATTTCGAAGCCAACATCGGCTGTTACAAATGATGTGCCGATATTATTGTGCATTCCTAGTCTTAATGATGACTTCTTCGAGGACATAAAACATATGTGACTGTGTCTAAGGGGGTAGGTTTTGTTTTAGCATCGACATATGAGACTGGTGGTTTGGGGGTCCAAAACACTGAATTTCCTGCATTCTGGTGAATTTTAATGCATTGAATGAATGCAATGAATTTTAATTCCTCATCTTTGTCAATTTGTGGTGTAAATGTCTTTACTTTTGTCAAAATAAAAGTCCTGAAAAAACATCTACACCTATGACTTTTAATGTCAGGAGGATGTAAGCCCAATCCTCTTTACCTGTTCTTTCTTCTTGATTTTTATTCATTGGTACAATTGTTGTGACTATGTATGCAAACTCATCCAGTGCATATTCTCGTCAATCTCAATGTGTGAAATCTGAATAAAAATCTGAATGAAGTGTGGAGTTGTTCTGCCTTCTTACATCATCGTGGGTGTGACTATTATTGGGTTGTTTGAGCACCTCAGTAACAAATAACACCTTGACATAATGAATGACTAATCAATGAGTAATGTGTTCAGTGGTTAAATAATCTGTTTAATGGTTAACGGGTACAGTGGGATCTCTCCTCTCCTTCTAAAATGATGTTTGCACAGGCGTGTCAAAGTGAGCATACCCTGAAACACAGCAGCTTTTATTGATGGCAGCGTGATTCTTATCACTGTACTGCTTCGATAGATTTTTATACATGTACTGTAAATGAATTTTTAGGAGTTTTGATACTTTCTGCATAATGTGGCGACTCTTGACACCCCGCCCCACAAAACGTCTCTAATGCATTACCAGTCATGATGTATAAATTTACATTAATTCATTTATTTTGAATGTGCTTTAATTTAACTTCCCACTTTAGTGTAAGTAGTATATGTAAGTTTAATACGGAGATCTTCTTTTTTTTTGCAGAGGCAAGTAGCAGACGTCATCTCTGCCTCATACCTCATTCATTGGAATAATCAAAAAAAATTGTGCCTGACCATTTTGCATGGTTTTACTGATCTGATTCCTTAACTCCTTCTTAGCAGCATGATTTGGTTCCCAAATGGTCCGGCCACAGGGTCAAGGTTTCTCCTTAGTCATTACTTGAAGGTCCACAATTCAATAAATTCAGCTGCATGCGTGCATTTGGCCATATTGTCGAGCTAGTTCGCTGCCGGTTATTTAGTCACTCTGTAGCAGGAAAAGGAACTTCAAAATAAAAGTTCTGTGATGGAAATTTAGTGCATTTCAAAATAAAGTGGATTTACAAAGTTGATATGTGTCTAAGTCACTTGCGATCCAATCAGAACAGACCTCCAACCAACTTTTAGACAACGACCCACAAGTTGGGAACTACCGGTGTAAATGCTCTGAGCAATAAAATACACGTTCTTTGTAGTGTCCATGTTGTTTTCACATTACAGTGTAAAGCCCTTGAACAAATCCAAATTGGATAAATTTCATCCAAATAACACAGGAATACACCATTGGCTTTTACTGGCTGAGGTCTTGACTCAATACTAGCGAGTGGGAAAAGTAAAAAGATTCATGAGCACTCAGATGTTCGACAATCTGACCCAGCAACTCAAAAGAGTTGTTCAAAAAGATCTGTTAGTTCATTTTTATTCATCACTAGCAGCAATAGTCTGCAATCTTGCAGCTCGACTTCCCCTTTCCTTTGCTGCTTACCTCTTTTTTTTCCCAAACAACAACAAAAAAACTCACTCTTCTGTGTTGCCAAATTTAATTGATGAAAGGAAAAAAATTTGAGTAGAGGTGCTTGCATATGTGTATATTTAGCCCTCTTCTAGCAATATAACTGAGGCATATGAGTAATTGGTGAGGGTTAAAGACTGATTTGCCTATCTTTATGACATCTGGGGAGGTAAGTTACACAACCTTTGAACAGTCTGAGTATTGGTGCTCCTACAAAGTCAAATGGAGAGACTAAGTAGATAATAAAATGATCTTGTAAATACAAATATATAAGGAGAGGGTGACAGAAAAAAGACCCAGAGGGAAAGAAAAGACAGAGTGAAAGCCATGGCAGGATAAAATTCTACAACTATGTTAGAATAAGAGCTTCTGTTATCACATCCTGGGTGAGTTTTCTTTATCTCTTTGGTACAGTTTGCGAAAAGATGAATCCAGGCAATATAAACACCGATGTGATTAAAGATGATCACAAAGCATAAGTGAATGAACTACTGGAATGTAGTTTTTTGTCTGTTTTGTGTGAGGACTTTAAGGTAATCTATAAAACAGCGGTTCCCAACTGATGATACAAAAGTGGGTCGCAGGTCCATTCTGAATGGACCCCGATGGATTTGTGAATGTGTTAAATTGTTAATAAAAAAACAAAAGCACTTTATTTTGAAGTACAGCAATCTTAAGGCACAGGGCTTTTGTTTGGAAGTGCCATTTCCCTTATTCTTGCAACATGTTTTATTTCTTTTTATTCTAAGCCTGTGTGTTTTTTACATTTTGTGAAATAAATGTGATGGGGTCATTAATCTAATGTGTAGACCTTGACCTACGAAACATTTTACTCTTTATAGCACCTAAAGGAGACTCTTCATTCCATAAAATCCAGAAAAAAAAATAAGTCCTTCTAGCTTTGACACTACCACTGAACAACAAATCAACTCAGTTTATTCAAATTTTATTCATATAGCCCAATGTCACAAATCTCAAATTGCCTCAGGAGGCTTTCAACATAAGACACCCTCTGCCTTTGTAATCTCAGGGCAGATAATAAAAGAAACTTTGCCAAAAAAAAAAAAATCAATGGAGAAAAAAATCCATTGAAGGACAGGATAGGAGTGGTTTTCCGTAGGATGTGACCTACACCCTATTGTCTTGGAGATTGGACTCTGAAGAAAGGCCTGCACTGAGGACAAGAGTCCAGTATGTGTGCTCTGAGATGAAAACATGATAACACACCCAACCAGTATCCAATCCGTGGAGTGAAACAGGGACCATAAACTGCGCAGATAAGCCCAGGATGCTCTGTTTGAATATGCACCTCACAGGATGAGTTTCAGTTTCAAAGGACACACCTGTTCACGGCTCTCATGGATTTATTCAACAGGATCTTGTTTGGAAAACTTGCTGCATTGAGGGATGCACTGAGTAGAGTCAACTGACTTTGGAAACTTTTTTTAGGTCAAACAGACTATTGAGCCATGATCGGCGTGGACCTGCGAGCCATCACCCAGCCTGTGGGTATCATGCGGATAATGGCAGCCATCCTCACCTGTATGTCTTTCAGCCTGGTGGCGACAGTGGGACACGTCTCATCTCCGTATTGGGCGTGGTGCATGTTCACCTGGTGCTTCTGCTTCTTCTTCACCTTCCTCATTGTCATCCTGGAGTTCACAACCGTCAACGCCAAATTACCTTTCGCCTGGGATGATTTCACCACTGCCTTCGCCATGCTGGCGAGCCTTATGTGCCTCGCCGCCTCCATCATCTACCCCATCTTTTTCACTTGTAAGACCTGCCACCGCCAGATTGGTGCCTCTGTGGTGTCATGGGTCTGCTTCGGGGTGTACGCAGGTGAGGTCACTTTAACTCGCCTTCGTCCGAGTGGGCAGAACAGCGGCTTCCTCTCCACGTTGCCCGGCATTATGAAGATGCTGGAGACATTCCTCGCCTGTCTCATCTTCACGTCCCTGGAGAAACAACAGTACTCCGGCTCCCCTGAGCTGCAGTGGTGTGTGGCCGTGTACTCCTTGTGTTTCATCTTTGCCATCGTCATAATCCTGCTCACCCTCGGACAGCTGACCTCTTATTTTCCGTTCTCCTTTGACAAGCTTGTGATCATCTATAACATTTTGGCAGCGGTGATGTATGTGACAGCAATGGTGATCTGGCCGCTGTACGGTTTCCACTCAAACAAGAGACCCAGCAACTGTGGCCATCTCTGCGCCTGGGATAAACTGGTGGTGGTCACCTTCATGACGATCCTCAACGTCATTGTTTACACTCTGGACACCGTCTACTCTATACGCCTTGTGTTCTGTGTCAGTAACCAGTGAAGCTGCTGCTCATCAAAACTCACATGAACTAAGAACAAAATGTGTCCTGGGTATGAATTAATCTGTTATGTTAGACAAAATGCAAATGCTGAATTCTGCTAATGCTGGTCATCAAGTATTCGCAAAGATGAGTCAATACAAAAATGAAATGTTGGTGCCCATTATACAGCCCTGTCTCCTGAAAATTACATTTCTATAAAACTATTTTGAAACAGCAAATACATTTTTGAGAGATACATAATGTTGAGCGTTTTTTTTTTTTTTTTTAAGGTTCAGTTTAGAAAAAGATTGTTGATTCACTTTCAGGTCGTCAACAGCCGATGCACTGGGTTGGTATACTGACCGAAACACCAATTCAAAATGATGTCCATCAACTATCATTCTCTAGAATTGCATAATGCATCTTAAACATCATGAGGAAATGTTGCTAATTATTGTACCTGTTGATACTGAACGCATCAACAAAATGTTTAGTTGTAAATACATGTTTAGTTTTATTATTAGTATTAATAAAATAATTATTGTATTGACTACAACACTACCATATTGTTACCTTTTTAAAAAAACATTTAGCTGCCATTTTCCCATTAGGGTATTTGCTGGCAGATCTAACTGGTAGGAAACATCGGGATAGACCCAGGACACTCTTAAGGGAATATAAATCTCATCTGGCATTCGAACAACTCCGGATCCCCCAGAGGGAGTTGAAAACTGCTGCCAGTGAGGGGGATGTCTGGATGAAAGTAACCCAAGGATGAAATTTTTCTATATGCTGACACGAAAGTTAACATCCCCCAGGTTCCCTCATCAAAAATCCTATGAGATTCTTCCATTGGATTGTTGATTGGCAAACAAGCGTTTATGATACAAGTTTGGTTCACAACAATGAACACCACTTTTAGGATTTTTTTTATGCCTAAATGCAATCGCCAAAAGTAAAAAGCTAATGCTATGCTATAAATGAGCTACAATAAGATCGTAAAACTTAAAATCGCCAAAATACTGAGGCTGTGAAGTCGTGTTCAGAGCGGTTCAGCTTGATGACATTCTGTAGTCTTCTTTAGTTACTTATACGCAACCCCCTTTTTTAAGACACATAAAAGCTTCAAACTTTGTAATTACGGTATTTACTGACCAGTATTTTATGTCTTAGAACAAAATGTAAAAGTCTCTTCAGCTTGTGTTAACCATAGACCTTATTTAAGGCTTCTAACGAAAACTCCCTTTAAAAAAAACCATTGACTTTGAGATGAGGGAACTGGAGATGCTGAAATGCAACCTTATTTCTGGGTTTTAGGACTCATTCCCGGGGTACTCTATAGCTTGCATAGCCTGCTGTTCCCGCTTTACCCCTAACATCTAACCCTGGTCAAGATGAGCAGTCAAAAACAGATGGACGATCTCTCCCTAATCTTAACCAAAGTGCTTTTGTTGCCTAAATCTAACAGCAGACGGGATTCTGGACATAAACCCGAGATTCTGGTGTCGCTGTCTTTAACTCATTACTCATCCACCCTGACCACCTCTGTGAATCCAGCACGGTGCATAAATGTAGTGTTTCATTAACCTAAAGAGAAATTGTCTCCCATGATCCAGGCAGACAACATAAATATAAAACCAATTTAGTAACAATCAAACAGAATTTCTGGGAGACAGGGTTGCACGTCAGAAAAGGAGGTAGAGTTTAGTTAATGTTTAAAACTGTAGTATCACCGTCATAAAAAAAGAAAGAAACTGGTAGAACTTTGGATCCTGATACACAAAGAGTGATCAAACAGTGCAGGTAATAACACTGAGCTCAGTTTATTGCATTGTGTTCATAGTGAAATTATGCTGCATATGAATGTATGTCTGTTTCCACTTTATGCTTGTCACCTCATGGGTTCAGCAACTTTCTGATTAAAGGAATAGTTTGACATTTTTGGGAAATTTGATTGCTATTTGATTGCTTGTGTTAAGTAATATAAGAGTAATACCACTCCAATATCTGCAGGATGAATAATTTAAGAAGTAACTGTGCCCATCCAAGCAATAGTCTGGCCCTATAAAGCCATTCATTTACTGTGCAAATAAAACAATGAAGCTATGACATATTAACTGGTGATTTTTAGAGGTGTTGGTGGACGTTTGTACATTTCTTACAGAGCCAGGCTGGTTGTTTTTATCCACTTCCAACCTTTACATTGAGCTAAGTTAACCTGCTGATAAACGGTGTTGATGTTCTCGTCAAAATCTCAACAAGAACGCAAATAATAGTATTTTTCAAAAATATAAAACTATTCCTTTAATTCTAATGGCATGACACACACTGTCTAATGGCCTGCTTAAGTAATTGCCTATAGACAACAATGATGACAATGTAAACTAAACGCAGGGCTTGAACACTGACGTGCAAACAGAGCCGCCAATAAAAGATGAGACGGGATGTAACGGAAATTTAAAAAAAACACAACAGAAGGACTGATGAAATCGAGGCAGAGACAGCAAGAGACTCCCAGACTTTTAAAAGGATGTGTGGGAAAGGTGAAAAAGAAAATCCTTTTATCAACAAGCAGCTGTCGAAAATGGAGTTGGATTTGTTGCATGGTATTATCTTTCTCTTTTTTTTCTTATTTAGCTTCTTCTTCACCGATGTGAAGGGGTTGAACGCTAGAAAAAACTGTGACGTCAATTCATTCTTCTCTTTTTTAACCAACTGGAAACTTAACAGGACGTCACCCAGATTTCACTTTTAATCCTGCAGCTATTGTGCTACCTGGCACACCAATCTGTGTGAGTGAACTCGGGTGAAATGGAGCGACTGAAGCGTGAAAATTTTCTTTTCATGTCAGCCTGTCAAAGAGACAAAACACCTTAAAGTCAATGGTTTATATTTTGTCAGACACAGCAGCAGAGTGCAGGCAGCACAGACTGTTCTGATTTGGATTACACAAGGGACAGAATTAAACAGCATTTAACAGAAGATGTACTTCACAATGTCTCGGCCACTTCGGGTGAAAAATTCGACATCAAATTAAACTGTGTCCAAAGATAACGTGACATGTTTAACTGGGCTGCAGCAGCAGAGCAGTGGCTTCTTTTTTAAAAAAATCTTAGCTAATATCCACTGTAGAAAGGATCTTCAAGACTTGACATAGGGAAGTGGTGTCTCTGTGAAATGTAAAACAGGCAGGAGCACAGTGGCAATCATTAACTAGTATCAATGGAGAAAGTTTGGCTGAATTTTTGGCTGTGTCATAAGGTGTGGTTTCTACTGACTAAATAACAGTCGTAATGTAAAGCAGTCACCCCAGACTTCTTTACTGGCATCACTTGACTTTAAGTCCCCCATTTAGAATATATAATAAACATTAAATTAATGATTTGTTGAGCACAATAATATTGTTGTGTGTTTTTGTGTACAGCATTTGTCAGAAATAATAAGTTGAAAACATATTTTTTAAAAATATAACTATGTTGTACTTTATTATGCATAAAAGTGCCCCATTTTCTGAAATAATGAGATAGTAATCCTGTTAATTTACATCAGAAAAAAAACTGCTTTGTCTGCAATAGCCAGATAATAATTTGGTTAATTCAGACAGAGCAGTTTTTTTTTAACTGAATGCATTACATTTCCATAATAATGTCATTCATTACCTGTTTATCTAACAGCCTCTGCAGGAGGAGTTATAGTCTCTGTTGCTAATACTAAACAGGGGACTTCCAGTGTTGCCCTTTATTTATTTATTTTATTTTCAGACAAATCTAGTTCAATGTATTTATATGAATTCTTGTCTCATTTCTATCTTGGTATTGTCAGGCAAAATTCACATCGTCAAAAGTTTCTCAGCATCTTTAGTTCAATAACGCGGTGTGCTCACTGAGCAAAAGGGAAAGATCAAACTGAGGCTTTTTCCACTTATTTAAATGACATCCTGACTGAAATAAAAAGTTACAGACTTTCTTCACATAATTCATACCAGCTTTCTTATTCTGATAAATTGATACGGTCAATATTCTGCAAAGAAGAAACCTGAATAATTTACTTGACTTTGGTCTGCACAACAAAAAAATACATTACTATACATCAGGTACGCTTATTGCTCTTTATTACCAGATAGCATCTGACTCATTTTGAAAGTCACCTCTTTTATCCTCATTTTCCAAAAATAATGAGGACTCCTCTTTGGGCCAATCACTGACAAGATGCATCACGCCTCAGGCTACAGCAAAATTGGCCTTGCAGCGCAGTAATTATGGTCTTTTAAAGTTACAAAACGTGACCTTCAGTTTTAGCACCCCATCAGGCTAATCAGTGCAGGGTTTAAATCACCAGAGCTCAGTGCCAAAATGTATCAAAAAAGCTAGTCTAATCACATTTTTTATAAGTTGGCTGTGTCTACGACATGAAAGTAGCTGCAAGACAGCATTCATGACACACGGTACCGAAATCATCCTTTTGCAGCCCCATACTGTGATCCACTGGGGGGGGAAACACCAGATAATAGATGTAAGCGTGACAGCGGATGAGTCACACAGACTAACACCTACCCAGTTTCCCTTTTTATAGTCATTATCTTGAATTAAACTTCTCCTCTGATTAGTGGTCTTTGATTCAACAGTGCAGCAATCAGAGAAGGACATTGTGAAAATGAATCACTGCTACAGCAATTACTTGGCACTACTTCATGAGTGTGTGTGTGTGTGTGTGGGGGGGGGATCAATACACCTGATATTTGAAAAACACATCTGTGTGTGTATCTCCCTGCAAATCTGCACTGCACAGTTTACTGTCCAAATAAGAAAGGCATCTTTTTCTAAACTGCTGCCTTCAGGCGTAAAAATCGAGGGTCTTTATTAAACTAGAACAGTGCCACTTCAGCCACTACCTCAGCAATCATTCGCCAAGAAAAACATTCCTTAACAACCTAAACTGCCTCTTTAAAACCGTATTAAAACAACTCTATGAGAGAAAAACTATGTGAAAAGTAGTTCATGGATGGGGTTTACCTTGGTAGGTAAACAAGATAAACCTCGGTGTGCAAGCTTCCACTTCCCTCTTTGTCCGCCCTGCTTTATTAGTGCTAAATTTATGCTCTAACTTCTATTTTGGCATTGAACGGTGGTGGCATGTAGCTGTGAGTCACTCATCGGGATGAGAAAATCAACTCATCTGTCTGTAAACTCTACTTCTGCCAACTTCTTACTAGCTAGCCAGGTTGAGGTTTTGAAATGTAAACATCAGTAAAAATGAGAGAAAACGGAGAAGAACGGTCACGGCTGAGCTAGCTTCCTGCTATGCCTTGTACAGTTATTAAAAACACAAAACCAGTCAACCTTAATTTCGCATTATTTTCCAACAGATTGTCAGGAACTGTAATGTCCCTTGATTCACCGAAACTTGGCTAAATTCTGGAAAGCACAGTTCAAACAGGAGGCTCCCTTTTCTACCTACAGATCAGACAGCAGAGGAGTGTGGCGAAAGACGGAGGAGGTATGTGCTCACTGGTGAATAAGGACTGACGTGTGACTGATATGCGTTGTCAGTGTTTTTGGCATAATATCACGATGCCAAGAGGCACCTTATGTGTGTGCACAAAACGCCGCCCGATGGCATCAGGTGAGAATACGGCCACACAGAACTGGTTATGAAGTTATTATACGCTGCTGGATGGCCAGACAGCAAATGCCACGTCCACGTGGACGATTATAAAGCTGCAGCCGTCAATGTAAGAAGACCCAAAAGGACTGAATTACTGATGGGACCACGTTTCACTGGAATTATACCATGTAAAATTCCCTGTGACAAATAAAGGATTAATTTATTGAAAGGTCTTGGAGTTCAAGAGACGTGAGTACTTTTGTAGGTTTGGGGAAGGACGTTCTCTTCTGTAAGCAGTCTTGCATAACTCTTAAAGCGACTTCGAAGAACTGAAAAATCCAGACGCATGTCCAACCATCAACAATCAAATCAAGCTAACCCACTTATCCACCTACAGAGAACAAGGCCCGGCTACTGGATCTAATAACACTAATGGATGCGCGTGTGCATGTGTGTGTGTGTGTGTGTGTGTGTGTGTGTGTGTGTGTGTGTGTGGTGTGTGTGTGTGTGTGTGTGTTGTGTGTGGAGGCATGTGTGTCATGCATGTGTACTCCTACGAGACATATTCCCTGTCACTTTATAATCTGATCTATTACTGCTTCTGCACGGACAATAACAAGAACTACTTTGTGTCAAAATGTTTCTTTACTTTTTACAAAGATGCGCTGATCTAAATCAAGGCTAATGGCTTCGGTGATTTTTCACGATGACCGTAAGGATCATGTCACCGATTAGATGTGACATGACACAGTCGGCCAAATGGCAGTCATCTTTTTTTAAGAGCAAATCTTGTAAAATAAAGCCTCAAAGTTCACGCTCAAAATGCTTTGTAAAGTCTTACTGATGGGGGAGAACTTTTCCTCTCATCAAAACATACATTTTAATTGCCGCACTCTGAAAAATAAAACCTGACCTGCGTCAACACTTAAATTAATCATTGGCACTTCAACTGAGCTGCTTCATTTCTCAGTTGTTTAAAAATCAAACCTGCCAAGAATTTTGTTTTGATGAGTTTGTGGCTTTTTCACAGTTCAATTCTTAGTCATTTGCGCCTCTTCATACAAACATTTTCCACCGATTTCACAGTGAAATTAACAAGAAATAAAAACTCAAAGAAAGAAATACACACATTCCTGTTTCCTGTTTTCTAATAATCATATATCAACATAAAATGACAAGTTATTGTTGCATAATATCTATTCAGGGTTTAGCAAAGAAAATCCAACCGGACAAAGCTTCTTCTGCTGTTTTCTTAGCCGCCTGCAGATCTGACTCAGAAAAACCTTTAGAGCCACAACTTCTGCTAACAGATTTAACCCTTTGAAACGTGGGCAGATTGACTTCATCTAAAAAAGAAAGTTAAAAGAAAACAAGCTGGAAAAGCGCCTAAAAAAAAGACATAATGTTAAATACAGAAGTACGATTACTAGAAATATATTTTTCCCCAGCTTTTCTTCTTTCCTCGAATCATTTTTCCTCTAGCTTTTTAAAATGAGTTTTTCTAAATCTATTGTGGAAGGAGGGCATCTGAAAGCAGTACAATAAACCTGATGTTGCTCCGCGTTTCAAAGGGTTAAGGACTGTTTTTTTTTTCTTTCCTCAAGCTCTGCAAAGTCTTCACTCTCCTTTGGGGACAAGGGTTTGTCTAATTAGTACACAAGTGCTACTATATTTCCTGGCAGCCAATTACATTAACATCTTTCTCAAATACACACACACCGGATGTCTGCAGTGGTTATTCTGAGCTCCCACTTTGTGCAGATCCTCCTTCTCTGCAGACAGGGAGGTTAAACGCAGGCTGACACTGTCACTTCCGTAAAAGCCTAATGTTGCCTAAATGCTTAATGATATGTCTTTTTTGGGAAAAACCCCTCCCTCATCCACCCAGTCCTGACAAGTTATAATTATCATCGTCAAATCGGTTCACTTTAGTAATAAAATAAAGCCTTTCGGTCATTCTTAATTAACTATTCTGATTTGCCCCTCGGGGGAAAGTACAAAGGGCCTTTGTTAGCAGGAATATTACGTACTGCAATTTATTAGCATAATGAAAAGAAACATGGATGTACACTCAAATGCCTTCAGACTGTGGATCTGTGCAGCCTCTTAAAGTGAAATGTTTGAGTGATGTTAGGCTCCTGGAGAATATTTCATTCATGCTGTCTTTAGGCATTTAAACTGCCAAATCAATTTAATGTTTATTGATTTATTTATATAATGTAATAAATCAAATCCGAGCAGTATTGCTTTGCTTTCACACTCAAGTGTCAGCTTTTATATTTAAAGCCTTATTAGCATTGTGAATTAGCATTAACTGGAACTGAATACAGGTTCAGTCAAATCATTGATCCTAAAATATGAAAGTATTTACCTTCAGTCTGCAGTCAGTGTGTAATTCATATGAAGTTGAGAAACTTAAACCTTAAACCACAGATACATTTACACGTTATCAAGCATCGACAGCAATGCTGTCGTTAATGTGTGGTCAGGTTTAGGCACAAGAACCACTTGGTTATGGGTAGGAAAAGATCATATTTTGGCTTAAAATACCTGGGTTTGTTGGCAAAATCCCAGCTGGAAAAGCAGAAATGTCTTGTCAAAAAAATGACCATTTTAAGTGCCACTATCCCAGCAGAAAATGGAGCAATGACTAAGCAATGACTATAAAAAACAACTCCTTTCATGGCACTATTCCCATCAGAAAAACAGCAACAGCAAAATGAATTTCAACCAGATTAGCCTATCATTGGTTAATAATTTAATTAATAGTTGCTTAACTATATAATACAATTATTCTAACGATAAATTAAAATTAAAAAGGACAAAATGTTAAATGACAACAAAAAATAAATAAATAAACAGAAATGTTTTTTTAAAAAAATAGATATGAGTCAGTCCCCATTCTTGCATGAAGACACAGAACAAGCAGCATGCCATTTAGAAAAGAACATCTTCACCTACCCAAACTTCACCACGCAACAAGCAAAAATATGGGTTCATTAACCGCCCGAACCCAACCTGACCTGTAAACCCCCAGCTTTGGGTTTTATAGAGGCACACACTCAGGCCTGAGAGCTTAGACACAGACAGACACAGGCGACTAATAACATGCACTTTTGTTTCATTCTTTTTGGTTGTATCTTTTTTTCACGTGTCCATGTAGATTTTGTGAAAATGAATCTGTGGTTAACACTTTAAGATTTTGCTGGCTATCTTTTGCACATTAACATCACCAGAAATATTTTTAAACTTGTTTTAAAGGAATTAAAAACCCTATCCAATTAACAATAATCAAATCCCACTACAGCAGCTCAGTTTTCCACATCCATTTAACGGGGCTCAGCCATAACTCATTTTAGTCAACCTGACAACGACGTAACCGAAAGACGGCCACAAAAGGAGCATCCGTGATTGAGTCAATCACCACCCACCTTGTTTCAATGAACCACACGTAGTAACTGGCAGCCTGCAGCGACAATCTGCAGACTGACGGGAATTACGAGGGAATCACATTGGAGAAAAACATATTATAGCCTTCAGAATCAACATTTGAGCCCAGCAAGTGGTTGTGTACGGCCAAAATGGCAGCTCAAACTCTTATTCTGGTATGCATGTGGATGAAATTGATAAAATAATCCTTCACATACAGGCTTTTTGCAGCAATAAATGAATAAATCATGTCATTTCTGTTAGCCTGATGCATGCTCATGACACTAGCAGCACAGAGATGCTGCCTCCATGTGGAGTCCATGTCAGTCAACAGCTCCATCTGGAGTCTGTGTGCACATGAACAGCTGAATTATCTGCCCTCAGAAGTGAACCTACATGACTTTCCAGATGTCACTTAATACTTACTTTCTTCTTAATTAACAACTGAATCAGAAATCAAACAACATTAAAAAATAAGTAGCCTTGTCGGTTGGCTCCACGAAGACAGCTACTTTCCCGTCCACAACAGACAGCCCAGTATGCACAAAAAAACCATTACAACTGCATTAATAGATACTGCATGAATGTATCATGATACAAGCAGACAAAGGGAGATGAGAAATTCAAAAAGGCTTTAAAAACTGTCTCGCCCATGGGTGCTGTGTGTTTTTTTTTTTTTTCCAAACAGCTCATCGTCAACACTGTAGAGTGAACATACAACATACAGACACACAGAGCCATTGTGTGTATTGTTTGTATATTCTGTCCATGACTATATTTCAGCTATTTCATCTTCTGACCTCAACACACAGCATCAGCCACGGAGTCGCCTCTCTGGACATGGTCTCATTCATTCTGTTATTTGTCCTACAATCAACCTCCTCTACACACACACACACACACACACACACACAGAGCACTCTGCCTCATCTTGGTGATCAGAGGTGGAGTATTGATTCTCCTCAGTTGAGAGCTCCTCAGGGCCTCAAACACCACTCACATAAGTTGCACTCGTCTTACCTTTACAGAGTTCCCCGATCGATCCCCAGCCAGCTCTTTGTCATCAGCCAGACGGAGTCGGTGACTGACACCACTCCGTTATGATCTTGTTGCTCACACACAGAGGAGAAGCTTGATGGAGAAAGGCAGGGGGTGCATGCAAACTGCCTGATCATCTAAGCAAGAGAAAGACAAAGAGCAAAGATTTTAGGGAAAAAACAATTCACTTCTTATTTCAATGTAATCCTGTCCTGTAAAATGACCTCGTTCTTTCTAAGTGTTAGCAACTTCAGTAAATCAAGCCGGTCTCGCTTAACTTGATCATGACAAAAAGGATTTGGCTAACGATGAAGTTAGGAAATCTGCCAGTTCTGTTTTGTTAATACGAATATGACTGACTAGTTTGCAATCAGCAGAATGCAGAAAAACAGCACAGTCAACTTGGTTTATAAAAGTTGCTAAAACTACGAAAGATTGAATTAATGAACTTGTCATTTTCAAGCTGCAACAACTTCAAAAACAAAAGTAAATCGAAGTAAATTTTAAGTAAACTTCACAACTAGATACAAAATAAACATAAATTAAGAATAATAGTTATATTCACTTAAATTCCTAAATATGTTTTATTTCACAGTGTACACAGCACTGTCTAAAAATGAGCACAATCTGTTTTAAAACGATTAAAATGAATTCTTCATTGTATCAGAGGCGAAGCAGCATAGCAGAGCAACCTTGTCGGTGATCATTCAGTTCAAATTAAAATGAATAAATCAAATCAATACATCCTGCTATTAAAATGATTCAGATAATTAACTCAGTACCAGTCGATATAGCCTACACTTCCAAACCCTCCATAAAAGGACTGCATTATTACTTGGCAAGACTCAATATCCACACAGCAAAGCTGGCAGCAACCAAACTCTATGCAGCGGATAAAACAAAAAATAACTCATTCACTGTGACGCATCGCATCTGTACCCATGTATTTTGGCCAAAACTCTACACCCCCAGATTCCTCTCTTTGGGAAACTTTTTCCACATGTGCAGTCATACTTCCCTTGACCTGTAAACAAGCTTTGATTTGTGCAGTACGGTTCAATGAAGGATGCTGAAATGAAAACAAGGAGCTAAGGCAGGCAAAGGTTGAAACTGAGAGGAAGTCCAAAACAGGCAAGCAAAACCACCAAGGGTTGGGAAAGGGGATCCAAAATCCAGAGGTCAGACAATAACGTCCAAAACGAGCACGTCAGGCAAACAGAAGGCTGGGAACTCTACACGAGAGGAACAATGAGTCTGTGCCAATATAATTAGTGGTTGATGAGGGAATAAACTCTCTCTCTTCTGCATAGTTACGGTACCCTTTAGTACTTTTTACAGGGTTCCCAAGCATTTTTATGGACAAAACTTTTCCATGACTTTTCAAGGACCAATGATATTTTTTTTTCTTTTGCCCCAGCTTTTTTTAAACATATCAGATTCCAACATTTTCAGCTAGCTGGCACACATGAAGGGAGAGACGGAGCACAGGAAGAAAATGAAGACACGTACGTGACGGGAAACAAAACGTCACATTGATGCACATTAGAGCAACGTCACATCGGCAGCTTCAGAAAGTAAATTGTTGTTATGTTACATAACATGGAAAGGTTATCCACGCAAGGTCGCTGTAACGCTTCCATCACACACAAATCAATTCCATGACTTTTCCAAAACTTTCAGTGATTTTTCAACATCAGTTTTCTTGTGCTGTGTTCAGACACCTTTCACAGGTAATCTGAGCACTGAGCAGGTTGATTTGATTTCAAAAAGGCAATGAGCAACTTGGCAAGAAATGTCCTGAAATTGCAGGAAATAAGTACACTAAGAATATTATTTTTAAAAAGCCAGGGAAATGTTGACAAAAATATATTTGTAATTATCAGAATTATATATATATTTAGTATTATGTTACAGAATTGTTATTTTTAAGGAGTTTTTTTCAGTTAGCTTCCTTGTTTGTTTTTGTTTTTAGTTTCCTTTTTTGATCATTTTCTGGTGATTTTCTTGTACTTTTCACTAACTTGCTGGAAATTTTGGGGTAGTTTCTTCCTAAAAGTTGCTCATTTCATTCTTCTCTTTTTGGTAGGAAGTCAAGCCAATTTGCTCAGGTTCCAAATGGATAATATTTCAATGACTTTTCTTTCAAAACTTTCAATTATTTTAAATCATTCCATAACTTTTCCAGGCCTGGAAAATGTGAATTTTTTCATGGTTTTCGATGACCATTGGGACCCTGTTTTTAACACCTTTACAGTACATTTGAAACATTCTCTGTGATACCAACAGCTTTTGTTGACCTCTTCAGTTACAGAAAATAACTGTTTGACAGTTTGGGCAAATTTAATATGCATGGAAAAAAATGTCGATGCAGTCGTTTTAACCTTGAAAATGAGAGCTGGCATTGAGAAAACACAGTGCAAATGAGCCATATCATTATCCTGGCAGTGCCATTACACCCGACTGTCCCTGCAGGGCAAGCCTCTATATGCAGCTGTGTAACAGTGTTTACTTAAATACTGAAAAGTCTCATACATCTGCACATTTGGCCCGGTTAGGACCGGTCAGACAGGGCCCAGAAAGTAAAGGACGTCATCAACTTCCTACTGTCCCTTCTTAACCTCCTTTGATGCTTCAGACTGACGGAAAATACAGGAATGGAGTACATGCTGTAAACAAACGTGCACACGCACAGCCTTCTGTATACCTGTTTCCTGGCCAAAAACAGAAATGAGCAGGTCCATTCTTTTTGTATCGTGCGTCTGTGTGTGGCAGATTTTTGTTAACACTGCAGTGATTTGGACAACAACATGAAACTAATGGCTTAAAAGTAGGCAGCTTTCCCGAACAATTACCACCAAATGTCTCCCTTGGTGTGCAATCTCATCCTCCCCGCACTGTTTTTCCATTTCAGGCTAATTTCTTTCCCCCCGCCTCAGATGCCTCAGGCACCATCAAGGTGATTTATTTCCCAGTTTGCACCTGGGCTCTGCTCCATCCCTCTCTCTCAGTCTCTTACACACAGTAGGAAAAAGTTGATATCACTTTATGATTGACTGGAAGATCTGCAAGAGGAAAAAAGAAATATGTGCTTTTACACCAACAACTGGTCTTTTGCTGTGAGGTGATGACAACCACCCATGGGTGGGACTTTCACATCCAAAGGCGGGGTGACGTTTACCCACATATATACTCGCAGTGCGTGGAGGCGCTACCTGTGAGTGACTCCCCATCAGCTTACAGACGCATCTCCACACGCGCGCAGTTTCCCTCAGTCCCAACCTGAGAGGGGAATCCTGAAAGATAGTGTTGCTTTTTTGTTACTCTGGAAATGGAAGTCTGCGGGTGCTGTCATTAAGATAATGCTTCAAGATGAAAAGTCAAGTGAAGGAAAAAAGCGAGAGAGTTGATCGTGACCTCGGAGAAAAAAAAGCGCATGTTTCCAAAACTGCATGAATTCCGCGGGAGGCGCGCATCACACCACCGGGTACCGGAGAGGATAACAAGGCGCACAGAGGCGCACGGGTAAGCTTGAATCCCAACTATAAATGTCATGACATTTAAATGAAACTTAAACTCTTGGCATATTTTTATTATAGTCATTTACTTCCAAAAGAAGACGTGAAACGGTGCTTGCAAACCTGTTGTGCGCCTTAAAAGTTTATTTTCACAGACTCAGATGTAATGAGCCAGCAGGAATCTCGTGACTGTGGGCCACAGCTATTATAGTTTGGTGGACAAAAATGTCAAACCCCACGCAGCCTGAAGGGGAAAGAGGCTTCATGTGTTTGTTTTCTCAACAACGTGCTGCGGGCTGCGCGTCACTCCCGTGTTTTGAAGCGCGGTTCAGTGAATCTTCACGTCACAACATTTATTTGTGCAACACATTTTCACAGCCTCGGGTTGCGACGTCTGTCAAGTGACTGTTATAAGGTTATTATTATTTTAGGTCACCTACAAGACACCAGGTGAGGACAGATAGATCCAGTCTTATAATGGCAGCTAGAATTTGATCATTCAGGTGCCAGTTGGCCATTTATTAATAATTTCAGACTATTAACTAATGCTTTTTAGGCTATATATTTATGTATTATTCCTCTACAACCTTCACATCCCATACAATATGTTAGGTTCACAGTTTGGTGCACTTGTGATATTTCTATTTCATTGTAGATTAAAGTGCAAGGTGCAAATAATATTTCCTCAATCAATAGACAGTTTTTGCAATTTATATTTAAAAATATTTCGAGGTCCTCATTAAGATAAGTGTCATAAACATTCATTTGCATCATAATCAGTGCTGGAATGTAACTAAGTATCTGCTCAATTACATACCAAAGTACAATTTGAAGTCCATTTACTCTACCAACGTACCCACTACATTTATCCAACAGCTGAAGTTTATAGTTAATCTGCATTTTCAGTATATTAATGCGACACATAAATCAACTAATAAATGAATGTTTGCTATATTAAGCAAACCTACAGTAAGTAAAGTATTAGAATTAAAAGTTTTTCCAGGACCAGGGTCTACACCCAGATCTCTGGGAGTTACATTTTTTGTTGAACAAGCTGCTCTGTTTTTATGTTTTTGTATGCACTCTGGCATCCTATATACCCCCTCAAAACTGGTGTATTAGTTTTACGTACAATCACCGATAATAGTACAAGACAGAGTGACAAATTATCTAACTGCAGCAAAAACAACAAAAAAGCTGTGGGCGGCAGGTAAAGGATGCAGATCCAGAGATATTTCAGGCAAAGTCATGCTAACTGAAGGTGATGTTTTTTCAGATTTAGCTCAAATTTGCTGTTATGTGATGTTATCAAGCTGTATGAATGCACAAGAGCAAAGTCAGAGAAAACATCCATTCAGTCAATTATCTACCACTGAACCCACAGTTTGGAAAGAATTGACAAGAATTACTTCCAATTGTGATTCAACTTTCAAAATGCATATCGTCACATTCTGTACAGTAGAAATGCTACAGTACATCAAAAACTATTTAACAAATTCAATAACTTGCTGCTGAATATGTTTGACCACTTGAACACTGTTAATGCGTATTCATCACTGTGGCACTCTTGCTCCTCCAGGGTGTGGGTGCCATTTGGCTGAGGTTTTTGTTTCTGTACCTCCATTATGGACATCTAATCCTACGGCAGTGAAAGTACTTGAAACCTGCTTCACTAATGTCATCTTCTTCTAAAGTGCAACCTCCCATTAAGAGAAATGTCATGTTGGCCCCTGGCCCAGACAATTCAGTGGAAAGTTTATCTTCTCTCCTTGCAAATATGGGCATCTTGCCCAGAGAGACTCCTGCCTATGTGTTGCCGTGAGGGGAAAAGGGTAGATTTAACGCGAACTACCTGAAGCAGAAATTAACAGAGCATTCAAAAGTCCACAATAGCACTGTGTGCAGATGAACGCTGTTTAGCTCAAAAACATGCAACATGCACAGGCAATGATCAACTTGGTCAGAGAAGTTCGACAAGTTGCAAGAAATTAGTGCATTTTAAATAATTACTGTAAAAAAGCTAAGGGAAAATGTCAAGAGAATGAAGAAAAATCTAGGGAAAAGCTATATGTACAATATTAATAATTATATATTTAAAATTATGTTAAAATATTATAATTTTTAAAGCACTTTTTTCAGGTAATTTCTTTCTTTGAGATCTGTTTTTTTTTTTTTTTTTTACTGTGTATGCACACGCATGTGTTTTACTAATTGAATTTTTGTAGTTTTTACAAATTTCTTGCTATTTTTGGGGGGTAATTTCTTCTTTCGTTGCTCACTGCCTTCTTATAATATTTCAGAAAGAAATCAAGCCAAATGCTCATGTTTGAAAGATTTAAACACCTTTTTTATGTATTTACTCATCATATGCTGCTCATAATGTTAAATCAATGTTCAGATAGCCCATTAGTTGTGATAAAATAGCTGTTTACAGACTGTGTTGTTTTAAGCCTTGTCAGTAGGGGGTGCACCCTCAGCACCTGCCTTGCCATGCCCCAGCCTCCCATCTGCCTCCCTCCCCAGGTTTGGGGAAGCCAAACACTGTTTGTCTGCACACACTGCCTGCATTACAATGACTTAGAGCTGGTTGAAAATAAGCAAACTTTCTCTTTAAGTTTCCTCTAAGGTGACTCTACATTTGTTTTTTTTCTCTCATCTTTTTCTGTAATCCATACAGACATCAGCTCTCCCTCATTCAACATGGACGGCTACTACAATTGGACGTCGACATCTGATAATGGCAGCACGTCTTCCTCCCAGCCCTACCCCACTTACCCCAACTACCCTACCGACAACATCTCAGAGGTGGCTGCGCCTATGCCCTTTAGCGTGGTCACTGCAGTCGTCTACACCATCGTCTTCATTGTGGGTCTTCTGGGTAACACGTTGGTCATCTATGTGGTGGTTCGCTACACCAAGATGAAGACTGTGACCAACATGTACATCCTTAATTTAGCCTTGGCAGATGAACTCTACATCCTGGGAATTCCCTTCCTAGGCACCAACAGTGCACTTTCCTACTGGCCTTATGGGGATTTCTTCTGCAAGGTGTGCATGACTGCTGATGCCATGAGCCAGTTCTCGTCCACCTTTTGTCTGACGGTGATGAGCATTGATCGGTATCTGGCTGTGGTTCATCCCATTCGCAGCTCTAAGTGGAGGAAGCCACAGGTGGCCAAGGTTTTCAATGGCATGGTGTGGGTCGTGTCCTTTCTGATTGTGCTGCCAGTCACGATCTACTCCCACGTACAGGTGGAGCTCAACACCTGCAACATAACCTGGCCTGAGCCTCATGAATTGTGGTCGATTGTCTTCATCCTTTACACATCCATCCTGGGCTTCTTTGGTCCTCTGGTTGTCATCTGCCTCTGCTACCTGCTCATTGTGGTCAAGGTAATAGGACGGATACAATTTGCGTCTGACTTTTATTAGTGTCTGAATACAAGGGATGTTCCAATCAAGTTTGTTTTGCCCCCAATCCCGGTCCAAGTAATTGGATATTGAGTATCTGCCGATACAAATTACTGATCCGACACTATTGTTTTCCTCGATAATACAGCTGCACAGTGCACACGCACTGGTCTCTGTTCTCAAACACCACGCACTGTAGCTAAAAGCAACACGCAAGACTCACACTGAGCTGAAATGAAATGAGTGTTCATAACTTATGTAAATAATGTGATTAAACAGTCTCAGACTGTGTTTCAGTTTATGATGGGTGGTGTTTCACAGTGAGCAGAGTCAGCCACTGCTCTTAAGTTTCGTGGAGCAGCGGTGATGAAGTCTGCGCTCCGTGTTGCTCTGCATAAAAGTAAAAACATCCGTGTGACAGCTGACATAAAACATTGGATCAGATGCTCTATAAACTAAATATTCCTGATCCCAATCAGTCAAAAAATGCCTTGATTGGTCCCCAATCTAATGTTTGAATAGGATCAGGACATCCCTACTGAATGCATTTTTTATTTTTTTGTCTGCTTTAATAATCTCATAACACTTTTTTTTTTTAACCATCTCACTTTCAGGTGAGGTCAGCAGGTGTGCGTGCAGGACTGACTAAGAGACGCAAGTCGGAGCGTAAGGTGACGCGCATGGTCGTGATCATCGTGTTGGTGTTTGTGTTTTGTTGGCTGCCTTTCTTCACTACCAACATTGTCAACCTGATTCATATCATTCCTGAGAGCAACACCACCGCTGCAGTCTACTTCTTCCTGGTCATCCTCACCTACGTCAACTCCTGCGCCAACCCTATCCTCTACGGCTTCCTCTCTGACAACTTCAAGCAGAGCTTCCAGAAGGTTCTCTGCTTCCACAAACCAAATGGTGTTGGTACGACCGGCCAGGTGGGAGGTAGACAGACTTCCCCCAAGGAAAACCACAATCCTGTGTTCTCACCCAGAAATCCCACACAGAATGGAAAAACACAGGTATTGTGCAAACAGTATTCATGTGATCCATGTAATTTTGGAATTAGTAATGTCAACAGTTAATCATTGAACCGCTGAGCATATTTTTCACCTGTTATGTATTTCGGTCTACGGGCTGATTTTTTTACTCTTCACAGAGTATGATTATCGTGAATGCACTGTAATTTTATGATTGACAGTCATACTTAGAAACATGTTTCATCATTATATTTATAATTCAGGACTATACCCAAATGTGCACAAGCAGCCCCTTTTCTCAAAGTACTCAATCTAAAGTCTTCCTCTACTCTGTGTGAAAATGTGACCTCCAGAGATAAAGCCCCCTAAATGTAACACACAGAGAAGCACTGAGCTCACAATAACATTTTCAGGAATTCCTTTATTGTCAACAAGCATTTGTCAAAGTTTGTCATTCTGTGTTTACTGCATCTCTGATCTGTGTCTGTGGTGTTGTTTCAGCAGCCTGTCCAGATGGAGGTAATTGGAGATGCTGACAATGAGCCTTTAACTTTGAAAACAGAGGTGAATGGCCAGCCGTCACTATGAGTTTTCAAGCTGACTCACCATTTATTTGAGCACTACAATATGGGACTGGGGCTATTTTCTTCTGGAACTTTCATTGATTGGAATTTTCCGTGTTTTTCGATGATCCCCCTCCTATCACCGGGACAATTGTGGACAGGACCAGAGGAGCACAGTAGGAGAGACAATGGGCAGCATTCATTACAGATGTCTGGATTTATTTTTTCTCTTTATGTCTTTGTACTTTGTAAACTGGCTGTGCTGTGCAAATCATTAGTTTATGTAAGGATGCAACATCTCAGTACAATACAGTTTTAAGACTTTAAAATGCTGTAAATTCTCAAATTCATTTACCTTAACTGCAGAGATAATCACTTTTATTTTCAACCATGCTTATATTGGAAACAGCTTTTTTCCCTCCAATAAAGGTTTTATATTTCATCATATTTTAGCAAGAAACCTTGTTTTCTGATCAGCTTCTGCTTAATTTGCTGCTGATGCATTTCGCTATCAATGCAAACTCATCACTTCCTCTATTTGTATCTGTTCTCTTGATAAATTCAGTAAAATGTACATTTTTACAGCCTACATATCTCTGCCTGTTTTTCACCAGGTCTTTATGGGTAATCAGGATATTATTTGAATCTCTTTTTTTTTATGTAATATGTGCTGCTTTAGTGAGCACTGTTGTGTTAATGTCGGTTAACCATAAAGCAGGTTGAAAAATTGTTTATAGTATTATGTTTCTTTTGGCTTGTTAGTTTTGGCTTTTGGTGACATTTTGATTTCAGTGTTACAAAGCTGTGAAAAATGCCGTGAATTAGCTCAGCCGTGTGTTGTGCATTTATCTCTTCTCTGACAAAACAGCATCTGCTGGAGTGGAAGACATGGTGAAGTTAAGTCGTCATCGTTTAGTTGTCGGACTATGAACTGTGACATTTGATGACAACGTTATTGGGAAGTTCTTGGACGACACTGTAGAATCTCCTTAGCTGTAACTTGATGTTTTGACGATGTTTATGGTTGAGTTTGAACTTATTTGAAAAAATACTCAGTAAGATAGACCTGTGGAAACATGGATACCTTACAGGAGACAACTGTTTTGTGTAGCCTATTAAAACACTGTGAATTTTAAAATAGTGGGTCATTCTAAATATGGATATAGAGTTCCATGACAAAATTTTAAAAAATGCTAACTTAGTCACTCTGTTAAAGAAGCCATTATGAATATTAAGTCTGTTTTGCATGTTCAACCTGCATTGATGCTTAGCCCAGTCACCAGAAGAAAATGTTGGTCTTGTACATTTCTGCACGGATGCCATTACATTTGCACGTTTCATACCTATCCATACCTATCATATCAACGTGTACACAATATATGTGCTGAATTTGTCATCGGAAGGTGGAGGGAACAGCGGATGGCACGACGCCTAGAAAACAGACGACGAGCTGAAGGACACCGCAGGAACCACTGTTTGAAACCAAGAAACACCAGCCCAAACATGTCCAAGCCAAAACATGATCTTCACCTAATCATAATCAATTTGTGTTTGTGCCTAAATGTAACCAAACGTGAACTACAGTGTTTTTGAGAGGTGTTAAGTTTCAGCATATCTACTACATAATAACATACAAATGCAGCACGGTTTGCAGACATTCAATGGCAGCACGTTTTTTTGGTGATTGGGTTGCAAAGCTACGAATTACAATGCAGGGCTGCTGACATGAGCCTGCATGAAACAAAGCTCTTGTACATCTAATCCCATGAATGAATAGTTGATGTTTCTATTCGCTGTGATTTATCAATACTATAGCAGGATTATTTTTCAGAGTAAAGCACTTTATCGTTATTTCCTGTCGAAACAGAACAATGGCAGCTTTAGGTTTGAATGTTTATGTCAATATAAATCCCTTTAGTTTCATTTTTGGGGATTTGTTTAGTTAAAATAGTTTCACTGCAGAAGCAGTCAACGAGAAGCAGAATCTTTTTTTCCCAGTTCATTTGGACAGATTTAAATGTATTATATGATACGACTTTAGAACAATGGCTTGGGGAAAAAAAAAAGATTCACATTAAAATCTAATCAGCAAAATGAGGTTTCCCTGTGAGCTGACTTTTTATTTGTTGTTTATGGTGGTGGGTTATTGAATCTTCAGTCTGAAATGTTTTGTTTGTTCCCAGATTAATGATCTAGCAACCATTTCACCGTTTCTTTAATAAATGCAATTGTATAAAAAAAACAGTGTGGTGTACAAATTGTTTAAAAGGAGATTTGAATTTTCTTTTTCAAGTCTATCTTAATAAAATGCCATTAGCAAGTTGACAAAGGAACTGGTCACTGAAACTTTTCTGCAAAACACTGGGTCCACAGCAGTCCACAGTCCTCATTCTGTGCAAAAATGTATTGTCAAATTTTATACATACATAACATAATAAGCTGTTTTGTGTACAGCATAATTACCTTGTTTTAAGTGCCAATCTTTGGAATTGCAAGGCAGTAAGATTAAAAAGACACTCAGTATACAAAGTGTAAAAACATTCAGCGGAAATCTACAAGTAATAAAACAAAGAAGAGAACATTTAATAAAATATTCTCCCAGGGCTGCCTAATTCCTGCATGTATTGTGGGGCATAAATTAAAGTTCACTTTGTAATGTGCAAATGTGCAGAACAACGAATATATTTCAAATTCAACAAAAGAGAAGATGTTAACTTGGTAACCTCTTAAACCTACAATTAATGACTTTTTGGCCACCTGGGGGGAGGTTGTGAATAAAACATAAACATACCTTTAAAGTTGTTGATATTGAAAACGTATTAGCGAACAGGTACTTATTTACACATCTAAAGGTTAGTTTATGCAGGTTCAGATGACAAAAGACAGCACTGATTTTTGAGACATATTGTGCGATTGTTTTTTTTTATAGGGTGTTGTTATAATACAATGTATCCTCAAACAAAGATTCATATGATGTGAATTATCACTCCACAAATAGTGCATGACAACAGCCTGCTATATTATACTGTACAGTATATGTTTAGGGGTGAAGTAAAAAATCGATACAGCACAGCATCACATTATTTTGAGTGGCAATACTGTATTGATACATGGACGCCATGTATAGACTTTTTATTATATACACTGACCATTTGATACGTGGGTTGCGCTGCATTGTGCTTCAAAAGGTTTAAGAAAGTAGTAAAAAGTGACAAAGAATGACCTGAAAATTAGTTTGTAAAAAAGGTCCACAATTAAAAAAAAATAAATAAAAATAAATAAATAAAATTATAAAAATTTTATATATATAATTTATATTTATTTTTTCCATAAATTTATTTTTTTTTAACTTTTTGTAATTTTCTTGTAAATTTTTTACTAATCTTCGTCACATATGGGCCATGTCCTCTTAAATTGCTTATTGCTTTCTCCCCATGTATTTGAAAGAATTCAAAGCAATTTGCTCTGGTTTTAAAGGGTTAATATTAACCATACAAATTAAACTTATGGTAGCCTGCTTGAATAATAAAATCAGTTGCTCTTTCAGTCTACTTTTTTTTTTTTATCTCATTAGATAAACAAATACTGACATTTTTTCCTTGGAAACATTATACAATAAAAAAAAATCAGTAAATCATAATATATATTATTGCAATACTCAGCATATCACAAAATCTTTAAAATCCCATTTAATAATGTATCATGACTTAAGTACCATGGGAATATTGTATCGTGGGGCCTCTTGTGATTCCCACCCCTAGTAGATATATTATTGGCATGATTTAATTTAGTGACACTTTTAATAGTCTAAAAATTAAATCATCTTCTCCCTTGAACATTTTCCATGTCTCTAGCTATTTCCTCTCTTTTCTACTGGTTTCCTAAAACTCACCTTTAAGTTCTCTCATTCCTCAATACAGTGAATCTCTATAACGTATAATGTAATTTCTCTCTCAGCCCTTATTCAGTGTGTGTTTACTGACAAACTGTTTTGTGGCTCGGTGTGGAGGTAAAACACACTCTCTGCAGCGTTTGGTTACCTTGGTGTTTGTGGTCATGCTGCTTTTGTTCCATCGGTCTCAATGTCAAATGGAAGAACGTGTATTATTATCAAGCAGAGAAAAGAGCACATTACGCCAGAACTGTATTTTGCCTCACGGGTGACTGTGAGGAAAAAAAAGGTCAAATACCCAATCAAAGGACAATACATATCTAGTTTTTGTTAATGAATAAAATGATTTATGTAGTGCACATATAAACACATACAATGACTTGTTTTACGCTTTCCTCTTTGACTCCCACTGTGACTTTAGTAAGAAACTGATCTCATTAAGCAACAAACCTCAGGGGTGTTTTTATATATGAAAGGAAATGGTATTGATTTGTAACTCCTATTAGCTTAAAATGAATAAACAATTTCTCTGCGGCACAAATCTGCAATAACTCCCATGTACTGAACATAATTGTTAATGCTCTGGGCAGTTTCTGACTTTGGGTTTAGAAGCTGTGCAGTTTTGTAGTCACATTAGTGGTGGTTTTCTGTGGGAGACTCTGGGTAGACCACTATGACCTGCAAGGTGAGGGTCACAGAGACAGAGGAAGGCATCACTAGGCTGGTATATGGTAGCTTTGCTAACTTGTTTATTTATATTGTAGAACATGAGTGTGATGAAGGAAAAGAGGATAGCTTTTCACTGTTAAGTTGGCTGAACTCAGAGGTGATATAAAATGTAGAATAATCATTATACATCTGCCCCACATATCTAAAAAATAAAAATAAAATAAAAAAAAAAGTTAGCTAATAAGCATTTTGACTCAACCCAATCGCCAGAAAAAATGTTGGCAGCGTATGTTTTTTTACATGTCATTATATAGCTGAGACTACTGTGGTTACGTCTGGTTGGGTTTAGGCTCAAAATCCACCTGGTTATGATTAGGAAAACATTTTTTTTTTTTGTTTTAAAATACCTGGTTTTGGGGGGCACAATCCTGGCTAAAAATGCTGCCAATGTCTTGATAAAAAAAAACAACCGCTTTTCTTGTCTGTGTCTGTTCTTGTTTGTCTAAAAAGACGCTGGAATACAACAATCACTTGGCTTGGCAGCGTCTTTCTTAGGTGACACACACCATCCATCATCCCCTCCACCTCCAGATGACAAAGTCAGCTCATATTCTGCAAACCTTTGGTGTGATACATATGAAACCTGCGGATGTTACATACTTGAGGTTTGGAGAAACTTAAAATGTTAAGTGTGTTAATGTTATGTTTTCTTTTGGCAAGTGGACTATTAGCCTGCAACTATGCCACAGTGGGCATAGCACTGGCCTATGTCCAAAAGTAATGTTTTGACTCACTGGTCAAGGGGACTGGTAACTGAAAAATCCACTGGTCAAGCATACTTCCTACCAGCCGGTGGCTATATATAATATATATATATATATATATATATATATATATATATACACACATTACTGAGTTTACAAGGTGCATTTAAATGCACCATAGTTGACACACACAGGCTTTGCTGCACAAAGAAATGTGAATATCAGAGTTTACAAAGTGCACCTGAATGCATCATTAAGTCCATGTTGCTGGGAGTTTCAAGCTTGTCTTCGACACAGACAGACAGCAAAGGACAGAAGCAGCATGACTGTAAAAAACACCAAAACAGCATAAAGCCTCTCAGACTTTTTTGGAACAAACATTGATTCGCCAGTGTGGCAGTCAGCCCTCTGACATTTAGCCTCAAAACAATAAATCTGCCCACATTTGGTGCTTGGCAGGTGTTCATTTTGGACACTGGTGATGGATGTTTCACCTCAACAGCCACAAGGGACGACAATGAGCACATTCCACACTCAAAAATAAGAGACACAAAAGTGAGATTTATGCTTAGTCGTAGGTGTTTAAAAAATATATTTTTTGGTTTTATAGGAGGAGAGACTTAAAGGACTGATCTGAACTTGTTGGTTTGAGGAACGTTAATCTCCCCACCTCACAGCACACAACCACATCTCTGCTCTCATAGGACCTTCTCCCACACAGCGGATGAGACAGTGTTGAACCAACAGTCTGCTAGAGTCAATACAATAAACAGCTTTGATGCAGGCAGATCCAATTCCCACATTTTAGCACTTATGTACATGCACTGCAGTTTATTGAACGTGCAGGTAGTGACTCAGGATAAACACAGTTCTCATAAAAATCAAATTTAATTACATGCATCTCAATGCAAACCAAGAGCAACTGAGGCCTCCAGATGAACCGTATTGTTTTGTTTGCACATTTTCCGAACTGTATCCCAGCCTTTCTGCACTGTCCAGCCCACCACCCCCTCCTCTTTTTAAAAGGACCGTTTTTACGGTTTTCACGATGAAATGACATCTGTCCCGTAATCTGACTTGTTCAAAGTGACCAGTCAGCAGCACGCATGCATGCATGCACACAGACACACACACACACACTTTTAAATGTTTGATTTATTATGTCTGATGAAACTACAAGGTTTACTCATGAAAAAAACAATCTTGGAAGTTTCAGTAGTTTATGCAGCTCAGGAGCTAAATTTTTGTCTACTGTGAAACTAAAATATGAACTATAGTTTTCTACAGAGTGAAAAAAAAGGCCAAGCGTCAAAGAAAAATTGAAAAATAAAGTTGTCCCAAGGATACAAGTTTGAAAAAACATCCTCCATACAAATTGAAGTTGCTTCCATTTAAATGTATCAGATTAATGAATACTGATTTAGTCACTTTGAGAAGCTTTGATAAGGAGGATGCCATGTTCGTGCTCTGGGTTCAGCAGCACTTCCAGGAAATCAGTCTGATTTGGGTGGAAGATGATATGAGAGTAGGACACATTATATCATCAATACTTAAGAGCTTTCTGAGAAGACATAAATCAGACACCAGGAAACTGACCACACACGGCTTCACGGACACACAAGATGTGTTTGTTGACTAGTCATTAAGATGTGGAGGAGGGCGAGTGTTTTGCCTCACAAAATAAACGACATGTCAGTATATGTAGTGACAGAGCAGAAAGGAATTTAAGCATTTATCTTGGTAGAGTTGAAAGAGACGCTTAAAGTTGCTGACATCCAAAAACATGAGTAAATTATAAGAGTTTTCATATTCAAAAGAGTGTACACTGCAGCACATTTTGAAATAAGACTACAAAAATCACTCCTACAGGTACCCTCTGTTTACAAAAATACCTACAATATAATATATTTCTCCTTACAAAAAAATTAGAAATATTAGAAAAATATCAGACTGTGAAAGTAATGACATTCCCATCAGCCTCAGCTGTATTTTGCTTATTGTGCTAATTAGCAAATGTTAGCCTGCTGACACGCCCCATGAGGATGGAGAACATAGTAAACATTCAGACCTGTTTAATGTCAGCATGACATTAGCATTTAGCTCAAAGCAGCATTAGCATCTCTGAAGGCTCAGTGCTAGTTTATTTTTATTATTTTATGACAAAAGAAGCTGCTAGAAAATGGGAAAAATCCAATAAAAAAATAGAAGGATGGGGTTTGCTTCAGTAAATCTTAAATGCACACTTGTGCTTTGAAATCCTCAAGTGCATCCCGACGCACAAATTCACTTAGACCAGGAATTAACAAAGTAATGACTGTAAAAGTAGAAAAGATAATAAAATATAGTGAGTACAGGCACATCTATGTTACATGATTTTGTAATTTGCTGCACCTGAACCGGAGACCAACCAGACTGACCCTTATGTGCAGTACACTGAAACTGTAAAATGCTGAAAACCACAAGTGAAGTCAATTATCACATTTAAAATATCACAAACAGTGCAAAGCTTTGCCTTGTCAAGTTTAACCCATTTGAGCGACACTGTGGCTTTATTCTTTGTCTGTGTTGCACTGCAGCAAAACAAGTTAATCAGGACACATCCCAACCTGACACTGAAACTATAGTTTTCAAAATTTAAATAAAAGCCTAGAGTAACAGCTTCTCTTGCAGTTTGCGGTTCTTTTGTTGTCAGCACATAGAGGAGCGAGGAGCATTGAAGGGATTAAAGGGAGAGGAGGAGGAGTGGGCTGCTCTGTGGTTAATTAAAGCTGAGAGCTGTGCCTTTCTCCACCCCGCAGAGTCTTTTCCTCCTTCTGACAGGGGGACAGGCAGGATGCGTCTACCCATTTCAATAATGGATGAGAGACTGTAAACCAAACCCAAGATTCATGCATACTGCCAATCTGTGTGCTTCACAACACACTAAAGACCAAAATGTTCATGCTATCTTTGTTTTTTCATCATCATTTAAACATTCAAACCATTACCATATCTGTTTTTGAATGAATTAGGCAGAATTTGGAACGGTCAATGTATTTCTAGAAATCCATTTCAAGAAAATTGCATGCATATACAAGTCTGATATAATAGCAATAATATGCCGTCATAGCAACCTAGAGACTTTGGACTGCAACAACAAAAATGGCATTTTCCTCACACAGTTTCCTCATTTCATCTATGCCCATTTGATATTTGGGTGAAACGCTGGAGCGGGAGAAAAGGCGCAGCAGGGAGCGCATCAGTCTGTCAGCGGGTCAAAACCATGTGGCAGAGAGTGCGTCTGTGCTTTTTCCACACTTTCAGCATATTGTGCTCAAATAAAAAACAAAAAAACTGTGAATGGATCAATTTGAATTTAAAAAAGATCCAACATACTGACTCTGAATTGAGACCTACAGCTATCTAACTCTTAAAGATATATAGAGTACTGCAGAAATGAGTTGTACCAAAAAAAACCCAAAAAAAAGCCCCCCTTCATTGAGTTGCATTTTGGGTTTTTTGACTTCATTTGGTTTTTTTGAATTGTTTTTTGGGGTTAGAAGCTTGAAATAAGGTCTGTGGTTAACACAGGCTTAACAGACTTTCACATTTTACTCTACTACAACATAAAGTTCAACAATAAATACCCCACTCTCAAACTTTGGAGCTTTTCTGTGTCCAAAAAAAGATGATTGCTAACAAGTGGCTAAATGAGACTATACAGAACGTCATCACGCCAAACAAGGCTTTACAACCTTGTTTGCGGTGACAGCACTGAAGTCATGTGACTATAATACAGTGCGTTTATAGCCTTATGTTAGCTTTTTCTGGCGACTGCATTTAGGCTTCAAAATTCATAAAAGTGGTGTTCATTTGGGAATGGGAAGATTATCTTGCTGAACAAAACATGTCAGTATATTATAAGTATATACCATAGCACTTATTTTCTGCATAATCCCAAATCTAATGGAAAAATCCCATAGGCTTTTTGAAGAGGGGACCAGGACCACACTAACTTCCGCATAGGCCTACCGAAAAACATAATTCCTGATGCACTTTATGCTATACAGGATTACTGTTCGGAAACGTACTCTGCAAAGCAACTAAAATAAACCACAGATTCACTCTTGTTTGGCCTTTCTCCTCACTGTATTTGGGGTTTTTTTGCCAGATGCCTGTTGTCTACTGTCTGGAACCTGGTCACTACTTTTTCATAAAGTCCCGACACCACCTGAGCACTATGGGGCGTACACACCCATAAACATGCCAAACACAAAACAAGAACAAAATATGAAAATACAGGCTGAGGGCAGAGTCTCTGCAGAAAAATCTATCACCACACACTTCTAGTGGATCATACGTGACAACTGAAAGGGATTACTTCTGTATGATACTTTTTTTTTTTTTTATCATACATACATTATTTTTTATCATCCATGAAAAAAATCAAGATTTTTTTCAGGCTAAATAAATAAACTGTAACTTCAGTCTTTGTTAGGGAACCTGCTAAAATTAGCAGATATTTGGAGCTCAATTATGAAATTGTCAGTTGTGGACATTGTGTGTGTCCTGTGTGTTTGTTGACTCATGGTGCCATTTAGGTGAAGGCTAAAGTTGGACTTTCCTCCAGGGATTATGACCTGATGGCAGCCGCTGTCTTCTTTAACCTAAACACAGCACAACTGGGCCAAATACCTCATCAGTGCTGTTTATACAAGACTTACAATGTGTGCTGACAAATGACTGACAAACCCCTCCATTACACAGAAAAGGTCCCACTATCACTATCGCTCTTTCTACGCAATCAAGGCTCGACGAACAAGATTAATATGATGCTCACTATAACTGACGTTTCATCTTTTGAGCTCATGAGCAATTATCATTTCGTGTTAGCCTTGTTTTGATTTAAACCTTGTGCACTGAATGTCAACCGGCCACTTTGAATCTCGTCTCGTAAACACTAAAAAACACAGGGCAAAGCAGCTTGAACAGCTTGAAAAAATGCCACTGATTGTGGGATACTTCACCAATTTTCAATCACCTTTGTATAAAAGCAATGTGAAGAGAATGTGTAGATGAACTGTAGTAAATTTCCCTCCATCTTACCAGTGCCTAGATCTTCTTCCTCCCCCATGAAAAAACTAAAGCCTAAAAAAAGCTAAAGCCTAAGAAAAACCTAAAATAAAACCAAAAACAGTAGAAACTTCAGGAAAAATGACTGAGGAGGGATTCCTCTTCCAGGACAGATAGATGTGCAACAGATGTCATAAAAATAAAAAAAAATAAAATTACGGGGGATGCAAAAGACGGGGGGGGGGGCTGTAGAAGCTATAACTCAAAAATATGTATTTTTTCATTTAAAAAATGATTGCATATGACTTATAAGTTGTTGCCAATTCATTTCTATTCAACTTATTTTTGCAGCATGACTGCTGGAGGTTCAGGAACAAAATATCCGCTGGGTTTGTCACATTTTCAGCAGCAGAAATAACAACAAATGTGTTTGTTCTGCAGGACATGCTAACACTAATCTAGGAAGAAAGTAAACCTCCAGGCAGAAACAGTAACAATATAAAACACCGTTGCTGTCATTATGTTGTGTCTGCTGAAATTGAATTCACTCCCCCATGAAAAGCATGATCCTTTCCAGCTTAATTGACTGGAACCTGATGTATTAAATGGAACGGTCATCAAAATTATAGACCATCTATCAGCAAGCGTCCGGATGAAAGAAAAAGTGAACAGTGCTCTACAGCAGACAAAAACTGTTTTGCTTGTGTGTGCTTCCCTGCGGGGCTAATAGAGGAAGTGATGCTCTGAGCCACTGCCGAGGACAGAAAGATCTGTAGGATAGCATGATGGGAATAAACTGAGATTGGCTTTTTACTGCAGTAGAGCTCTTCTTTCTTATTTATGTGGAATTGTATCTATTACAGCTACAGTTGGTAACTTTTATAAAAAAAAACTTTTATTTTTGCTGAAACTGTCACTATATCTAGACAGTAGTGAGACGAATAATATGTAGAAATAAAACATGCTTCTCCCCCTCCTTGTTCTGTTTCTAATAGTATTAGTAAGAATCCACCGCAGCTGAACAAACATAACGTTTCAGAGCGGAGGAGTCTCTAACTCAGCTGTTAATTTCTGTTTGGCTATAGAATTACAAAGTTAGTGACCCAGCCGCCAAGGTAAAAACAGTTGTCATGTTAGGACCGATGTCAATAATATCTGCAATAACTTTACTTAAAACAAACCAATATCAATCACACACAATGTCATGCATTCCAGGTAAAAACTGTCTTTGTAAAAGTTTGGTCCACCCTCATTTACCAGTGATGGACGTCAGTTAGGAATTGTGTCTGCCTTGCCATAAGAGGTGTGAACAGTGACCACAGTGTATATATATACACACACATATATTCTGGGTATCCACTGCCCTCAAGGGTCTGAGTGAGGAATTACAACACAACTGATCCAATAACAAACAAAAAGTCTGTGGACACCACAGCGAGTGCAACAAGCAATATCAATACATTTGTCTCCGGGAACCATTAAATTGGCAATTAAAGTAGATGCAACCTTTTTTAAATCAGCATATTCAGAATATACTTCTGCCACCCCTTAGAGCAGTGAACATCAACTGACAGCCCGTGGGCCACATCCGGCCCTCCAGCGCTCTCCATCCGACCTCCAGAATATTACTGAATACAGGAATAGCCTATTGAAGATATGACTCCTTGAAGCTTGCATGCTTTGTGTTGTTGTGACGCTTCAGATTATATTATTTAACAACAGCGACAGTTTCGTTGCAAATGAGGCACACAGGCACAGCATTTCTAACGGCTGGCACTACGAATACTTATCAGTCCATTCTTCATTAAAGCGGTGGTTTTCTGCATCAACTGTCCACTTAAGGCTCTGCAAGTGTGCTATTTTTCATGCTTGAAATATATTCAAAAGGCCTTTCTCCTTCCAGTGTTTTCCACAAACTATGACACTGCATTTGACAGTGATGGACAGCTTGACAGCATCACAAATATGAGGCCTAAAATATCGCTATCGCCCCCTAGTGGCTTGCTTCAGTACAGGTAATATGAGTCTGTTAACACTGACAAAGGCTAAAAAATAACATAAATTTGGAAGGAAAATTAATATATCAAGTAATAGTATATTATTTAAGATACAATATTAATTGTAATTTGTTTTACAAGAACATCTGGTCCTCACAGTGTCGATAAAAATTAGCCCTTGGACAAATGTAGTTGATGACCCTGTAAGTATCACCATCTCGATAAACAAGCACCACACCAATCCTACAAGGGTCCCACATCAGCTCTCGAAATTGAAAAGTTGTTTGTTTCAGAGGATGAGGAGCACAGAAGGGCATTTCAGTGAAGTACCAGTTTATACAGACTATAATAACGCAGACGTGTATTTCAGTCGGTGGCATGAAACTATGTAATTCTCTCAAGAAGGATTTAAAGGGTTGTATAAATATTTTAAAGCTAAAGAAAATGTGAGATTGAAGACTATAGAGGTTACCAGGTTGAATCTGTCCCATTGTTGAAGATAATTAAATGTTTATGGCTCTTGATTCTTCTCTACGAAGTTTTTTCTTTCTCAAAAAAGTATTAGTTGTTAAATATCATATATGTTATCATTATTGTACCTCAGCCCAGTTAATCATGTGCAATTGAAAAACATCAATATTTGCTGGGAAAAGCTGCCAAAAATATGAGATTTCAGCTCTAAAACATTATTGTGGCACATAAGTAAAGCATTAATTAGAAATACCAAAAGGTGGCAATAAAAATTAAAAAACAAAAAAGTCTATTTTAACCTAAAATTTGACCATAACAGACCATGAAATGCCTATGCCTTAATGTAGCCTAATTTTAAAGCGTTTAATTTAAATTCTTGGGATGTAGTTTGAGCGTCCTAAACTGCTTCCAGGGCAAACACGTTTAAACTCCTGTTACATGCTACACATCGTTAGCACCGTCACATTGTCCACAATTCAACCGTTCAGTTAACTGTAAGAAAACCAGGAGCACCAGACTAAAGTTAATTCAGATTCATCGGCACAGTGCACAAGACAGACTAAGCAAAAAGTGGGGATTTCCTACCTTTGAAGCATCACAACGTCCGACCATGTGTCCGTTTATCGGTTATTTATCTCCGGTTAGTCCGTATGAGTCCTCCGGTCAAAAGAATCAAAGGGGTTTCCATAAAAATGAATATAAGTTGTGAATATTGTCATTTTAAGTCCATCGCTTGCTGTATGCTAACTGCTAACACCGCACGTTAAGCTAACAGACTTGTAAACAACATTGTTGCTTTGCGCGCGTGTGTGTTAGCTAACTGGCAACAAAACAAAAGGCCCCACACCTTTCTCTCTTTAGTTCTAGTTTTGCAATTTTTAGTGTCCAAAAAGGCTTGTTGCTAATGTGAAGATAAAATTGGGGTGTTGTGGCCGGAATGACACACGAATTAATCCTTCCGGTCGGTGCCTGTCAAACAAATGTTGTGAAGTATCGCGAGAGTTGATATCTGATATCTCTCTCTCAAATTGAAATTCAGGGTAGCTTTATTGACATGAACAAAATTATGTTATTGCCAAAGTGGTTCACAAAAAATCCCAACATATATTACCTACATTCAATCATCTCATATTGAGTATACAGATGTCACATACAGAGTCTATACTATACTGCTCTAGTCCATTTTGTTTGCTATACAGTACAGTATAATACACTGCAATTTATACAAATTAACCCTTTGATACCTAAGCTTATTGGCTTGATTTCTTCAAAAAAAAAAGTGTGACGAGCAACTTAACAAAAAATGTCCCAAAAAATAGCAAGAAATTATTAAGAGTTACAAGAAAATTACCTGAAAATATGTTTGGGTTTTTTTTAAAAAGTACACACATAGATATATATAAGTGAAAAAAACTGTAAACTGTAATTAAATATATAATTACAAATATAAATTTCCTTGCCACATTTTATTAATTTTTCACAGTTTGCAGGATAAATCTTGCAAAGTTGGTCATTATGTTTTTGAAAGAAATCAGTATCAATCAACAATATATCAATAAAAAAAATCATAGGTATCAATTGTAAGAACAAAACAATTCAATTCAGTAGGCTTTATTGGCATGACATGTATTGGCAAATCACAATCTTTAATTACAATTAAGAATAGCGAATGAAATGTACAACAGATCACACGAATAACAATATAAGTCAAGAAGAGTAAAACAGGTAGTTGCATTACTAAATAAAACAGAACAGTATACATATACAGTACACATATATACATACATATCACTGCATGAGGTTGGTGTAGACGTGCTGTCTCTCTGAGCTAGATCAAAAGAATGATCAGTAATTGAACTGACAAGTTATTTGAATTTTTACACAAGAAGCCTAACATTCATATTGGGTTAAATAAACAACTAACCAGTATTTCCCATCTTTGCTTGGTAAGAGTTTTGTTTAAGAGCCAGTTCCATACACACGTCTATCCTAAATAATAGAGTTCAGTGTTTGAAGCAAATAAAAGCCCAGGCCATTGACTGAATATAAGCACCGGTGAATATTTCAGTTTAGTCAGGTTTCATAACAGATCAGACAAGAGGTACCATTGCATGCTCTGCCAAAGTGCAACTGTGCTGTATTTCTACCAGTGGAAGGAGGCCAACCAACACACACATATTTAGCAGGAAAATGTTTGAGCTTCACACTCAATATCCTGCATTCTGGTGAATTTTCATGTACCAATTTGTGCATTTTCAACATTAAATTATAATGCAAATGTCTTTAATTTTGTCAGAATAAATGTCCTTAAATAAATGTCCTCTGCTACTTTCATGCTTTTGTTGGTGAGAATAAATGCACATGGCATTTATAGGTATTTACATATATGGTGAACAGACACACAGCTCTCTTGGTGGTTATTATTTTTGGAAGTTTTAACAGGGAATTATTTTTAGCCAATGGTTTGTGTTTGCCTTGACACCACAGGTAGGGTGGAGGGTTTAATTTATTTATTTTCTCGTGTTGTCATCATTTTTATTATGTGTACATTGCATTTTTTACTTGAATCTTTCATATATACTTTAATTTTATTTTTTTAACCCGTGCTGTACCTTTTATTTGATGTTTTGTATATGTTCGCCTTGTAAAACAAAATAAAACAAAAAACATTTCTCACAAACCATTCCCTGCCACCTCGGGGCAGCATTGTATAACTTTGAATGCACCAACTCTTCCCTCAATATTTTACTTTCTTCAGAAACAAACAGTTAGCCGTGGCTGGAGGGAGGTGGTGCTATTGCGCACAAGGCGCTAACCCTGCGCAAACTCCATCATAACTGTACGCATATTCTCCGACTGGTTGTTATGGATGAATGTGGAGCAGAAGGTGAGCGCCCGGGGAGCTTTTCGACTTAAACTCGTGTGCAGTAACACCATTGATGCTCCATCGGAGGCTGTGAAGTCTGTGCGCTCAGCGAGGGATCAATTTTGGAGTCTCCAGCAGTGCGATACAGCTGGACGCAAGACACACGATCGGGAGGACTGCTTGCATCATTTTCTGAAAGTTTTGTTGCCCTTTTGAGCGTTTAATTGTCACAGTGGGATTTCCTCATTTTAAAGTGTACTTGGAGCTGTGGTTTTGTGTTTTTTTTTTAATATGGGGGAAAGCGTGCGTCTCGGTAAGATATGTTTTCGCTCCGTGGAAGTTTAACCCAGCGCCTGCTCTCCTAAACTCCCATCTTTGTTTTTTTTTATTATTATTATTATTATACTTGAACTGAGCACCGCTGCACGGGGTTAAAACGACGGAGGGAGATGGCCAGCGAGCGGAAACCGCGGCTTTGTGTTATGGCAAAATCGGAGAACGGGTATGGATTTCACTTGCATGGTGAGAAAGGGAAGAGCGGACAGTTCATCCGCAAAGTGGAGCCCGGCTCTCCTGCAGAAGCGTCGGGGCTGCGCGCAGGGGACCGTGTGGTGGCAGTGAATGGAGTTAACGTGGAGAAGGAGACACACCATCAGGTAGGGAGATGTGCTTTCAAATTGTGGTTATACTTCATGTTACAGGACGAGCGTTGGTCGCAAGTGCAGCGAATCAAAAGGTCACAGTGGCTGGTGCGTGCATCCTGACACAGAGTGGTATGGGACGGTTTCAGGCAGGCACCCACACCACCCTCCTCATGATGTGGTGGGAAAAAAACTGAAAAAAAAATATTTTATTTGTCTTGTTTTGAAACTGTTTATCCATATAAAACCACGTGTTGCTTCAAAGAACTGTCTTTGCCATAATGACACTTAGACACAACCCATTTCATGTGTCTAAGGGACTGTACTTCATCTATAAGAGCAGGGGGTGGCTGAGGTGAGACTTAAAAAAAAAAAATACTATGACTCTCCCTGGAGCAAGATATATTTTCTCTCAAGCCCTGTTTTGATTTCTTGCAAGAACAAGGGGTGAAGACAATAAGCATTTATCAAGACATGGCCCAAAATTTAGCAAGAAATTAGAAATAAATTTTAAAGAGACCCCAAAAAGTGCTGAAAAGTGGAAAATATATGTATACATATGTATACATTTTTTCTGTAGCATAATTTTAAATATGCAATCATAATCATTATAAATGTATTTTTCCGGACATTTCTGTTGGTTATTGTGTTTGAGGCTCTCGGAGGAGTTCTGCTGCCCTGGTGCTTTTCATGTTGCATAACACAAAGGATGACAGGGCATCAGTCGCTTAAATTAAAGACATTAAGGATTAATTCAGAACATTTTTTGGACTCATATTGATTTCCGGAGCTCACCATTTCATTAAATTTCTTGTTGGACAGTCAGAACCAAATATATTTCAATTTCTTTAATGTTAATACAAGAAAAAAAACAACAGCTGTCCATATTTGAGAGTCTGGGAACATCAAGTGTTTGGCTTTTTGCTTGAAAAATTACTTATCAACGATGAGTTGCCATTTTACAGTACATACAGTCTGATATTTTGGTCAATGTTTACATATTTCTATTGCCACTCTGACAGACACTGCACACCCACATGTCTAAGAAAAGTGTGAATGTGTTAAATACTTTGTAAAAATGTGTTAGCACTGACCGGATGCTTCTAGAGAGGCTGGTTAACTAAATAATGCTCTCTTTGATGTCATTGGACAGTCTGTAGAGGAGCTCTGCTGCCAAATTGTGGAGTTGATATATCATGAGTTGCGTCTATGTTGTTTTTATTCGTCCCTCAGGTGGTGCAGCGGATCAAAGCTGTGGACAATGAGACCAGGTTGCTGGTGGTGGACCACGAGACACATGAAAGTCTACGCAGCCTCCGTCTCACAGCCACAGAAGAGATGGCTGTTCTTGGGACAGGGCCTCCTTCTTCCTCCTCTCCCCCCGCCTCCCCCTCACCTCCCCCGTCATCAGTACCATCCACCCCCAGCAAAAAGCGAGAGAACGGCTCAGTGTCCAAGCAGCCGGTCGCTCTGAGCGGCCAGGTACAGAAGCCCACTAGGAGGTCACCGTCGAAGGCTGCGAAGAAGGTAAGCCGGCCCTCCATCACAGAGTCTCTAATTTCTCTCCCTGTGTAGCTTTTGTTGATTGAACATTTGGACTTCATGGTGTGTGACTTCTATTTGGGGATGTAGCTGCCACACTACTGGTTGGTACAAAGTGAAATTGAGTTACACTCTGAGGCTCATGGATGCAAACTCAATCTGCCAAACTAGCTTTTGAATTGAACCTCATGATGTGAGCTCAACATGCTGTTTCTCTCCCTGTCTCAGTCTGGACCATAGACTGTATATAAAGATGGACAACATGACAGTTCCCCCAAAGTGTAGCTTTTCAATCTTGATCGCCCCCTGGTGTCTGACTGCTGTATAGGTCATAAAGCCCGCCCTTTCATGTTAGTGAATGGGACACTGGTCAAACGAAAAACTCAAAGTACACGCCAAATAATATTTTCCCAAAGATGGTTTCTGACCCTGAACGTAGTTCTCATCAACTTGATGTTTGTTCAAGTGATTGTATTAATGATGAGTTTGTTTGGTTTTAGTTAGTTATTAAAGTCTACAAAAAGGGGATTTTCCGCCATTGTTGACAGCTGCAGAAGCCAATCCATCCACTTGCATTCAATGAGGCTGCTCGGGATTGGTTGGATGGGTGTTCTGACGGGAACTCCCCCACCACAGATATCACTACTGCACATAATCCGGCTCTCAATGACATCACCCTTGCAAGATGGCAACATCCGTATCTTGGATATTTTAACTTCAACTAAGCATAGTAGGGGTCAGTGAGGGCAGGCTGTCCATCTTTATAAACTGTCTATGGACCAGACTGATGCAGAGAGAGAAACATGAAACATGTTGGGCTCATGTCATCAGGATGTTCGCATTCGCCTACAGTTTTGGAGCCCTAGCTGTTCCCCCTGTTTCCAGTCTTTGTGCTAACTAAGCTACCTGCCTGCCGGCTGTAGCTTCGTATTTAGCGTACGAACATGAGAATGGAATCAATCTTTTCATGTAACCCTGCAAGAAAAAAAGCAGGTGTTTCCCAAATTTTCTAACTATTCTGCTGATATGCGATGTTCTCATGTGTAGTTGAAATGTAAGTAAATGGGATTCTTTTTTTTTTTATCAGTGTAAAGATGCTGATAGGCCCTCACCAATACTCCTCCTGAGTGCACCAACCAATAACAAGTTAGAGCCTCAAACTAGACAACGAAAACATTCTTAGAGATTTGTCAAACACAAGTTAAAAATACTAAACACACTAGCAAACAGATTGCAGATAATGAGTCATCCCTTTGAACAGACTCTCCTCAGCTCAGACATGCTTTCACTGAACTCGCTCTTTTGCTGTGTTGCCAGTTTCAGATTAGATTAGGACATGTCATGCAAGTTTTTTCATCCTGTTCTGCGGCCTGCCATGCACGTATGCCATATATCTGTCTGAGTGTGGTTGTGTGTGTCCTGAGGAAAGAACATGGCTAGACTGCAGATGTGTTAGAGGTCAAAGAGAGCACAAGAGGTCAAAGGTTGGGACCTGTCAGAAGTTAGGAATCTGACAACAGACAACGCAGTTAGTCTGCAGAACAGGAAATGCACAAAAATCGTAAAAGATATATGAATAAAGACGGCTGGCTGGGAGACTTTCTGAATGCCTTTGTGTGTGTAGATTTTGCAGTTATTATGACATGATATTCCAGGGGGAATGTTGTCCTACAGGCTGTTCACATCTCGTCTTCCTGTGTTTTTTACGCACGCTCGTCACAGTTGGCTGCATGTTGCTCAATAGTCATTTGATAGGTTTTTATTTTTTAGCATTCACTGTTTTATTATTCCTTGTTGACATGGAAAACAGGATGTGTTTCCGTCCGCTCTGTCTCCCCTGGAACGCAAAGATCTGCTTTGGTTTCACATGGCCCCTATCAGCGAGACGAGACCGCTCTGCTTTCTGCATTTACACAAACATGTGTTTTCACTTAGGTTTGCCCTGCCCATATGTGAGCGGCACTCAGGCACTATTTCTACAAGAGCAGTGACAGGGCCAATCAGTTAAATCTCAAATGTGTGTTTGTCTTTGTTCAGCTCTGGCTTTGTGACCTGCGGGGAGAAATCCCAGTGCCTGGTGGGGTCGGATCGGCTCGGCCAAGGCTCAGGAAATGCTTAAAGGTCTCTCGTTTCTCTCCTTCTTTTTAATGACTTTAATGAAAGGATGGAAAGAAAGTTTAGCAGGATGAGCCAAAAGGCATCAACAGCGCAAAGCGAAAAAGCAGAAAAGTTGGAGCTACTGGCGGAACATTGATTTTAAGATTTATTTACACTTGACTGACTTCACTATGGAGCATTGAAAGCTGCCTCTGTCGCTCGATCTGTACCTTGTTAGTCTACAAAGAGTCGGATGTCTCTGTGTCCTGTCCAATCTCATAGGAAGCTGTTCCACCACAGATATGCAGACTCAGTATTGACTCAGGATGATGATACAGCATATTACATCTTGTGTGTCATTCTTCCATGTAGCTGGCGACGGGATTTGGAAATCAGTGCAGCGTAATCACCACCACAAAAGCAAAGTGGGGAAAATAGACTGATCAGCACCAGAAACCATTAATCACCAAGAAAACAATTGTGGCTTAAAAAGATAATAGATTCATTGCTTCTCCGAATTCTTTGTTTCTTCCACAGCTGTAAAAGTCAACTCAGTTTGCTGTGCGATGTTGCTGAGAGCAGCACATTTCTTGTCGTATTCTTTATTTGCAAGAAAAGGCAGGAGAGAAGGAACGAGGGAGAGATGGAGAGCAGAAAGCTTTTGGACCAAGGGAACCCGAGAGAGAGAGCAGCCAATAACAACCTTGAAGATTTGTTGGAAGGGGTTTCAGGAAGTGGGCCCCCCTCAGTGGGGCAGCGGAGTAGGGAAAGCGAAAGTCTACAGGGTAGAGGAGCCACAGCGAGGGGGAGAGCTGTTAAAGTTAAAGTTTGATGGTACTTGGCACTGTGCATGTGGCAGTATGTGAGGGTGAGCGTGTATGTGCCTTTGTGAACTGTTTGTTTCTGGCACCTTGCATTCTGTTGAAGATTGTAAAATAGTCTGTAAACATTTATCTATGAGGCCGACAGAGAATGGGATTAATTTGGCTGTTCATACTATTTTATTTTGTTGTGCTTTCACTCCCATTTTCAGTTATTTCAGATCTTGCCTGAGAACAGGGGCGTAATTTATGGGTGGGGGGGTACACTTTTACAGTGCGAAAACTAACTTTATATAAACCAGTGTTATTGAAGTTGGAATAATGATGGTATTTTATAAGTTGTAGAGAGAGTAATTATATGCACATCACCTAGGTACAAGGCTATCCAAAAATAAACAAATTTAAAAAAAAAGCGTACATGAGGAAAAAAAGTAACGCGTGCACACTTTCTCCATTCCACACAAGTTAAATGAAGACAAAGTTTAGATCTTATTTAGATCTTCGTTAGGTCAAAATGTTTAGATTAAACTACACTTGTATTTATACATAAAGTACACCAATAGGCTGAAAAGGTGACATAGACCACGTCAGGCTAAAACAGACTGTTCTCATGCAGTTTGTACATATAACTATGAAAGGTAATGCACCACAATTCGTATGTAATCCACATAATCCGGAAGGCTACCATCACATTACCACTGCGTTTATGGGAGGAAAGAAGTTAGAGAATCTGCGTAAGGAGGCAGGTTGGGGTAGTAGATTGGTAAAACAATGCGAAGTGAACTTTAAGTTATTTTAAGGCACAGTACGTCATCACCATGTTTCTTTTCCTAAACGCATATAAACTTACATTAAGTACGTAACGTCATTACATGTCACCAAAAGTCGCAAGAGTTCATCATCTCGGTCAAAGCAATAAGATTTCTTTTTCTGCTACAGAGCAACAAAATAAACTACGCACACATATTTACAGGCACATACATGGTCCCAGCAGAGATGGGGAGATGGGTAGACATAGACCTTTTCTGCAACTGTAATCACTTACACATTTGCCCAATAAATTTCCCCACTGGGGCTTTTGTGTGTGTGTGTGTTTGTGCGTGTCCCAGGTTACATGACACGACCTGTATTTTTCCTCTGTTTTATGGCCACTCATCCCCCAGGTTTCTTCTTTGCATGCATTCTTGAGTCCACATATAATATGCAGTGTGTGTAGATGCATAGGTTGTGTTTTTTCTTACTCAGTATCAAAAACTAGAAAAGATAGACCAATTTTCTCTATTTCGCTCATTTCTTCACCTTAGCTCTCCGGCACCACAGGATTACAGCCGAGCCATGTTGCTCCGTTAGAAATCCAATCCTCCGGCCTTAATAGGCCATTACTGTTGACCATGACCAACAGAGAATTACACAACCTTATATAAGCCTGGTTAAGAGCAGGGGCTTGTATTTCGCCAAAAGATGTTTTGTTGTTGTGGTTGGGCCTGAAGACTCAAGAGCACATCACTCTTTTTTTTTTAAACTAAGTTTGACTCACTCAACAATAACTCTGCTCACCAAACCCCAACGTATAAAGTAACATCAAATATCCCCCTGGCTGTTATCCTTTTTTTGTCATTTTGTGCAGTATGTGAAGTTCATATAAGTGAACTGCTGGAAAAACATTATGTAAATCAATGCACTATTCCGTTGAACATAATTGTGTGTTTAAATGTCTTTCACATGATTCAAAAGTGTATCAGAATAAAACATTTATGGTGTCTTAAATGAAAGCCAAGCAAAAATGAAATGTTTTTTGTAAAACAGACCTGAATTAAACCTCAAAGGATGAAACACCTTAAAGACCTATTATCTTGTTCTTAGTCCGTCTCTATGTGACAAGATCAGTGGAAATTGCATTAAATTGAGGCATTAGCTCAGTTCAGTCACCTTCATCTCTCAAACAATTTCCTTTTCACTTTCTTGCACAACCATTTGCTACTTACAATGATGATTCGAGTCTGCCTGTGCCTGTGTCAGTGAGAAAGGAAGAGACATTTCAAGGACAAGAACATTACGACTCGAGTTTAAGACGTATCATTTTCCCAAGCACACACCTGAGGTGTCAGTGCTCTGTCTCCGTGCTTGTCTTTCTCCCCTGTGCGCACACACACGTGTTGCGGTGTGTTATGTGGGTGTGTCACTGAAGCTTGAGATAAAGTGTCAGGTGTCACTTTCCCACCAAAACTTTTTTTTAACTCCCAAACACACATGCACACAGAAAATGTATTATCTTGACCAAAAAGGGTTTGGATGGTTCCTTGTTTTCAAATTTTAGGATTTGCTGTTTTTCTTGGTCTTAATGTCTTTAGATTTTGAACTGTTGTTCAGAGGAAAGCACATTTGTTGACATCTTCTCTGACTTTGAGATATTTGTGAGAAGTATTTTTCATTTTTGTTTTATATTATGCCAGACAGACAGATATACAGATATAGACACAGTGGCGCCTCCAGCAGGGGGCCAGGAGGGGCTGTGTCCTAAATTTAGGCACCAATAGTACATGGTGAATCTGCATTACAATTACCACTAACATTAGAGGACATAGCATAATATTAGTGTTATCACGTTCACTCCCTGTGCTACATCCTACAAGCTCTCTAAGGTCTTTCCGTTCAGTCATTCTACCCTAAATCGGCTACCTGGCCCACTAGCAGTTACTGCTTACTGCTTTGGGCGTGTGCTTTGTGCTAACGTTAGCGGCAATTAGCTGCTGAACGACAACTGTTAATACCAACACAAATTGGCGTGACTCTATTAATGTTGGATAACATTACCTGTGTAACGTTACCTGTCCCAGGCACAGAGCTCAGGTCCCACAGCAGTGGTTTCATGATAAACGAAGCGAGACAGAGTGAGAGGGGCTGAGCGAATCAATATGCTGCACACAGCACTACAATGAAATGAGATTTTACTCATTTTAAATAGTTAAATTTGATGTTCAGTTGCTGAAACCAAATTGCAAGGTTGTGCAGAATTGACAGGGATTGGCTGAATTTGCAAAACATCATGAAATCCTGGAGAGGCTGATTAAAGTTGCATATTTATCATCTTTAAGAAAGGACCAAAAGCCCATTTGAAGGACAATGACTTGCCTAACATGCATACGTATATAACACATTTACCCAATTTGGTACCCAAGATTTTCAGAGACTCCATAAGCCCACCCCTATGAAAAAAAATCTGGGGGCACCGCTGGATATACAGTATCAGAGATCATTATTAAATTCAATCTACAGCCACATGGGTAGAGGAATGTTCCTGGCTTGTTGATGGAATTTATTGCATTGTGGGGATGAGATATTGTTTCTGGTGCTCTCCTCTCTGGCCTGAATTTTCCCTCTCGGTCGGTGGTGAGGCCTCCACCACACGCACAAACACACTGTGGTCTTTTGCTGTTGTTCTTTCCAGTCCTGCTGCACTACTGGTTGGTATAACACCAGGCTTGTTAGGAAGTACATGGAAAGTTGTTGCTATGGTAACAGTCAGCATTGGGATTAGTGTTGTGGAAAGATGGCAAAAACCTAGCAAAATAAAATTAGTGATAGGCTATAAAGTGTGTGAGAGAGGGAAAGAGAGGCAAAGAGGAGGTGGAGTTTTGCAGAAATGTGTGTTTTTGTTTCTATTTGATATGGCCATTATGAGTTTGACCTTTATTAAAGCTTTTTCAAAGAGCTTTGAAACATATAGGCCTAATGGTTTGGCTCAGTCACACACAAATCCAAACAGTTGCAGTAGTCCAGATGACTGACCCAGCTGCAACCACATGTGAACAGCACTTTGTGTCGTAATAAACTTCACTACATGTGTAGGCTTTGCAGAGGCCTGCAAGAGATCATCTGCTCCCTATAGGACGTGCGTGCGCACACACACACACACAAACACACACACACACACACACACACACACACACACACACACACACCTGTTAAAACAGTTAGAGAGCAAGAGGGAGGGTGTGTGTTTGTGGAGGTGGTCTGCGTGTGTGCATGTGTGTCTTTGGACAGTCCGTAATGCAATATAATTTTTTAAATGAAGATTCACAACATATTGCTTTTTATTCAATGTGTGTGTGTGCTCACACGAGAGTGCAAGTTTTTGTGCATATTTGTTCATACGAACAGAAGGACACACATGTGAGACAGGTGGGGAAACCTTTACAAACCTTGATTTCAATCTAAACACCAGCAGAGACTTAACAAGTCAAATGTGGAGATAATATAGGGGAGACCAGGGTTGGTTGGCACACAGCTATTTCATGGCCCTACAGTCATTTACTGTGTTATAATATTATATGCCGATATATAACAACTTGGCCGATTACTTGTGTATATATAAATATATATATCTGTATATTTTTTTATACATATATATATATATATACACACACTTTTTTCCCTAACTATTAACTATTCAGATATTTCACTTTAAAGCCAAAATCGGCCATAAGCAATGATGTGCCGATACTATTGTGCATCTCTAGTTAAACTATCTGAAAGTTACTTTTTTGGTGAGGGTAATATTTCAGTTTAATAATATTAAAAGTAAAAAAGATGTATTTGGACAAAACATATTTAAAAAACTGTTATGAAGAGTTATACGAAAAAGGTTACTTCTGGTTAATCAACAAAGGAATCAGCAACAATTTGATATAAGATTTGAAAGTTTGTGATGAGTGACTGTAGGAGCCTCACGTTATTTCATCTCAAAGTTGGGTCAAATGTGAGCGGTGTTGGATGGCACATGTACAAACCAATTGTAAAATTAACTGTGTTAACTGAATTTGAAAGATTAAAAACAATTTATATTGTTAATTTTGCATTTTTTTTTGAATGGTCAATGGCAAAAGAAAAATATATGTTTGATATGTTTTTATGGGCAGATATTGTATTAAATATTTACGTTTTCTGGTTCTTGTTTGAATCAGTGTTCAAAATGTTTCTATTGGTTGCTTCTTTTTTTTAAAATGATAGCATTTTAACATTCTGTCAACCACCCCATCATGGGGTTAGTGCTCACTGTGAGTTTCATGACAAATCACCTAATTTTAGAAAACATTTGTGTGCATTAAATCCGATTTTTTATTTATACCTTTTATTTGCTGCTGGTTAGAATATCCTAACCTAAATGATGCCAGAGAAATACAGCAAAGAGTGAAAAGTGTGCCAACCAGCTGCAGTCTCCACTCCACAAGCGAGGCCACGCCGTTTTCACAAAATCACTAAAAAAACAAGAACTTATGGATGCTTGAACATGTTCACTTCTGTCGTATTGGAGTGAACAAGATCTGCGTGAGAAAATGACAAACAGAGAGCACAGTTCAAAGGGTCAGGGCTTGAGGTCAAGGGGTCAGAATTGAATAAACACAAATAGCTACTCTTGTGGATGTATGAGAGAGAGAGAGAGAACGGAAAAGATGTTTTGGTGACAAGAAAGAAAAGCTGGAAACACTGCTGTCTGCACTGATTTTCAGCAGTCAACAGACCCACAGCTTCAGCAAGGAGTAAACAGCAGATGTTGTAAAGATGGTGACTGTCATGACAATGCAACTGCTCTCACTTCTTTGGCGCATTATTTTTAGATGTCCCTTTGGTTGTGGCTCAGGTCAGGCTCCCTAACATCTCCTCCTTATCCACGTTCCCTGATTCTCATTTTGCTCTGGATAATAGGAAAAAGATGTTGCCTGTCGACTCTAATGTAACAACACACAGCACAGGAGTTGGCTGGAGGTAGTCAGCACTTCAGCCTCTGATCATCTGTGCACAATCTCCGCCCGCCACCCAGACGTGCACTGCAAGTGGTGCACAAATGTGATGTTGTTTCTTGCACAAAATCTCTGATGTGTGCAGTATGATACATTGAGGGCCGAACAGTAGCGGTACAGTTGACGTGGGAGCGTGGAAACAATGTCAGAAATCCTCTTTAAGTCTTCATTTTTGGCAAAGAGGAGGCTTTTTATTTAATGTGGAATGCAAAGTAATAAAAGTTTTCCTATTTACTCAAGGTGAATATTTAGCCTTTTTTTCATAAAATATGAAGTTACATACATCAGACCGTACATTGGTGAGAGTCAGTGAGTGTGTAATACTTTTTACTAACATCTGGAGCTGGTGTTGGAGACCTCCTCCACCCCCCTCTTTTGAATACCAACTGCGTTACATCAAGATGCGGGGGTCCAGATTTGGTCTGTGTGTGTGTGTGTGTGTGTGTGTGTGGTTGAAAGAGAGTAAACCAAATTCTTGGCGTAAAGTCATGGCCTGTTGGATGTGGAAGGGTCACAATGGGGGAAAGAGGGTGTGTTTGTCTGGGGAATTAATGAACATACGGGTGGAATTAGTAAGGTGGGTATTGTGGGAGAGACATGAACAACTGAGTGTATTGTAATAAATGTGTGTGGGTGCGTGTGTGAGCAAACACAGCTGTGTGTCTCCATGTATTATCTCCTCATACAGAGCTGATAATATATTCAAATGTTGCCCTTGTTAACCCAGTAGACATTGACCTGACAGTCTTTCTTCACACCCAATTCAACTAAGTGCAGCAAAAATATTTAATTGAGTACTACAAGAAATGTCTTTGTCACTGTGTCATGGATTAAGATGCTATGACATAATTTGATTTTAAGTAATAAAGGACACCTCCTTATCCATTATCTCAAGTTTCTCTCTGGCAAAGTATAGTACTGACAGTACTTTACCAAAGGCAATGATAATCTCCATTCTCGTGCTGCTGGTGAAGGGTCAGTCCACATTTTACCTGAATTATGCTATGCATTTGATACAATATATTTCAATATCTTAATTTTAATCTCAGGGACAGTTTAGGAATTGCAGAAACTGCTCTCAAGCACCTATTAGGAATGTTATCACTCAAATGAATTAGCGTTAAAAGTGGTTATCAGCCTCAGACATGGGGAAAAGAGGAGCCTGCAACACCTACTAGTAGCTTTGAAAGGCTGCCATCAGTCCATTAAACTACCATTAGCTGTTGTAATGGGGAGCAGTTTTGTTAAGTTTCACTTGCATTAGTTTCAAGGGGGGCAATACTACATTTTTAGTTTTAGAGGACAGATCATGGTTTGGGTAAAATAAGTACATTTTATACGTTACAAAACATGACAGAATGAGGCATGTCAGTTGAAAAATAAGTCAACATTTGACTTTCGGTTCCACATAGGACACCTTTCCTGATCACCCCCCCCAACAGGAGTAACCCTCTTTTTTTTTTACCAGTGAGAGAAATCTGGAATCCAAACACACACGCGATGCTCTATAACTACTATGGCCAGTAAAGGTGGCCACCTACTGCAAGGGATAGCAGGCCCCTTCTTGCTCATATTTATGCAGAGAACCATTAATAATGCCTGTTTAATTAAGCAAGGGTATTCAAAGCAGTCTCAGATGCTTAAGTTTATTGCCCCTCTGAGCTATGGAGTACTTCAAGGCTCTGGTCTAGGTCCCTTTTGATTTTATCTCTACATGCTTCCATTTGGCTGAATAATAAGTTATCTTAACTTTTTTTTTTCATTGTTATGCAGATGACATGCATCTTCATGTATCTGTAAAATCAGAAACAATTCAAAGTCTGACCCTCTTATAGTACTGTCTATTAACTTTGTCCAATTGAATTTGAATTGATCCTGTTTGGGTCATGAAACACATACGGATTTAACAATAAACTATCAAACCTGACTCCTCTGTTATGCCTAGAAAACAACCTTTTAAAAAAAAAGAAAGTCTATCTTTTAAATAACAAGTTAAGTAGTTTTTCTTACCATTTTTTTTCTTTTTGAAATAAAGATTTTTATCTTTATGTTATAACACTCTCACTTTCAGATGGTTATTCATGCTTATATCTTTTCCAGAGGTGATTAGTATAACTTGCTGTTTACCTGCCTGAGTTGCAAAGCCCACTCACACTTCCAGCTATGCAGAATGTCACATCTACACTTTTAATGGTAAGAAATGGAGACCACATTATTAAAATTTAGCCTCTTTGCTTTGGCTTTCAGGTGATTGAAATGGTTTCAAGGTTTACCTATTTTCTCTCAAGTACTCCGTGGTCTGACTCCAGAGTATTTTTGCGAGCTTTTGTTCCACTGTGAACCTGAACTTAACCTGAACTGCTAACAGCATCAGTGACTTCCTATAAATCTTGACTAAAAAGGCATTTCTGTAAACTTATATTTCTCCATTATTTGGTCTGTGTGTGCTTTTTTTGTAACTTATTTAGAAAAGTGCTATACAAATTAAGTTAATTATTGGTATAACCTTAACCATAATTATACAAGCTGTAACATTTCTTCACTGAACTCCTCCTATCCACAAATTGTAACTGTGGCAATCAAGATACCTGACCCAAATCTTAAGCATTATTTATAGATTGCACTACTTTTATATAACGCTTACTGGGTCACAATATAGGAAAACAGGCCTGCCATCTCCTGCCAACTTTAAATCATCTGGGACTGATCTCTAAAATCCTTTTTGGAAATCATTAACACTTTTATCACATTGCTTCTCTTCCTCCATTTTCTTAATCTTATTTTTTAACTATCAGTTGTTGGATGTGGGAATTTCAGTGGAGAGTAGGTCGGCTGTAGCCAGGTAGAGGATTGATCGATGTGTTGCCCACACAACAGCCTCGCCAACAAATTCAGGAGAGAAAAAGAGAGAAACAAACAACGCAGAGGCAGATAATTCTTCATTTCTACGTCTCATTGTTGTTCCACTGATTGCGAAGACCTTGAAAGCAATAAAGAGAGCTTTGCATCTAGTGTGTTGCTATCGTTACATGTTCATGATTTAGTGCGAACATGTATGCTATACTTTAACCTCATTGTCGCTCTGGTTGGTTTCCTCACTCCTGGTGACTTGCTCATGTTCAATCCCTTCACATGTTCAGTCTGCATCTGCTTACTGCTGCACTCACAGCTGTGAGCCAGAATATATTCCCAAACATCGATCCATGCAGCATTCACACACACTCAGTGTCTCTGATGTCCCACTGGCCCTGCGCATACATCGGCATCTTGGATCAGTTTAATAGCAGCCGTACTTTGCTGAGTTTGTGGGAGTTGAGTGATGGGAGAGAGGCTTTGTATCCGAGTGGATCAACTGGGAATTCTATCCATACTTGAGTAACACTTGACAAAAGAGAGGGGGAGGTGTTTTTTTTTTAATTGTGTGTGAGGTGAGGTTAGCGAGTGTTAAAGTATTGGAGAGGCAGCAGACAGGAATCTTCTCTAATTGATTCATTATGCCTTGGAAAGTGGGTGATAGAAATTTATATCTGCTGTCTTTTGCAGACATACACACATAAATCTTTGGCCTGACATCATCTGTGAGGCCTCCTCCACTGAGCATGTTCGAGTCTCTATGACATCACACATACAGTGCCTCCTCACCACTATAGGGCCCATAGATTTAAACACACACACATATACGGTTAGGACTGCCACTACTGATTATTTTTACTCAGTTAATCTGTAAGTAGTTGTTAATCTATAGAATGTCAGAAAATGGTGAAAAATGTCAAGCAATGTTACCTAAAGTCAAGGATGACATCCTCAAGTGTCTTTTTGTCTACAACTCAAAGGTATTCAGTTTATTTTCATAGAGAAGCAAAGAAATGTTAACATTTAAGAAGCTGGAATGAGAGAATTTTGACTTTTTTCTTTAAAGAATTACTTAAACTGATTAAACGGTTATGCGATTAGTTGGCAATAAATTAGATAGTCGACAACTAACATATATATATATAGTTGAATGTATATATATTATACATTCAACTAATGACTTTTTAAATTACTGATTAATCTGCTGACATTTTTTTACTAGGGCTGCTTGAATATGGCAAAAAACATAATTCTCAATATTTTGGTCTTATTTGAGATCAAGATTATTTACCACAATTATTCACTGACTATGGAAACATTGTGCATTTATTGACTTTTTAACAGTGAATGTTCTTTTAATGGAAAAAAGAAAAGTTAAATAATAATGATCATAATAAATAATATGCTGAAGTTGAAGGTGACATATTCAAATTTTACCCTTACTGATACTGTACTTTCGTTTAAAAAAGCTTTGACGTTACTCTCTCTCACTGTCTCTACCAAGAGACGAGGGATATCTGCCGCACACTGATAACAAGGGCGTGGACACGCCACACACATTACATCACCAACATCAACTGCTGTCCTGTCACACACGTGAAAAACAGAGGTAGATGGAAAAACAAATCTAATTATACGCTGACATAACCAGAGAATAAGGGGAGAAAATAGCTGCATCACCTTCAAAATCTCACTCCCTCGTCTGTGACACACACACATAGCAGCACATAACTGCCGAATATATCAGCCTCGCCAGCAGCCCACACAATTTAAATTGACATTTAAATGCAAACAGGCAGAAATGTTGTATTCTGCAGCCACTTCAGTGCGTGTGTTGTAATGTGCCGTACTCAAAGATAAGAGAGGGACAGTGTGTAAAACGCTTAAAGAATCTGGGCAGAAAGAAGACATGAGATACCATGACATGCAGGGTGAACACAAATATGAGATTAAGGAAGAATGCAGTGTAGAAAGAAAGCGAGAGACAGATGGAGAAAATGCGTTAGAGGGGTTTAAACCACCTGTTGGTTTGCCGTCTTTGTCTCACTCGCTCTTTCTTTCTATTATAAGTACACACCTCATATTATGCTATGACCACTTGAATGAAAAATGTGTTGTTGTTGCATTAGGCTAATAAGCACAGTCATGGATCGATGAAGGGACGAGCCAGTTTCTAGTGTAGGTTAATGATCTGGACACTAACATCGAGTATCATTTTGGACTGATTATTCGTCCTCATTAGTGGTTTTGATAATTTTCCTTCTGCACTGTCCACCAGCGACTAAATGATGAAACATGAATGAACATGAACCATGCCCATGAAAATTCAATCAACTTCATACAGCAGGTTTTCATGGAAACTAAAGCTGCACTCTCGCTCATGGAGAGGCTGTATCAACATGACATGTACGTACTCTTGTGCTATCATACTGCCAAAGCACTCATCGCATCAAGAGCCTTAGAATGAAAAACTAGGTAAATTATGGTCCAATTTATTTTTAAATACAGTATAAGTACCGTAGACATCAACCATTGGTTTGCGTTGTTTTGGACTGGACTGGAGTTTGGTAAAGAGATTGGGCTGAGTGCAGTCGGCCAGCTTGCTATGCATACAGACATCAGCATGGTGCTTGCAGACCCTCGCGGACGTGTAGATGACGACATTTAAGTCATGCAGATTATAGCAGACAGTTGCAAACATGCGTACGCAGAAACTATGAATTTTCCCTTTAAGATCTACCACACAGTAAGTGTGTGTTTGAGTGTTTTTATTCATACTTGGCCTTCCAGCAGTGATAATAAACTCTGTGCGAGCCCTTTGAAACCTCAAGGCACAGATGAGTCTTGACATTTTAATGAGCGGTGCAATGTCCTTTGCGACTTTAATCATTTTCTTAAAGAACAAAAACACGTTCAGTGAAATATATATTATTTTTGGCATCAGCAAGTCTCACTGTTTTTACATCACACATGTTGGGCAATTGGGAGAAAAGTGATTGTTTCCTGTGAAATTTTGACTTCTTTATAGCATAAAGTGACACATCCGAGGGCTGTGGGGGAAGCAGTGTCTGAGCTCTTGTTCTGTGCTATTTATTCATACAAAAAGTCAAGCTGAGGGCCTCATTTCCCTCACGATCCCAACACTTAGTGACAGTGCAGCCTCCAGCTACAATACACGGTACAATATGTTTGCACTCACGGGAGTTTTGCAGCTTTTCAGTCTAACGGTTGAGCTGCAGGCATCCGGAACAGGTTGACTGACAACAAACATTAACATCCGTGTTTGCTTCAGATATTTAAGTCAGTACAGTAAAAATTGTGAGAATATAACAAGCAGCTCGTTAGTAAGTTTAAGCATTATAATGACCTACAGGCTGATGATTGCTTCTTTCTGCTTTTGTGAGCTGAACTCAAAGTTTTCATAATGAATGAAAGAAAATGGATACGATTTCCTGCATCTAGCCCACTAGCACAATGTATTTTCCTTCTGTCATTGATTTCTCACTCTTAAAACTCTCAGTTGCCTCTTTCTATTTAAAACAAACTGACATTTATAAACTGCGAATTGTTAAGGACTACTGTTCTATCCCTGCTGCAACACATTCTCGTATGAAGGCTGTGGCAGTGAAATAATGGTATTAAAAGCACAATAAGCTCAATGCAGACAGATGAGACATTTGCAGCAAACACACAAAGACAGACTCACTCAGAAGACAGTAGAGATGTGCGGGGTGGGTGTTTCCAGCAAGCCCCCAAAAACAGCGCCCGGCTTTGAAACCAATTTGACATAGTTGGAAAACTGCTGATTGGTTTCATTATCAGGACTTGATCCATTCAGTCTGATTACATGAAGAATGTCGAGAAGAGTCAAGTCAAGTTATTTCATAGCGGAGGACTATACCACAAGTTAGGTATAGCAGCAGGTGGAAGTCTCTACTATGTTTGCTCTACGGGCTTAACAATGTGGCACTTTTACACAAGAAGCTCAAACCTTTTTGGCTTTATGCAGCACTGAGAAACTTTCATAAGGATGAAAGGGGCCTTGTCTTTGGCACTCCAGTTCCCTTTATATACATCCATGATTTCAACTGATCACTAAAACAACATATTCATTTATGCTTATGACTGACACGATATGAACATGTTGAGTCCTAAACCATTGCATGACTACGCATCAGTGTGGGCCAAAAAGTTTAAGTATAATTTAGACTATTTTCACTTCATTACCTTGCTGTCAGAGAGCCCTTTCTGACCGGGAAATGATGCTGTTCCCAGATCCACCAGACACGCAGAACAGCGGAGTTGCTGGTCTGCTGCTGCCTCATTCAGCTATTATGTAAAGCAAAGTGAAGGAAATATTCAAATATAGCACACACTTAAACTGATATTTTTTTTTTTTAGGTGGCTAAAATACGTTTTGCTGCAGCCCCATCCATGGCAGTACATGTCTTAGCTTCTGTATTGGCAGATTTGGTTTAGCAAAGACGTTTGCAAAGCAACACAGTACAGAAATAAGCACAACAGAAACATCATAGTTATTAAACTCTGTATCTTAACATGTTACAGATACGACTTAAAATTACAACAGAAATAAACAAGTTTTCTGAATTTACATATCTCCGCAACTGCGAAACAGTAGCCACTTTTCTACTTGGAGGTGACTTATGTTGTTAGTGTGACATCACTGTGATTTGGTCTATTAGAGCAAGGATTTTTCTTTTCAAAATGTGAAACTGTTCCTTTAATCCAATCAGTTTGATTTTAATAGCTGTGGTTCAACTTTGTATCTCGAGCGTGTGATATACATCAACCCTGACTTCTTATCTTCGAGTCCAACCAGTTGCAATAATAGACCTGACTGTTGTCAACAGAGTACAGTATGACATCTCGCTCCATGACTAATGCAGTATATCAGTTTTCCAATCTGATCACGTTACTTCTTGGCTACTTTATCTTTTTTTCCAGGAGATGAATTCACTCCTGTTTTTTACACATTCCACCTTAACCCTCTTCTCTCTTTCACTCACTCTTGTGTCATGATCTCAGGAAACACTTAAAACAGCAGGGTACACACACACACACACACAACTGCAGCAGAGCAGGAGACTTTGTAAACAGACCTCAGCAGGTCAGTCCTGGTAGAGCAGCGCTGGACACACAAACACACAGCTGTTACGCAACACACCACAACATCAGTGGGAAAAACTGCTGGTCACCGAGATCTCTGGCTGCCCCTCGTGTTCTCATGTTCCCTCTGCTCTGTCCTCCACATGCCGTGCATCATGTCCCTCTCTGCCTGTCCTGTTTCTCTTTATCTTCTCTCTTTCAATGCTCGCTCCTCCTGTCGCTTCTTCCGCCCCTATCCCCTTTCCTAATTTTTACAAGCTCCAAATCCCTCTCTGGTTTTCTCCAGCTGTCTGTCATTTCCTTTCTCTCTTGTTCCCTTCCCACTCCTCTCTCTTTCTCACCCACTGAGAACTGGACAGATCTGCTCTTTTCCTCTCTGATTGAGCAACACTCAAAGCAGCTGCAGACACATATACACACTAACAATTTGAGGGTAGAGCTGTCATGGCCAGAACGTCTGAGGCACAGCAATTTTCTTAATTTGATGAAGCCTTTTTTTAAATGATCCTCATATGGGCTCTGCTGACACTTTTAGAAAGCTGTGAAGCATCATGCTGTCACGCACACACAGAGCAGTGTGAGTAAACACGAGACTCTTCAGGCAACCATTTATTCTTTGAAACCTGAGCAAATTGGTCTGATTTCTCCCAAAAACATGGTGGAAAAGAGCAAACTTAACAAGACATGCCCAAAAATGAGCAAGAAACAGGTGACATTACCTGAAAAAAAAAAAAAGAAAAAAAAAAAAAAAAAAACCAAAAAAAACAACAAAAAATATTTACCACACCCCAACCCCCCCATTTTTAATTTATAAAAATTATTCCCCCATTTTTTTTTTTTTACAAAAATTTTTTTTTAAAAATCCAATTTTTTTTTTTTTTTTAAATAATTCTTAAAAATAATATTTATTTTTTATTTTTTTTTTTTTTTTGTAAAAAATATTTTAAAAAATGTAGCTTTTTAAACAAGTTTTTTGTTTTTTAAAAAAAATTTTTAAAATAATTTTTTAAAATTTGTTTTGTAATTAAAAACATATTTTTTTTTTTTTTTTTTTTTTATTTATTTATTACAATAAAATAAAAAAATAAAAAAAAAAAAAAATAAAGTTATATAATATAGTTTTTGAACATTTTTCCCTTTAAAAAGCAAAAAAAAAAAAATTACAGTCCTCCCCCACTTTCTTAAAACTCATTTCCAGGTCATTTTCTTGTCACTTTTCACTATTATACCATTACCATTTTCCCCCATGTTTTTTAAATAAGTCAAACCAGTTTGCCTGGGTTTCAAAGGGTTAAACTGCTTGTGAAAAATAATTAATGCAACTCAAGAAAACTGATGCTGATCCAGCTTTCAAAGGGTTAATTTTATACGTCAGATGTGTATGTTTTCTCTCGCCTAATTTTAAAAACTTTAACTTCGCAGCTACACCTCGTCTCTCTGACAGATGGAACTGGCTTTACTGGTTCCACTGCTGTCTCCATGACAACTGGTTGTCAACCATGACATCAGCAAAAGTCCCACGTGCTGCTGTTGTTTATACTTCTCCAGAGTCACAATACATCAGCAATGTGTCTATTCGGCGCTCCATTTTTAATTAGATTTTGTATCATAGATGAACTCTGACTTTAGGCCGACAGTCAACAGGCTTCTCTGATGCTTCCAGGAAACGTCCCATTGTGGGCATTTTAATCAGCTGCTCAAGCTAAATGCAAATATGTAATCTTTTCATCATCCATGAAGCATGTAAATCAAGATACTGATGGATTTGATCTGACCTCCAAAGTTAAATGCATGGAGACTTGAATATTTACATACAACATCAACAAGCATGTAACATGAGGAATAAAACAAGCTGTAAGTTAGAAGCACTCAGTTTCTCTTTTTAGCAAATTGACTGTTCAATAAGCCCCATCTCCCTTAGGCTTTTTAGCCTACTAAATAACATGTTAGTATGGAATTTTGGCGGCCCTTTAGCCATTTTTGCACAGATTTATAAAACCCTAACGAAGTTCCTTTTTTATGCCTCCTTTTGATTTTTACACAGGTCTAACCAACATGCGGCAGGTAGGAAGCTTCCAGACCTTGTCGCTTTTCCAATTTGTGGACATTTACAGCCGCTATTCTTTTCTTTGAGTTAGCCACTAGCTGGTAACAACTACTTTTTAAATCTCCCACTATGGGTTGCACACACAACAAATTGTCAAAACATCATAAACGTGCTGCCCATTATCCTTTTCCAGGGATTTCCGGATTAGAGGCGAGACCACTCTGCCTCCCATTCCAGGATCAAGCCTTATACACAGCACATTTGGGCAGAATAACGGCGTGAAATTCCCACCTTGAAAAGGCAGTGTAAAAGTGGCATTTGTCTTCCTCTTACATTATAGTGTTATTTGCTCATGTGTTTTAAATAAAAAGCCTGTAAAAGGGTCTTAAATATGCTTTTGGTGGCAAGATTGAAGATCCTCTCAGGCGCAAACTCCTCACCAACGGATGATCCATAAAAAATGTGGAAATAAAGCTTTTCTTGTATTGTAGGGGGCAGCTAGTTATCCTTGGACTACAGTTATTTAATCTAACACAACACTTGTTTTGTAGTGTTTGCACAATGCATACTATAGAAAAACACGCTTGGACAGTTGTTATAGGAACACACTGGATGCACTAGAATGTATCCTTCAAGTTGATTGACATTTGATTGCAGCAAAAGTCCGTGTTTTCAGCTGTTTTGAACACTGTAGGCGTATGGTAATTTCTAGCAAGCCCAGCTGGAAAACAGGCTGTCGGCTCCAGTAGAATTTTTCCAAGCTGAGAAATGACATTAAAAAACTGGGATACAGTTTGTAGGTCATGGAAGAACTTCGGTCGAGATGGAAAGTCATTAAAAAAATATTACATAAGGACCATGCACTGAGGAATGTGCTTTTTTAGTTTAAGTGCAGATTGGATTTTCACTCCAAATAGCTTGAGACAATGCTCTCTTGTTTGTTTAACTTGCTGTGTATTGATTGATTACAAGACTTCCAAATTACGCAACAGGTATACAATATGTGCTTGTTTTAAGGTTTTCTCTTGTTTAACCCTTTGAAACCTGGAGTGTGCTATTTTGAGATGCCTTACACATGTACTTAAACCTCCGAAGCCTGAGCACACTGATGAAATTTCACTGAAAAAACAGGGGGGGAAAAGAAATGAGCAACTTGATGAGAAATGTTCTATAAATTGCAAGAAACTAATAAGATTTAGACTTGGGTTTTTTTTTAAATGGCAAATGTCCAGGGAAAAAAACTATATCCATAATTATCAAAATTACATTCAATTATGTTACAAAATTATTATACATTTTAAGCGCCCTTTCCAGGTCATTTCCTTGTTGGTCTTTTTAAACTTTCTTTTTTCTTCTTCTTTACTAATTTTCAGGTAATTTTCTTGTACTTTTTTTTTTACTAATTTCTTGACATTTTCCCCTCACAACAGACAACCCAGCACCTGCATTACAAAATTTAGTTAAAACTGCATTAACCTAGTACTTGTATGAAGTAGATGCACATTATTGCAGTGTTTTTGTTGAATAAATAGGTCATTTATCTACAACAGTTTGAAGTACATCCATATGTTAAATTTAAAATAATTCCCACAATATATGCTGTCACTCTAAGTCTACATCTGCCTTCAGCAAACCAAACCCAGCAAGAAAAACTGCATACTTTTGACCCGGTAGTCAAAGGAAACTTGACCTCCTGATTTATTAGAATGGGGATATTAAGTTTGCGATAATCCCCTTTTGAGAAGCATGCAAGTGAGAGCTTTGTTGACAAAATGCCTTACATGCATGCATAAACACACACATTGGATTTAGAGTTTCTTTGTAGCAACTCAGAGACACGTACGACAGCACACATGCACACACAAACACATGCATGCACGCCCACACACACTTCAACTGTGTTGTCGGCCAACAGTAAGCCAGTGATCCTTGGCTGTGAAAGGGTTAACAGCGGTCACGATCTATCTGTCGCAGTAGGCCGCCGCTCAATTATTCAACAAGCTGCGATCTAGTTTCATCAACTGCCAACGCCATTGCCAGCGGTGGCATGCAGAGGGAAATATGAACACAGACAGACACACAAATTAAAAAAGTAAACTGTTCATGTCCTCATTCTCAGTCACTCACTACATACAGCTCAGACTGGCCCCATTAGGACTCACAGACCATCACAAACAAATGTAGACATGCTGCTAAAGCTAGATTTGAAATTGAAAGAATAAAGAGAGAAAAATCTCAAATTGAGTATTTCATTTTCTTCGTTAATGCTTCCCTACTGGCCATGTATGGATTACTGAACAGGGCACAGCAGGGACCCAAAGTGTCAGGGCCTCCTGGCCTTTACCTGTAAAATGTTACTCAAGTAAACACAACATACTGACCAGGATACAAACTAAGTGACGACTTTGTCTGTACCTCCTTTACCTAATTTTTACTTTGAACAGAAGTGTCTGCCAGCATCTGATAGCCCTCTATCACAAGATTCTCATTTTAAAACGAGTCAGCTGAAAATGTTAACGTCAGCTAGAGAAATTCATGAAGTTAACATTAAAATTTGTGTTTTGTGAAAACTGAAAGCTTGATAGGCATGGCAACAGTAACTAGGGGTGACGGTGTAGTCAAAAAATGAGTGATTGGGCCTTAAATTCAAGCTAATCTTGAGTGATGATTCATGTTCTATATATTATAACAAAAAAAGGTCTAATTTCTAATGAAGTCAAAATTGTGTAATGCATCCACAGAGTCAAACAAAAGTCTTGTGTGTAGACTGTACACTCCCCCACATGTACTCACAGAGACTGACAGAAACAAAGGCTGATTGTGACAGGAAACTAAAGGAATTCATGGGATGGCACTTGTCCCATTGACAGCACATCCTCTCAGTGTGCCACAGTCACACAGAGGTCAGTTCGTCGTGTGAGTGTGTGTGTGTGTGTGTGTGTGTGAGTTGCATCAAACTCCATAATGTTCTACTGTGGGTGTGAAATATTCCATATTGTTTTCCTTATAGAAAAACATGCTGATTTACTGCTGATTTTCCATGTGGACATTTATGAGCCCGGAACAAAACATGGACACTGAGTTTTCCCATCACTGCGTCTCCTCCCAGTGAGACTCGGTTTTGTCCGCTGCTGATAACTGGCCGCTTTCCTGATGACAAGCTAGTTTGCTGACACAGGGGAAAAAACAGTACATTTTAGTTTTTCTTTCTCTCTTTCGTCAAAATATTTTTCAAATAAACCAGGACATTTTCGACACCCGCAGTTCAAACAAACACGGCCACATTTCGTTCGATGGCCTCTAGGGTTGGAAAAGTTGTGTGATAACTTCAGGCCCTCTAAGCCTCTTTTGTTATGTTCACACGTACATAAAACATACATGTATAAAAATATACACTGCTCCCACAGTCACAAAATTCCTAGACACATTATGAAATTAGAACTGTTTTCCAGGCCTGAAAATGGTTTGGAATTAACAAAATGTTTTTGGAAAACTTCTGAATAAACATTTTTTTGGCAACTGTTTAAATTATGTTCATAAAATTACCGAAACATGTCTAACGTTTCACAAAATACATATTATTAGTTTTTTTATCCCTCAAAAAGAGGCTTGGCCTTCACATTTTGCTAAGTACTCAATTTGACTGGTTTGCTCTATTGGTGCATGCAGCTAGTTGTCGGCAGGAATGTCTAATTTGTGATTAAAGATAGCAAGCGTGAGCAATTCGTTTATTCGCAAATGCCTGGGAAGTATGTTTTTGTTGGCCTTACCCATTATAAACTGCTTGAATAAAGCCATGAAATCAGGGTAAACTGTTATGGAAAAGTCATTGGTAAACTGAACTGAGTAGACCTACCAATCACTACACAACAGACTGACGCCACACGAAATCGTTCCTCCAAAAGTAAATAGTACAAGAGCACGTATAAAGTGCCAGCAAAATTAAAGTGCCAAAAGATTTAATTAAATAAGCCTGCGTGAACAAACTTTTCAACAGTTGTTTCAATTTATTTTTGTATGTAATATGAGTCAGGTTGGACACTTCGCACATTATTGTCACTCAGGTTTAAGACTGAGTTGTACATATAAACCAAAATTCAGCTGACTCGTCAAACATTTCAAACTGACCGGGCAGATAGCCAATCATAATGGGGTGGCACCTGGGGTGGCCAATCAGATTTCAAGGCCACCCCTAGACTTGCCCCTTATGTCTATATGTCTATATATATGTATGTGTGTGTGTGTGTGTGTGTGTGTGTGTGTATATATATATATATATAATGCACCAACATTTTACTAAGTTCAAAGTTACACACATTTAAGGGCGGGGCCACTTGAGTGACAAGCTGTCTATGAAGCGTCCCCACAGTCTATATGAGTCAGATCCACCCCTCGCTCCTCCACATCTCCCACCTATTGTCTAAATATGGTCACTTCTGGCTCCAAAAAACCAAGATGGCGACGGCCGAAATGCCGAACCACAGGCTTCAAAACGAGAAGTCTATAAATCAGTGAGTGACATCACAGTTGCTCCATCTGTTATTTATGAAGTTTATGGGAAAGATTCACATGAATTCTGATAGGATCGTTCTCACAGTGGTTACATGGCCCACGTTGTGATATGTGAACATACGAATGTAGCCCGTATCAAAAAATTGGATTTCTGTGTCATCACTAGTCTGAAAAAAATCAAATTTGGGCCAAATTTGCTTGTAACTTGAACATAGCCTCACCCTGACACTCAGACATACACAGTGGTGTTGACACCCTCCATCAGTGACACAAACACACACAATTAAGCTTGTAGGGATCAAACCCACAGCGCAAAAAAGCCAAAACAAAAGTGTCCAAAACGCACACAAATGCCAAAAACTGAGACGTTAAGAGATGGCACAGGCCCCAGGGGGTGATTAGTGGGGTGCGGACAGGCATTGAGAGGCAGTCCGAGGTTAGATTGGCAAACACTTGCGTCTCCCTCACATAATGACTCCCAGCTGCGCTCCTCTCACTGTTTATGTTAGAGGAGTTCCACGGCAAACTCTTTTCCTCCCCATGGTCGCTAACTGGAAACTTCTGTCATCTTCATTTTTTCTGCATCACTCTGTTTATCGGTTTATCAGTCCGCTGTATTTCTCCGGGCTCTGCTTGCTCTTAACTGTTTCTTTTCTTGAACTCTCTTTTTCAATCCTCTCGCTGCATCTAATTTTCTGTCCCTCCCACGCACTCTCTCCCTCCTCGCTTTCTCCCTTCGTCCTCTCCGCCATTTCTCTCCTTTGCATAGATCCCAGGATGCTAACCATTTGATTTTAAATGTATTTTTCTCCCCCTTGGATGATCTACCCCTGCTGCCCAAACCTGGAACTTCCTCTCCAGCCAGGAAAAGGAGGATCTTGAGGGATTCATGAGAGTTTTTATGACTCTTTTTCTCCTTCTCTCTCCCTCCCTCTCAGGGCACGCTGCCTAGATCACCACTACCCTAAAGAGTTCCTAAAGAATTCAGTGCATGAGATGAAATTATATGCTGCCATCTGTGTTATTTTTTTAAACAGTCGAGGGAAAGATTTGCTGTTGTAGTGATCCTTAACGTGCATTTGCAGTAATTGCACAGGGATATTGATGGTAACATGGAGTTTGTTGAAATTAATTTTAGTTTAAAAAAGCTCTCCTCTCTCTTTCTGTCAGAATAAATCATAAACCATCTTCTCCTCTCTACACACTCCCTCTCTCTTTCACCCTGCCCACATACTCCATATGTATTTTTAGCAGGCACAAGCTGGACCATGATGGTAGCCTCACATATGCAGTGGAAACAATAGACTTCTCATGTTGCATAATGCAATTGCAGTTCTGTCCCATGCACACAATATGTGCAGCGTATGTGCGATTATATTTGGTCACCGAGCACCCACTCTACCTGTCTGTTACCTTTCAGCTAATATGAGCTGAGGTTACAGAGCTGGCTGCCAGCTATCATCCCGCTCACTGTGCACTCTCCCGCTGTGTAGGTGGCAAATCAGTGTGATCACACTGTGGAGCTCGAGGCACAATTATACAGGTTCTATAAATGTCTTCACCCGCACTCCTCGAGCTGTCGGTGATGCTACAAATGGATGGTTTCACCCCAGAATGAAGTGCCGTCTTTGATAAAGCGTGAAATCTGTTTTGCGACTGAATGACAGCACAAAAGGAAAACATGAAAAGGAGAATAACCATGTGCAAGTAATGAACTATTATCTCATTTACATGCAATGTATCAAATCCGATTCAGGAAAATGACATTCCTTTACAATATAATAATCATTTGTTCTGTCCCATTCAGCTTCAGCAGGGGAAATTAGGTTTGCAGAAATGATAAGCCAAGCAGTACACAACCACAGAACATAACAAGTGCAACTAGTGTGGTGAAAATCTCCACCAGGCAGCTTCGTTCTGGCTACTACACAGCTGCCTGAGCGGATTGCATCCACTTTGGGCAATTCTTGTAAATCCAGGTGCAGAGGCAATGGGTCATTTGGTGCAGAAACAACAGAAGATAGCGTATGATGAGTGAATCTCCAGTACAGAGATCATTTGATTTCAGCAGACCACTTACTACTGGAACAAAGGATGCTTTAAATCTCTCTGGCCTCCCCTACAGGGAGTGATCCGAACAATCCAGAGTGCATTTCTAAGAACCTGTTGATGATAGATGTTAGCTCTGACAAGGCTGTTCAGTCTGTTTTTGTTGGATGGCTTAAGGCTGCCATACCAAGCTATCACACTGAAGGTTGGTACAGACTCAATAAAACTTGGATAAAAAAGTGTCATCGTGGTTGCACACACATTAAAAGAGTTCATTTTTATCAGAATGAAAAGATGCTGTTGTCCTTTTTCAAAAAAAACAGCATGTGCATTGGGCTCAAAACACATTATTGCCTTGAAGTGACACTCCAAGTCCACCCACATTTCTTGTATAAAACATTCAGCCTACAGGCTTTGAAAGGTGGTTGTTCCAAATGAGTAAAGTGACTCAGCTGTGTGTTTTAGTCACCTGCTGCGTTCACATGCCCTGCAGATAACAGATTACCACAATGCTGTGCCCGATCTCTACATATGCTGCACCATATATTCCTCTTTTATAGGCAATGTAGATACCAAAGTCATGGTGTAGTTTCTTGCTCTTTCTAAGCTGAGAGTAGCCGGGTTTCCATTGCCGGTTTGCACAAAACTTAAGCTATATCTTTGAAATGTCAATAAAACATATTTGCGAGATGACAGCATGTCTATTGAGCGATGTTATGTGACTTCTCTTCTTGCAATAACATTCCAAGAAGCATGGCCATGGATGTTCAAAACATTAGCAGGTTTACTCCTTTTGCAGCCTCCGCACTAGCCGTCATTATTTCCAGTTGAAGGCGACGTAGGCGTGTCATGCGAGTGATAATGGAAAGGCAAGCCCCTTTATGTGGGAGTGGCCACATTTGGGAGGTGATAGTCTACGATTTCACAGAGGAACTGTGGATTCAAAACTTCCAGATGATCCGGTCAACTTTTGACAAGTTATGTGATGCAATATCACCCTTCGTAGCACCTGCTGCATCATGCCCATCATGTGATCTATGAAAGTGAAAAAGTGTTTCCATTGCAGTTTTACAAAATATGGCTTTTTTGAATCGCCTGAAATACCACCTCATGCAAGCATAAAAACGTTTTGTCAAGTGTTTCGAAATACCACCTCATGCAAGCATAAAAACGTTTTGTCAAGTGTTTCGATTAGGCGTATTTTGTTTTATAGCTGTAATTTCAATCTGCGCAATTTGAGGGTTAATAGAAACCCACCTAATGATTCCATCTCTCATTGACCTCTTGTGGTTTGTTCCTCACATTGTCTTTGTCAATACAAACCAGCAAACCCTTGAATTTAGTTTTTATATACTTTTTTATAAACTTTTATCATTCTCTTCTAGGAGGCTCTTGCCCAGGCTGAGGCCCAGGCCCAGGCCCAAAACCAGTCAAGGCCCCCGGTCGACCCATCTGAGCTCATTCCACGTCTGTGCCACCTTATAAGGTCTGACACGGGCTACGGCTTCAACCTCCACAGTGATCGATCCCGGCCCGGACAGTACATCCGCTCCCTGGACCCTGGATCACCTGCAGACCACGCGGGCCTCCGGCCACAAGACAGACTGATTGAGGTAGGATGGAGGAGTGTGTTGTCTGGATATGAAACTATAGAGCAACCTATTACAATTCCTACAGCCAATCCTACCTCTGGGTCAGTTTTTAAATACTGTCAGATTGAACTCGCTTATGCTTTTAGCATGTGGTGTTGTGTGGGACCGTATTATATTATCATTGTTGTGTATGAATGTGGGAAGTAGGTCACAAGCAAGTTTCAAGTCTTAACCTCCAAACCAGATGAAAACAGGCAAACTACATCCAATAATAGTACAAATAAAAGTCAGTCATCACTGGGCAATTTTTAAATAGGGTTCCCGAAGATTCTTAAAAGTCTTAAAAGGCATTAAATGAATTAATTGGAAAGAAGGACATCATGAATAGACATGCATTGTAAAGTCCCAGTTTTAAGTCAAGCAAGTCACAAATCAAGACATATAAAATTCTGATGATCTGGTCAAACGTTAGCTTTATAGAAAACTTTCTTTTTTTAACTTTCTAATTCTTTGTGGGTTTTTTAGTGGCAGGTAAAGCTGGATCTTGAGTTGGTCATGTCACTAAGTTTTGAGCTGCAGACTTTTCATACCGCTTTTCTCTTCTTGCTGCTGTAATCAATTACATAATCTAAGTTGTACAGTACTGTATATGGTGAATTTAATTATTTTTGGACTCCACGATAGCTCCCTCATGTGTTGACCTCTGCTGGTCTGCTGCGAACTATTAGGCTGCTAGATTTGCATGCATTGCACTAGAAATCACCCAATTGTGTTTCAAAAAAGAAGCATAACTTCTCAATATCTAGAAAATTTGAATTTCTAGTTTAAAAAATTCAATTATTTTCAAGTGATCTATCTTAAGTCAATCTCAAGTCATAAATATCAAGTCAAAGTCTTTTGTCAGTGTTTGTCAAGAACGTCACAAATTTGCAACTGCCTCTAGTCAAGTCATGTGATTCAAGTCCCCCACCACTTGCAAACAAAAATAAACATTTTTTCAGATATGAGCAGATATTTGTCTTTGAACAGATATAAACAGTATATGAATTTTCAAAGTAGTATTCATCCTTTAACACAGGGGCCGTCTCAGAAGTGCATGCAAAATCATAGTTGGAGCTTTTCAGATTTTTCACAAAAGCTTAATTTTAATTTCATAGGCACTTAAATCCACTTTTAGATTCACCTGGCCTTTTCTGCAACTGTGTGGACTACTTCCTTTTTAAAAGATTATTCAATATGACCTGTAAAGATAGCATGGTGCATTTTTGTCAACACTTTAAATACAATTTAACACAGAAAATTACAGGATCTGGACAGTTTCTAACAACCTTTGGGGCAGACTTGAATACAGATACAAATACAGACATCTAGGTGACATAAACAGAGCGTCATGTCTGGGTGGTGGAGCAGGCAGCAGTTAGTGTTTTATGTGTTTGCTTAATAAGATGTCAGTGAGGTGAGGGGGAGCTGCTACAGCAGTGGTGTTCAATGGAAAGGAAATTTTGTTTTGTCAAGCACAAAAAAGGAACTGAGTATTATATGAGTTGTTTCAAAGCAGACACGTTCTTGGTTGACACAGCAGACTGGGGCAGAGGAATAAGGATAAAATAAAAAATGTACACACGCTAATGAAGTGATTACAGATAAATGATTCTGGGTTCATCTGGTACATGTCAGCGAATAATATGATCAACTGAGTGTGAGAAAATCCCTTGAGAGGCCTTTCTATCTTGCCAATTTGGAGAGGCATGGTTTTTCGGTCTCTTTGTAGGTGTGTTTGAACTGTATACACGTGTTGCCGTGTGCCTACACTTCTAATTTTGCACACGGACCCACATCTCCACACAACCATCCAATCCATTACTTCCAAATAAATCTACATGTTCACCTAGATAACCTTTTCTTTAGCATTTACTCCATGACACACCAACACACAGCACTGCCTACCAGTGCTTTTCTCAGGAAAGGAGCTCTTGACTGCTCAGAACATCACCCAAAGTCAAAAGATAGAAAAGATAGATCAGTCAAAAGAAAAGTATGTAATACACCTAAGTGCGCCAGCTTCCTGAACCCTAAAGCCCATCTTCCACTGCACAAACCCCCCCGACTAATAACCGCTCATATATGGCTTTTGTATTTAAGGAGAGAGATTAAATTGGCTGATTCCCGGCAAAAATGGTGTTCCAGTATTCATGGCTATTTATCATCTCTGTTCTGCAGTGATGGAAATATGACACCCAGGTTGACGTGCTCGTTTTCATCCCTTTTCCAGCATTATAAAATGCTGTGCGCCACAAAATACTGTCCATCTTCATCTAAGCAACGCTTGAAAATTGTTAAATTTTGTCGTCACCAAGTTTGAAAGAGATTGAATACAAATATGCAGAGATATTAAAAAGAAGTAACCGCCGTAACATTTTCACTGGCTTCCTTGCTGCTTTCTGCTTTTTATTAACCTGTTTTACAGCCCATCCTTGACATTGGATGTAACAAATGGAAAGACATTTTCATTCACTGCAGACACCTATACAAGGCTTTAGTCTACTGGCAATGGGAAAGGAGACTATTGCCTATTTTAGTGGGTGTTCCCACATTTACAAACCTGCATTTAAATGCTAATTTTGGTGGAAAACAGGCGTACTAGATCCAATAATAGTGCAAATAAATGTCAGTCATCAATGGACAATTCTTAATCAGGGTTCCTGCAGATCGAAAAAGTCTTAAAAGGCATTTAATTAATTTTTTTTTTAAATTGCCTTCATTGTTAATAAAATGTCTTCATCATTCAATTTTTTAAACTAGTCGAAAAAGGTAACTGTTTGTTGCTATTTTAAAACAAATCTGTCAAAAATTTTAAGTCTAAAGCTACAGAGAAGTCTGCAACAGTTCATGCCTTCCCTGATCCAATACAGATGTGACCCCATCTACACATACTGTCACAGCTGTAGTTAAAAGTCACACTTGTGTCTGATGCCAGGCCCCTGCTTTTAAAGGTTACAGGACCTGAAGCCTGGACTCAATCTTCACTGGGTGTCAGAGGGAGAGGAGAGGCCGGTCATAGGGGAGGGGAGTCAGTTATAAATCAGTGTGATGTCAGAGGGAGAGAAATGGGGAGGAGTGTGTTTATATATGTTTGCCTCTTCTTATAAAACTTAAAGAGAAAAAGAGGCAGACGTGTAGGATTTTTTTAAAAAGCAGCTGAGAGCAAAGATGTAAGGACAAAAAGGAAGAATGTGTCCGTCGCAATCAGAGGCAAATGAATTTCAGTGGCCGTCACATAAAAGTTAAAGGTCATTTATTCACATCCGAAAGAGGAAATGGGTGACACAGAGCATGGGTGCTCAGTCAACTTTCCCCTGATTAGAAAAAAGAAAAAAACATGCTGGCAGTAAAATCCTAATTTTTGTTATAAGCATTTTTTCATCTGAGTGTACACATGCAACATTCACCCTTCATTCCCATGACCTTTGCCCTCACTGGCTGTTCATCAGGGTCCAGACCAGGCTGCAGAGCAGGCCAAACAGGACCTCAGTAAAGTCAGATAGTGAGGTTAAACACAGTTCATTTAGCATCTTCTGAAATTTAAAGAAACATACTCGTGGTTTTGCATGTTTTAGACAATTTCCCCAATGAAGGTTCCCTTACAACTTTCTTAGATCTGTCTTACCTAATTCTCTTACAAAACATCAACTTCCAGCACACTGTTTTTTTCCTAAATAGGCTACGTTTAGAGTTGCACGATTATGCAGTTGAGAGCAAGGCCTAAGTTTTGAGTCCTAACTATTGGAGTTAATCGAGACAGGAAAAATGTCAAAAGGTCATTAAAGTTGATTTTTGTATCGTAGTAAGCTCACTGAATGGAAGCTAGTTTCCATCAAGATGGTAGAATAAAGAACCAAAACAATACTATATGCTTGAAAAATGATTTAGTGTAATAAAAGATGTTTATAATATGTAATTAATGGACTTAAATATGGATAACCATCAGTGTTGTACGATAAATGATAGTAAAAGCCTGTAAGGACCAAATGTCATTGATCATTATTCAGTGACAGTCAAAAATAGTGACGCACTGATGCTCTAATGGAACATTAGATGGCTGATGAGAGTGTGTGGGAACATCGTGTAGCAGGTCACCGCCACCTCTCGCATCTTTCCATGGAAACATAAACTGAGGATCACATTTACATGCACACATAAAAGTGAAGTTGGAAGGCACTAAAGATAGTGTCAGGTGTAATTCAGTGCACGTGCAGACACACTGCCAAAGATCTGAATGCAATGTCAATTATATCTGCTTAGTTTAAAGATTAAACTGAACAACTGTTTTGAATATCAATCAATTGTTTCACTTTTAAGCATTAAAAAACAAATATTTGCTAAATGCGGTTTAATGAATATCTCTGGATTTTGGACTGTTGATCAAACAAAAAACTGATCTGACAACATATTGAACTCTGGGGAAATGTGTTTTTTAGGATTTATAATTTCTTGCCATTTTACAGGCTAAAGAAAAAGGACTGGTGGGTTGCAGTCATGGTTAAGTGGTTCCTAACAAAAAAAATGTGGTAGATTTTAAAGAATATTTAATCCTTTGAAATTTGAGTAAATTGTCTTGAAAAAAAAGGCAATGAGCAACCAAAGAAACAAACTAATTTAGCAAGAAATTAGAAAAAAAAGAAAATTACCCAAAAAATAGTTTAATAAATTAATTATATAATATATAATGAGAATTATGATATTATACATATAGTTTATCCCTAGCTTTTTTCTTACCAAGTTGCTCTTTGCCTTTTTTCCATGCTTTTGAAAGAAGCTGAACCACTTTGCTCAGGGTTCAAAGGTTTAAATATTTCTGAAAGGAGCACAAGAAAAGTAATGTCACTCCTGGTTTGAAAGGGTTAAACTCTGAGCACAGCTTTGTATTATTATGTATGTATTCACAGTACCTATTCATTTAATTTCCTTTTTGTCTTTTTTAAATATATGTTTTATATGTATGATTTTTTTTAATGTTTGTAACAAGGCTCTGTAAGGTCAACTTTAAGTGATCTGCTATAGAAGTGATTTCACGCCAGCTCAACAATGTTATCTCAGTGTTTTTGTTTTGTTTGGACAGAAAAATCTGAGCCCCTGTTGAGTTAGTTGGCTGCTCTGTGTGTGTATGTGAGCATGTGTGTCCAGGCGCTGATAATTGCAACCGTCTCTGACCATGTGTCAAGACGGCACTTGTGTTATCTGTCAGCAGCCTGTTAGAGAGGTGAACAACCATGACAGATCTGTCTCTCTCTCTCTCTCCCTCTCGCTGTCTCTTTCTCTCACCACGCCCCATTACACTGGAGGTGTATCAGCAGCAGCTAGCGTTATAAAGGCTATGATGAGAGCTCAGCTTTCTGACTATGTTTGGCACAAGCAGTGACACCAGCAGTGAGGCTGAATGCCTCATCAGTCTCTGTGCTCCGCCTGCGCTCAACAGTGCATATGCAGTCTGGACCTCTCACAAACGTGAGGGTGACATCACAGATCATATAAAAAGCGCTTCACGCTCACTTTTCCAGTGGTATTCACATACACACTTGGGGTTAAATTCATGATAGTCCACAGATCTGCTCTACAGTGATTTGACAAGCATTGACGCTTACTCACACAGATCACAAAATAACACGCACACGCGTGTAATCGAACAGCGTTGTCAAGCACAGAACTCTCTGTGTTGCTGTTTTAGGCACAAAAGCTGGGGAAAACATTACAAAGCCAATTCAGAAACTTGTCATGAGTCAGTACTTTGTGGAGTTTCGTATGCCTATGCATGACAGTTGATCAGACAATCTAATCAGAGCTGATCAGATCAATGGACGAGTAGAGCTGCTGCTGCAGAGGCGAGTCAAAGCAAACTTTTAGGCCCCGTGCAATGACTGGTTAAGTTTCACTTCTGCTGCTCCACCTGTGCCCAGAGTATAGGCTCAGCACCCTGTAAGTGCAGCGCAATAAAAAACAGAACAGAAGCTTACAATTTATATTACACCAGCGCACCTAAACATCAGTCCAGCTCCAAAATTCAAAAATCAACATGGGGCGCCTGATACTGATATCATGGTGGACCACCACAAATAAATGAATGTGTGGGAAACCCTGCAACCATGTCACCCTCATGATAGACTGTAGTCAACTGATGATCAATTAACTTCTCTTTAAGCTGCAGTTAAAATTTCAGTTTAATACTTCAGTTTATTGACAAACACTTCTTAATGACATCCCCAACAGACTCAGTTTTACATTGCCTTAAGTGCTAATTAGTACATGCACGCCTCATATTCGCTCGTTTGAGCTTGCCCTTATTCTCTGTGGTCCGGCATGGGAGATGAACAAGATGAACAAATATTGCAATTATTTTCCAAGAGCCTTTATCCATCATTTCAATTACCGTCATTTGCTGAGACATCAGCATAATATCTGTCTGCAAAAAGTTAAAAAAAAAAAAAAAAGCTACTCCTGCCACTGAAAAAAACATCACAGCTGCTGCGAGAACATTACATTTCCACTAATTTATCATCCAAATCAGATTTTGAATTAATCTGAGGCCACAAATAGGCTGTGCAGTTGCTGAATCGTGCATTATCTACTGTAACAGCTTCCTTTAACAGCGTCCCGGAGTTTCAACAGGCTTCATCTAAGTCAGTGGTTCTAACTTTGGACCATGACCCAAAAGTGGGTCATGGTCCAAGAGGGGTCTGAAGTTGTCAAGTTAGAATACACAAATGACTAATTAAGAAGTGAATGAAGTGAAGTGAATCTCTGACACAGAACTTTTATTTTGAAGTGGCATTTCTGTTTAGTCTTTATTTCTTTGTGTTCTTGGCCAACATGTTTACATTTTATGAAACAAAATTAAATATGTAGTAATTTATTGAATGTGTTGACCTTGAACTCATGACTAAGGACAAATATGGACCCTGTAGCTGGACCAATTGGAAACCACAGATCCAAATCACCTCTAATAGCTTAACGCATGACCGCTGTGAAAACTGAGCTCATGAGATTTTGTCTCTTTTTGCAAATCTCAGCTGGAGACCAAACAGTTAAAAGTTACACATAAGTCATATACACAGATGCATTTGAAAATGATCGATCCAAGGTTATTGTGTAGCTGCTCTTACACACACACACACACACACACACACGCACAAACGCACACACACACGCACAAACACACACACTACATCAACCTCTTATTTAAACGCTCTTATCATTAAAATGCAACCCATCTTCTTTGTAGCTTCCATTTTGTTCTCACTTCATGACCTCAAAACACATGAACACAACACACACCTGCACACACACACAAACAAACATGCACACAAGTACACAGGCACATGGGTAAAAAAGACCTTGTAATTATTAAAGCACTAAAATAAGAGTTCTCATTAAAACCAACACTGAGGACACACTACTGTACGTGCGGAAACACCAGAGGCAGGATAAAACTTATATACAAAACATAAAAATAAATAAACATGACATCAGTCAGATATCAGAAGTTAAATAAATAAATAAAATACTCAAATAGTAGATAAAAAATAAGGATAATAATACTTAAAAACATTTATAAAATAATTCACCATCAAGTAAAACAGTAAAACAGATTATGTCAACTCCAGAGTCCACTGGGTCCTACAGGGGACCTACACTGCAATGGAGACACAAAGACTGAGAGGACTGACTACGAGGCCGTTCCTGTAAATGCTCCTGCCTGCTAGGTTTTCCCCAAAGTTCCCGCTATGTAACGCATCTATTGCCTAATCTGGCCCCCGTTCAAAAAAGTTTGTACACCCCATGCACTACATGAAAGATGTGTGAGTAGATTTTAAGTGACTGGACTCTCCATGACTTTCAGAAACAGTCAGAAACACACACACACACACACACACACACACACTAGTATCATGACGCTCCCTGAGGAATCGTCCCGTGAGAAATACGCGTCTGTACTGTTCCGACAGCATGTATTAATTAGCCCAGTGGGCAGAGAGCAGAGTGTATTGTCTTGTGTGGGATGGACTGTTAATGAAGGGCTGTGAAACATGACACAACACCTGTTGTTTGGCCGCATACAAAGATGCTTGTTCTCTCTCTATCAAACTGTCTGTCTGTGTCCCCGGCTGACTGAAGATGTCCGTTTTTTATATCCGTCTTTTGTGTCTGCGTGAGTCCTGGGAAGAGAGATGTTTGATATAAAAGAGAAGAGAGGAGCTGTTCACATTTTCCATCTGTTGATTCCACTCATTCCTGGTGTTGTTTACCTTCCACTCTGTTTTCCTCTTTTCTCTGAAAGACCTATGAAGTCTGACTCACTGCACCTATTTACCTTCAGTCCTGTTTTCTACACTTGTTTCACCCCATCTTAATCACCCACAAATGACAGCTAATTTGAACAGTTAGTTTTCCTCCGTCATAAGCGGTGAATTTTAAACAAATTCCCCTTCAGGACTCAGACACCTGAAACCCGCACTATAGCCGCAGCCCAGGAGAGCCATCAATAATTGATTGTGTACCAACACTAACTTGGCGTGGAGCGAGAGAAGCCAAGGTCTAGACAAAGCGGGCCTCCGAATGCACGCAGCATCGAGATAAGAGCACGCAGTAACAGGCTATTGTGTTTTGATAGGGAAATATTGTGACATAGGTGATCAATCACACGGAGACATATTTATTATTTATCTCTGTTGGGCTGTTTCTGTTTCCTGATTGTTGTAAGCTATTTTAGAAAGTATTGACAAGGAGTTTTCTTTTATTGTGGTAATTCCTAACAAAACAGCTGCAGTAACAGCTGTCCTAAATACTTTCCTGGAGCACTGTTGCAAGAATTCATAATTTATAATGAAGAGTTTTTGGTAGGAAGAGTCATGGTAACAGTGTACAATCGGTATATTGTCCCACAGCTCCACCTACTGGACAAATGTAATAGCACAGGCTCTCCTTATGTTATGCAGAATGTCAAGAATGAAAAAAGGTGCTATTTTTAAAAATAAATGTCACTCAATCAATCCACTGAAATAGAGAGATTTTTGTTGGGAAAATGTGATTTAGTTGTTTATAACTCCTAAGCAGAATTCCCACATAAGTGAGGCATTTACTGGAGAGAGTGTGGATAAAGTATCGGTCAACCATGGCCACATGTTTCATTTTTTGGACACAAAATTAAGCAAGGGCCACGCCAGAGGTTGTAAACATTTGGGGTTCAGCCCAAACCCAGAGGGTTCTGGGGGCATGCTCCCCACTGAGATTTTTTCTCCTATTTGAAGCAGCTATATGCACTATTTTCCAAGCCATTTACGATAACAAAACACCAAAAAATTTGTACGTCATTTTGGGGAAAACATAATAGTTCCTGAGGAAAAAATCATCCTGTGTCCTTTTTTGCATCCAGCTTTTTCCGAATAACAAAACAAATGTTGAGCTTAACTACTTTTCACTCCTACCACTGAAGAAGAGGCAAAAAAATATTTAGAAGTCTGATGGTAGTAGTTGCATAACAAAGGTGTGGTAGGTATGCGGTGTAAACAGCAGTACTAATCTTCAAACCTTTTTTTGTTATACTACTACAAATGTTTGACAAATGTGCTACATTTGAATCCACGCCAGAATAATGTGGACTGCTCTAATCGCAAATCAAGAATCCCAACAATAACTTTGGTATTTGTTTACATTTTGGCGGGCGCACTAAAAAAAAACAACAAAGCCAAAGAAAATGTGTTCTCTAAAACTCTGAATGTAAGACCAACACCAGAACATTTACTCGATTGCATCAGATTTCTTTGGCAAATAGCACAGAAGGATAAACAAATGGATATATATTATTATCTGATTGAAACATTATTTTAAAAACCTAAAAGATTTGGGACTTTTCTTTAGAAAGATTCTGATTTGATTCAGTTTAATTTCAGTAAAAACTGAAAGCAAAGCAGCTGATTTTTATTTTCGCTACACGCTTACTTACCTACATACTTACACACTGTAATGAGAATCATGTGTCCTAATCATGAAACAGAAATTGCTATCTGACCAGATACTATGGATGGTTTTATCTGAACATGCATAATGTTTTAGTTTAGCTTCTTAGTCCCTTGTGGTTAACTGTGTTTACCAACATCTGTGGACATCCAGAGGACATGTAATATCACCTAAAAACTTTCACAGTGTGCTTTAAGAGCCATAAAGAGCTATAAGCGGCAGTTTACAAAACCAAATGTCCTCCCTCCTCACCAGAAACCCTGAATTTTTCTTTGTGTTTTCCAGGTGAACGGTGTGAACATCGAGGGCATGCGGCACGCAGAGGTGGTGGCTTTCATCAAGAAAGGGGGAGATGAGACCTGGCTGTTGGTGGTGGACCCAGACACAGACGAAAACTTCAAGAGGAGGGGGGTCGTCCCCACAGTCAGCCATCTCAGAGGTAGGACTGTACTAACAAAAGGTCTAATGAATGTATTGAATTACAAGGCTGTAATTATAAAATATATTAACCTGGACACACACTCACCAGGATTCAAATACACTCAAAACAGTCTCCCCAATGTACTGATTAAAAAAAAAAAACTGCTTTGCTACTACAGGTAACCACTTAGCGCTGCCTGATATAATAATTACCAAAAGTAATTATAATATTAAATTAATATGACAAATTACCATAATTTTATTCATTTATTTGTTCCTCCTGTGGACAGGTGTTGCAAATTAGTGCTTTAGTACAAATACTAAACACAGGGCATCTGGTTGTGCATAAATGTACAGTTTTAATGCTGTTGATATGCTAATATTAATAATAATTTGCATTTGTTGTATGACTATGGGGACGTCAGCGGTTTTTCTGTTATGTCAGGGGATTCTGCACTGAAAATCAGATTCAGATCAAATAACTATTTGTTTTTTGTTTCTTCATTGCTGTTTCTGAATGGAAAATCCAAAGACCAGAAAGTGCACTGGCATTTATTGCTCTCTGTGCTCACTGTTTGTTTGGTTTTTCAGACTACGATGGTCCGTCCATTTCCAACGGCTCCCCGAACCCTCAGATCAACGGCAGCTCCACCACACAGTCCATCAGGTCCACACACTCCGACCTCAGCAGCCAGGGCAACAGCACACAGGTGGGCCTGGACACGTGATCATGTCTCTTTGACCTTTTATCTTTCACATGATACTCAGCACCCTCAACCTTTTTAATCTCTCGTTCCATCTTTAATCATATTCCCCATCTAGCTGGCGGATGACGACGGCGGCCGGCTGATGGACCCCTTCGCTGAGATGGGCCTGAGTCTGAGCGCTACGGCGGCAGAAGAAAAGCTGAAGGTCCACGCCAAAGAAAAGAAGAAGGCGCCGCAGATGGACTGGATGAAGAAATACGAGCTGTTCAGCAACTTTTGAGACTTTTCGCTCCAATGACACAATAAACACCAGAGATACGAGCTCTCCGCAGCTCTCTCCCTCATACAACAAAAGATATTTTGTTCCAACGTGACGAAAGGAAAAGGTTGTGCGATGGGTTTCACTTTTTTAAACCACTTCAGAGACTCTTTAACACCTACTTATCCCTCTTCAAAATAAAGTGCTGGCTGACTGCAAAAACTGTGTACACTTTGCTAAAATCACACTGTTCAGAAGGAGGAGCATCTTAAAAAGCTCCACATACATGGACTTCTATCAGACGGGGGAACATTTTCACAGTTTTGCCTGAATCCCTGTCACTTTTTCTCTACTTTAATCATCCCATTCTCCCAGAGACTCAAACAAATGAGGGAGACAGTTATTTTTATATTTAAAAAAAAAAAATTATAAACAACTATTAAAAAAAAAAAAAAAACAGTATCCCATCATCATGGACTGCATTTTAGAGAGTTTTATGGACACTGTGACATTAATGATTGTGGACGCTGTGGGAGTTTTGGCCCATCGGTCAGAGGAAGCCCAAAGATGGCAGAAGATCACTGTGAAAGAGTCGAGACCCTCCACCTCCAGCCCACACACACTTTTGATAATAATCTCTGACAAAAAAAGGATGGCGGTGTGTGCTGGTTGTGTTTAATGTTTCCTACATTTATTTTTTACCTAGAGTTAATTAACCCTTTGAAACCTGGAGCAAAGTCACTTTTTTTTTTCTTTTAGATGCCTTCACAAGTATTTAAACCTTTAAACCCTGGGCAAATTGGTGTGAATTCTTTCAAAAACATGAAAAAAAAATGCAACGAGCTACTTGGTAGGAAATGATCCACAAATTAGAAGTTATTAGTAGGTCACAATTTTTTTTAAAGGTCTAGTGAAAACAAAGAACGCTAAGAAAAAACAACCTATTTAATTAGGCTATCAAAATTACATGTTTAAAATTATGTTACAGAATTATAATACTTTTTAAGCAATTCTTTTAGGTATTTTTTCTTCTTTTTTAACTTAATTTTTTTTTTTACACTTTTTTCAGGTTATTTTCTTGTAATTTCTTCTTTCGTTTCTCATTTCCTTCTTCCCTTTTTTAAAGAAATAACGCCAGTTTGCTCAGGTTTTAAGGGGGTTACATCAGGATAAGGCAGAAATCTGGAAAAGGCCAAAAAACAGCAGAATTTGAAAAAACACCTGGCTGGTCTAACCTGCATAATGGTAGCAACAGGAAGTTTGCTGATCTAGCAAGGATTTGGGGCTGTCTGATCCCCTGCTGTTACGGTTTGTGCTGGCTGGATTTTAAGTGAGGTGGAGGACAAACTGATTCGCTGAAGTTATCTACATCTTAAAGCCTTTCGCTCCGATTAGCAGAAGGCTAAACTATTGGCAAAGTCTCTCGTCAGGGCTAGATTTTCTAAAGCCTGGAAACAGAGTCAAGAAGAGGTGCAAAATCCTTCTTTCCTCTCAGTCCACTTAAATAACAATATGTTCAAAGTTTATTATAACATATTTTCCATAAACTGCCTACCCCAGCTTTAACTGATCATCAGATTAGCCCGGCTTTACTTGTTATTTTAGCTTTCAGTCTTAATAAACGTATCACCACTAACCTCTTTTCCTAAAGTGCTCCACATGTGCATAACCAAGGAAAGCACCACTAACATAATGATAAAGAAAACACGGGAAACTGGAAGGTCGAAGAAAGAAATGTTCTCTCAGGCAAATTATATGAAGGAGTAAATAATTGGACGCTTGATGTGTACAGCAGAGGGCAAACTGACACCACAAATACACTCTCCTTTCAGCGTTTAAACTAAACAGAGTGGGTGTTTATTCTGGCTGTTTCACTGGGGCTGTGTCGGCCTGTTTCTTAGTTAGGGAAAGAAACATCCTGGAGATACCCATTGGTTGCTCGGCAGCAGCTTCCGACCTAGAAACAGTTCAGCACAAAAGTGCAAATTATCGTTTTAACACTTTGTTTTCTGTACGGATTAAACAAACAAGAGATAACATTATAAAGGAACAGTATAACCAAAATTAAAAATACATATTTTTCATCTTTCCTGTTTTGATATTTATCAGTCTAGATTGTTTTGGTGTGAGTTGGCAAATGCTGGAGATATTGGCCGTGGGGATGTCTGGATACAGTTGTTTTTTTGTTTTTTTGTTGTTGCTGTTTCACACACATAACGGCATAAAATCCAAACAGGTAAAATCTAAGAAATAGATTAGGAGAGGCTTATACCAACAGAAACCCTCAACTAAAAACAACAAAAAATAACAAAAAAGAAAGAAAAATAAAGAAATAATGGGACTAGATGGCGCTAGGCTTCTTGTGCGCATAGCGCTCTTAAAAATTAAAAAGCTCTTGAAATGCACGCTTCATTCTCCCTAGTGATACAGGTGGTGGGTGTAGTTTGATAGGAAGAAAATAATAATTCTTGCATGCTCAAAACAACGTCTGTGGATTATCTTGAGTAACTGGGTCGTGATTTCAGGAAAGACACTTTGCTCTTGTTGGGCTTTTTTAATGGATTTTTTTGGCACTTTGAGCACCACAAGCCATCTAATTCCCTTTTCTGCAGGGGGGGGGGAAGGCAGACATCTCAATAACCAATATCTCCAACACTCAGACCAAAATATTATAGCTTGATAATTAAGACTATAGGTAAGAGAAAAATGCATGTTTCTGTTTTTGTGGTGAACTGTCCCTTTAATTAGTGAGCTTTAGAGGCATTAGGCTAGCTGTTTCTAGTCTTTATGCTAACTGGCTGCTCACATTAGCTTCATATTTACCCTACAGACACAAAAGTGGGACAGGTCTTCTCATATAACTTCCCACCAGACAGCAAATAATGTACGATTCCTTTAATTACAAAAAAGGGAAAGGAAAGAGAGGGGGGGATGGGGGGGTTAAGATTTAAAAGTGCAGTGAGCGGCAGCAGAAGGCACGTTTAAAGGATGTGGTCAGCTGAAGTTTGAGCAGAGTGTGAGCAGGTCGTGGGGTAGAAGCTGCACAGTGAGGTCAGAGATGCCCTGGAGGATCGAGTGAAAGAGACTGTGGGAGCCACGAAGCTTACCGAGGATTATTACACACACACAGGCACAGCTGTCATACACACATTTGGAGCACGAGCTGTGTGTCTGTTGAGATGGTGCACATGCTGCAACCCATGCAGTGTTGGTACGATGCATTACAGCAAGTTGGGGGAGTCAATTTTGTTGACCTGTTGTCTTTTTTGTACCCATTCACACCTTTTACAGAGCCGTCGCTAACATTCGTGTCCTCATCTTCGTACGTCAGTCTGTGGGTGCAGTGTGGCTCGCTCTGTATGTCCTGACAGTCACAACAAAAAACTCTATGCCACCATGGCTGATGTATATACAGTAAAAGCATACAGTATATATGGCAGGTTGCATTTTTTTCAATAAAGTGTGACAATGGCGTTTTTTGAATATATTAAATTGTTGTCTCTCATGCCTTCTCTAGTCTGTCCTCTTGTCTCTTGAATTCTCAACATTTTCTTTTCCATTTTTCTCACACGCTCTGCAAGCCCGCACGTTGTTTTGAACCTCTTTACGCAACTGAAACTATCATTTTCTCACATTCCTCCTTTTTACTGGTCTCTCTTTTACTACAATATCACTCGTTTCCTCTCTTTCTTTCCCTCTCAACCCCCGCTCTCTCTCTCTCTCCATCTCTCTTGCTGAGGATTATGCCGGCGTTCAGTTTCAGTTTCAGCCTGTTCTCACAATTCAGCACCAGCCAGCTGCTGTGAGCTTTCAGGCCACGCAAAGGTTAAACAGAGGTCAGAAGTGTATTCGTGTGAACATGACGTGATGGAGGCTTTCGTGAGTGGATGTGTTGAGGTGTATAGTATGGCTGTATTTTCTGTATGTGTCTGCATCTTTATGCGGTCTGTGTATTTAGTCTTAGATAAGACAGTGGAGAAATGAGTGCTCAGATGATTTACTGACGTAGAAGTACTGAAACAACAATGTAAAAATACTCCAATGCAAATAAAAGTCTTTCATTTAAAATGATAAATCCTAAAAGTTCAGAAGTTAAATCAGCAAAATTTACTTTTCTAATGTATTATAGAGTTAGGGTGTTAGATTTTTAATACTGATGCATTAATGTGTAGACAGCACTGCTGTTGTAGCTGACTGAGGCAGATTTTAACAACTAAAGATTTTCAGAAGTAAATGAGTACAAGAATATTGTATTCAAATAAAAGTACAAGTGCAAAAATATATGTAACTAAAAGTAAAAAGTAGGTCAGTTAAAATGTACTGTATAACTGTGACTGATGATCAACATCAGAAAAAAGAGCCAAAACCAACAATAAATTCAGTTTCCATGAACGGCAGCCAGTGTATACAACTGATTATGAGCTATAACTATAAAGCCACCCTCATCAGTGTAGTTTGACCAGAATTAAAGAGAAGAAACTCAAGAAATTACACAAAAATGATAAAATAAAATAAAAAGTTAAAAAAAAAAAGAGAGAAAAATGACCGGTTGCTCTGTAGACTATAATCACATGTAGGTCAAAAACTTGTGTCGGGTGTTCGTGGAAAATGGGAATGAAAAGGATAGACAGGAAGGAAATCCAGGCAATCCAAAAGTGTGAATACCATGAAAAAAACGAGGAGAAATCGTAGTATTTAGCCACTATAATAAAGGCTTCTTGATGTAATATCCTGCTCGTTTTCAGGTGCTCATGGAAATCCTTACTAATAAATAAAAAGTCTTTGGACACCAGGGCGGGTGTGATGTCCAACAACAGCAGAATAAATTGTCACCAATGCGGACAACGCAGAGATGTGTTCAGAGTATAAACACGTTACATCAAAGGTGAAACTTTGCCGTTTTTTTACTGCGTAGTGGACACGCAAAACTGCTTCTAGGCAACTCAGTGGTTGTTTGTATTCTCATCTGTACAGAGAGTTTACTGTATATGTTGTTGTGCATCCTCGAAGTCTTTCACCATCTGCTCGAGATTTAACTTCTCTGCGTGTTCATTCTCAAAGTCATAGTAAAACCAGTCCTCTGTGGCCCAACTGCACCCCTGAAAGTCTTCACAAACATCAGAAAGTCCTCACACACCTCGCTGAAGGTAAAAGTTTGGACGCAGAAATCACCACAAGAGGATCCACCATGAGCATGTTAGCATAAAATCTTTTTTTTTTTTACTTTTCAGAGGCAACTTTTAACTTTTCGCTGTGGATGAATTACCAAACGGGCCTAAGGGACACAAGTCTAGGGGCCCAAAGAGTCAGAGGGCCCCCCTGGCCTTCACCTGCAAATGTCACTCAAATGAATGACCAAGAAAACACTCCAAATGAACACAACAGGACACAAAATTATCACGAAGAGATTCAAAGGAACTGCAAATAGACACAAAGTACTTACAAAAAGAGGCAAAACAACCACAAAGAAACACAAAATGACTACAAAGTCACAAAAAACTACTACAAGATCTGTGCCCGGGGACCCACTGTCTCATCAGCCCATCATAAACAATTACCAGGACCTTTTTATGACTTTTGTTTTTACTTTGAAACAGATACCACTTGAAAGTTAAAGAAGTAAAAGTATCAGTTAAAAAAAACAAAAATCCTACAAGTAGACAGTTAAGTAGTTTAGTCCGGTGATTCTAAACCAGAGTTAGGCCACAGTGTGACTTCATTAATCTGAGGGGTCCTGAAATCATGAATGAAGAGGAAAACACAGATTTGTGTTTGTGTTTTATACTTTTATCTTAGGTATATTTGTGGGAAAAAAATTGATAATTTTACCACTTTGGGCCTTGAACAGTTACTTAATCCCTTGAAACCTGAGCAAATTGGCTCAATTAATTTCTAAGACATTGGAAGTGCAAATTATCAAGAAATGGCCAAAAATTAGCAAGAAATGAGTAAAAAGTTGCAAGACAATTACTGTCAAATAACAAGAAAGAAAAAGATTTTTAAAAAGACCTCAAGAAAGTGCTAAAAGAAATAAATACATTTTTTTCCTTTTTTTAAAAAATAGTATTAAGATATTTTTTTAATCCCAGCTAATTTTCAGATCATTTCCTTATCACCTTTTACTGTTTTCTGCAGTTTATGTGGTATTTCTTGCCAAGTTGATCTATTTGTATTTCCTGTGTTTTTGAATGAAATAAAAACAAGTTTTTTCAGGTTTCAGAGTTTGAAATGCTCGTAAAAAAGACATCTGAAAGCAGCACAAAAAACTAATGTTGATCCAGGTGTTAAAGAGTTAAATAAAATCGGGAAAATGTCTCTTTGGTAGAACAGACAACAACTAGATTTGACGGATCACATGATCAGTCAGTCGTTCACATGCTGCCAGAAATCTTAATGCGACTATGACACTATGTACCAAAAATGGACAAGAACAACATCTGTCAGTTAGGAAGAAACTAAAACATCCTGTGTGTCCACTAGGTGGCGCATCTTCAGCATTTACCATCCAGGAAGTAGGCTAAGCCAAACCCTGGTAGCGTGAGGCTGTGGGTACATCCAGTGCCCTACCTGATCTTTGTGGAAATGTAATGCCACACGTGGGCACATTATCAAGCTCCCTGGAGGTTACGGCAAGGCCGAGTAGTGACGCCAGCACATGAAAGGACAGGCCCAGTTCAAAGCGCTCTGTGATTTCGGGGCAGTAAAAGCAGGAGAACAGAGGCAGAGAATAGAGCCACAGGTGGGCACTTTCTGTTTAGCCTGTCTCAACCAATACAGGCATTTCTACTTACTATTGATGATAGATGATTGCTTGTTTTGCACCCAAAGGTTTCTGTCTTCCTGCAGGCTGCTGGACTTAAAATTTTCAGTATAAACCTTCTGTTTTTCAGTTTTCACCTTTACTTTTGTTTTGTTTTTTTCCATCGCCGTCCCACCCAAGTTCGAGTGCCACCCATGTAACAGTGCCAGGGCTGCCTGGGATGCAGCGGTGCCCGCAAGGAGAGAGAAACCAGAGATTGACAGGGAGGGGGAGACAGAGTGAGATGGGAGAGGAGGAGGAGGGGGTGAGTGTGTCCCCATGGCAACTGTGTGTTTTTGTTAGCGCTCGTGAGTCAGACAAGCAGTGACTCACAGTCAGGAGGAAACACACACACACAGTCACATTCATACTCGCACTCCCACTCACTCAAAGGGAAGCCAAATAAGGACAGCTACACCAACATGCACGGAGAGGGAGAGCGAGAGGGCAGAAAAAAGAAAAGATAGAGAGAGAGAGAACGAGTTGGGTGATTTGTGCTGAACCCGAAAAATCAAGAAACAAAAAGAAAAGTTGCAAGTAAGAGATGAAAGGAGAAAAAAAACAAAGAGATGAGACGGGAGCGTGCGCGCGCCAAAATGGAGGGAAGCCGAAGCACCAGAGGGGCACGGGTGCGGGCACATACCATCTCCCAAGAGCGCCCTTCACATGGGTGGGGGTAGCGGAAACACACACAGACACACCCAGTTTGTGCACACCTTGGCTTAACTCGCTAAACCACCCATTTATTGTCTGACGCCTACACATTTGGGAAGGCCACCTGGTTGTGCTCAACACGCTTCTGTAAATCTTTTTTAGCGACACACTAGAAAAAAATAACAAGTTTAAGAAAGCAGAGAGTTTTTCTGACTAATGTTTTCGCAGTGTGAAAGTAATGTCTGATTGTTCTCGTGTCCCTTCTGACTGATGGTTTATTTTCCCATGACCTGTTGTTCCAGTAGAGAAGTCCTTAAGTTGATGGAGATGACTAACTTTATTTACACTGAGGAGTCTGCAGATTTGTGTGTGTAGGCTGTGATTTACGCACAGTTAAAGACTATGGCTCATCCCCCACTGAATGTGTGTTTTGGCTTCTGTTGACCCTGACAGAGTGGCAGAAAATAGACCTCCGTGCAGACCCCTTAATCTCCCGGCAAAGATGTATCATTGTGTTTTTACAGAATCGTAAAAGTTGATATATTGAAAGTTCTCACCGCTCCACTTCACAGAGCTGACTGCTAACTTCCACTCAGCGGCTTTATGACTCTTTCCATCTTTTTTTTTTTCTTGTGCTCTTCATTCAGTTCAATCCGGTCAGCTTTAATGGCGTGATTCATGGATGGATCACTGCTTGGGCCTACCGGGCACAAGCCCAGGGGCTCAAAGTGTCAGGGGCCCCTGTGGCCTTCATCTGCAAAATGTCCCTCAAATTACCGACCAGGCAGAGACTCAATATTAACAGAATAAGACAGAAGAAGACCACAAAGATATTCAAAGGAGCTGCAAGGAGACACAAAATAACTACAAAAAGTGGCAAAACAACCAATAAGACACAAAGCATGACCAAAAAGACAAACAGTTATGACAAAAACACACAAAAGACCATAAGGAGATGCAAAAGAACCGCAAAGAGACACAAATGACCACAAAAAGACACAAAACAACCTCAAAGACTAAGAAAAAGACGAGGAAAGACCACAAAGTGATGCAAAGGAACTGCAAAGAGGTACACAATAACTTCAAAAACAGGCAAAACAGACAGACAGAGACACAAAATGACTACAGAGATATAAAACAACCAAAAAGACATAAAATTATGACAATGAGAGATGAAAATATCACTAAGCGATGTAAAAGAACTGCAAAGAGACATGAAACTACAAAAAAGGGGAGTAACAGCCCCAAAGAGACACAAAAAGATTACACGGGACACAAAATAAGTACAAAAATGGGCAAAACAATCACACAGAGAGATAAAATGACTACAAACAGACAAAAACAAACAAAAGAAAAACAAAGAGTCACAAAAAGACCACAAAAAGATGTAAAGGAACTGCAAAGAGACAAAAAATTACTACAAAAAAGTGCAAAAACCCCCACAAAGACACACAAAATGACTACGAAGAGGCAAAAAAGACCTAAAATTACCAGAAAGAGACAAAAAAAAGACCACAAAGAGATGCAAAGGAGCTGCAAAGAGACAAAATAAAACAAGCAAAACAACTGCTGAGAGACATGAAATGACTACAGAGGCAAAAAAAAAAAAACCCTAAACAAAGACACACAAAACCACAAAAAGATGCATAAGGACGCAAAACAACAATTAAAATAGGCAAAACCTCCACAAAGTCTGTGTTTTGCTCCTGTGTAGGAGAGGTAGGGGGGCCTTTTGCATATCTGTGCCCAGGGGCCAAATGTCTCATAATCCACCCCTGGAAATACTGCTAAAGCTTTGGTACTTAAACTGTGAATAATGACCAAATTTAGGTGCAAGGTTATTTGCCACCACTGCAGAAAGTCATACTGAAAGTACAGTAATACATATGTTTGCCATTTAAAGTTTAACACATGAACTCTTCCAAAATCTAGAACAATTCAAATGTATCTCATTTTCTTTGTGTGCAACTTTCTCCTACTTCAGTCTCTCTCTGTACCTCCAGTGTTCAAAAGTTCAGCCCGAAACAGCCAATCAGAGGCCAGTGTTGATGATCCTTCTTGTCAGTTTTATCTCCGTAGAGATAACACACTAAAAGTATCACCTGCCCTCCAACGGCCGTGGGTTATTTCACCTATTTTTGGAGTTTAGCAACAGCAGCAAAGCCAAAGTACATATTGCAACTTTGAACAGAGCTCCAGTTAAAAAAAAACAAGATGCCTTTCTCAATAAAAATCAGTCCGTTTTTTCTCCGGGCGTGTTTAAAGACAGATTCTTCCCCGCTCTGGTTTCATCCCCATACAGCAGGTGAGCAGCAGGTGGAGAAAGAAATGGCACAGAGGTTAGAAGTTTTATTGGGGATAGAGGGGGCAGGGTCAAAGGTCAGCGCTAAGTGGGCAGGCCAGCTGGGAAACAGCGTTGAAGGCTGATGTCGGAGCGGGGAAGCTAACGAGGGAGAGGGGAATGTGGTGCGGAGCTGTAAAGGGTACAGGAATTGGGGAGTGTGTGCGTCTGTTAACACACAAGTGATTAATGAGACGGAGGAAGTCACCCGGCTGTGTGTCACTCCACATGATGTCAGCGGTTGAACAGAGGAACAGAAACGCCATATGGCCACAGATAGGCTTCCTCTCTCGTTGACCACCACAAACAAAGAAAATTACTGTCTTACATGTACTGTACTCTACTTGTAATCACTTCCTCAAACAGAAAGACAAACATAACCATCGGCCAGTTGCACAACTACATTTCATTCTTAACTTTTTTTTCGTAATAGTTCACTTCTTTATTCCTCTTTTTATAACTGCAGTGCCATTAACAACATTTCTACCAGCATTCAGTTCTCAGTGATTCGTCTAGTTTGCAGTTTCGTTTTTAATTTTTCTTTTAATATGTTCTTTTGTTCTTTCCCCATCATGTTTAATTTTATTGTTAGTACTATTATTCCTGTGTTTACTGCTAATATTCTCTGAATTGTACCTACTCTTATTGGTGTGCATTGTTGTTGTTATTTTTGTGTTGTAATTTTTTCCTCCTTGTTTAACTCTCATTTAAATTTTGTTTGGTCTTAATTCTGTATTATCATCTGGCTCTGCAAGAAACTCTTCTTGCTTGTGCTTTGTCTTGTTTGTCAAAGCACTTTGTAAACTCAGTTTTTAAAGGTGCTTTATAAAAAATGTTATTATTATTATTCTAATTGCTGTTTCAACCTGTATCGTCCCTGTAAAAAGTCTTAAAGGGCACTGAATTTATATAAAACAGAGTCTTAACTGGTATTTAAATACCTTAAATCAATCTTTTAAAATGCTGACATAGGGAGCACAAATTTTAGAATTTATCTTTTCCCAAAATCACATATGGTAACATATTTTTTCAAATTATTTACCGAATGCTGAATGCACTAATGTCACACAGATCAGGACATCCGAACCAACAACACTCGTACTTTGCTTTCAGCTTTGTTTTCCGCTGTCTGCTACCTACCTGTCACTGTCAGTCATGACTGCATGGGTGAGAGGGACAAATTGTTCAGGAATAAGCCGATTTTTATTGAGCAATTGATCATCCTCTCACATTCAATTTCGCCTCAAATAACTACAAACAGCCACAGTATGGCACCCGTGGACCCACTCAAGTTCTTTAAAACTATCAAAATCACATACTATAAAAACCAAAAGTTTGAGCTGCCAAGCTCAGGTCTCGTTGACACAGAATGACCCTCTAAGTAGCCAGATAATTAAGTGTCATGGGACAACACTGAACATGAAAAGTTCAGTAATTTAATTAATCACAGAGGCACTCTTATCCTACAGACGTGTCTTTGGCCAGTTATAATCTGTCCTCACCTGTGAATCCTCGGGCTGATGGTCAGTGCTGCAGCCTGGTCTCTGTCCTGACTGCTGTGTGCTGCTTTCTCCCTGCTCTATCTATTGCAATACAGACAAAAAATATGTGCAAAGAAATTTTAGAAGAGTAATTCTGAAATAGCTGTGGCGATATTCTATAAATATATTTCCCTTTAGCCATGAGTTACAATCTCTCCTCACCTGTGAAGCCTCAGTGCTGCAGCCTGGTCTCTGTCCTGACCACTGCACGCTGCCTTCCTGCTCTGTCAATTGCAATAATACAGATTTTTTTTTTAAAAATTAAGAGTAGTAGTTGTGAAATTGCTGTGGAAATCAATCTCAAAGTAACTTTTATGCTGCAGATATATTTTCTCAGCCAATTATAATCTCTCCTCACCTGTAAAGCCCTTGCATGACCATCAGTGTTGCCTTCTGGTCCACCTTCTTCTCCTCCCTGCTCTTTCTGTTGTTGCATTAAAGATTTAAAAATGTGTGCAAAGCAATAGTGAGCACATAACTCTGTGCAGAAATTAAGGAGCTAGCTAGCTTCATGCTACTCCTAGCATGACGCTAGCTAGCCGGCCATAGCTAACAATAACATTAGTGTTATCGAGCTATACTGGCGTCTAATTCATTTAATATCATTTAGCGAACATTATCAGCAGGCAGCAGCGTTATTCAACTTACACGGTTTGTTCAGAAGAAGGCGTGCAGGGGTTTTTGCCTCTTGCCGGTTGGTTTGCTGCATATTATTTAGGGTACTTTACGTAAAACTGACAGTTCAGAGAAGTGCTGCCCGCGCGCGTCTCAAATGCGTCACGTGATCACAACAAGACAGCGCGTGTACGCCACCGCCTATTCATGGTGCGTTTGTATACCGCTCGGAAAAACGATGTAGGAGAGGTTACAAATGCATTAAACGGTTGTAAAAAGTGTGGGGGGACATGTCCCACGCGTACCCCGCGTCCGATACGCGCCTGGCAGAGGGCATCACCCAAAAAAGAAATAGAGGAGTAGGAGAAAATGAAAAGCAGAGAGCCAAAAAAAAGGATGGACCTTTGGCACTTGAATAGCGCTTTTCCAGTCTTCCTACCACTCAAAGCCCTTTTACACTACATGTCATATGCACCCATTCACACACAAATTTGAAAAATGAGAATGTTTGTGACCTCACCACCATATTGGAAATAGGTGACCAAAGCATCAAGCACCGCCCACTGGCCAGAGCCAACTTTCTCATTTTACAGCTAAACAGTACACTAAAATGTGTGTCTGAAATGGCCACTGCAGTAACAGAATGTTGATACATATTTGATCAGCGCTGCCTAGTTTGGCAGTTTGACCCAACATGTTCTTACTCTGAACTCATCACATGGTGCTGCTCTGTCAGGACCTTCTGCGTCAACCTGTGACGTTTTAGGTATCCTTGTGCGTCAGCTGTTTACATTAGGGGTCAAGGCTAAGGTGATGTCAACAAAGCCTGGTGGTGGGATGACGTCATGGTGGGATGACGCAGCCCATTACCGTGATGTCAACTAAAGCACATGGTGGGCTGAAGCTGCACGGTCCTTCTGTTCACAGAAAAGTGTGGACTGTCACAATGGTTAGGATCAGGCAACAAAGCCACAGATGGTTAGTTTTCGGCAAAAGAGGCACATGGTTATGGTAGACCCCCCCCCACCACCATTACCACCACACACACATACACACACATGCACACATAAAAACAAACTCCGGACTACTGCTCTAAAGTTGGTTTTTCGTGGGACCCATCCGCCTGTCCTATGACCACACTCGTGCTCCTAACATTATGTGGTTACTGGCACTGTCCTTCAGCCTTTCAGGTGCACGCGACCGGTTTCATCCAGCTGCGTTGCCAAGTGATGCCGCCCGTGCGTGTTGCATGTGGATGTTTAACGTGGCTTCTGGCATCAACATCCTATGCCGATTGCACTGACGGAGCGGCGCTATTTCACAAGTTTGGACTGAGAACAGGTTTTTGACCACAGTTCAGTTCAGCAGTGACTGACATGATTGACAGCTGTGTAAGACACTCCCCGGCTCTGCTTGGTTGTTTTCGGTGCACCGCGGTTGATTATGGAGGCAGTCAAACAGAGGTGACATGATGTTTTTTTTCTGTGTTATGTATTACTCTCGGAATATTGTGACAATTTCAGCATATGTGACAGAAAGTTATTTTCATAAAAGTTACCAACTGTGCCTTTAAGCTGTAAATAGAAGGCTCTGTGATGATACTCTGCCACATGTGTTTTTAATTTTTCCATCTCTCTCCTTGATTTACTCTCTCTCTCTCTCTCTCTCAGCCGCTCCCGTGCTATGAGCCGACTTTAAGAAAATCCACCTCTGTTTCCTCTGTGTTTGTGTGACCTGAGAACTCATCTGTTCACCGGGTTTCACCGCCAGCCAAGACCCCAATAGCTGGGCTGCGCTTCAGCTGGCCAGCTGGCTGACTGGGTGGTCAGCTGGTTGGTCGACAGACCGGTTGGCTGGATGTCTGATTGGCTGGCTGGATGAAAGGATGGATGGTTGGATGTCTGTGTCAGCAGAAATGCCAAGCAGCCTTGAGGGACTGGAAGGAGATGCCGCTATCAGAAAGGGGAGCGATACAGGGAGGAGGTGAAAGGGAGTTAAAATAGTAGGAAAAAGTAAGGAGTCACATCGCATAAAAGTTGTGTTGTGTAAGATAATGAATCAGCGTTGAGAGGGGTCAAAGTCAAGCAAATGAGGGCAGAAAGAAAATTGAGCAAGAAAGGGGTTTGTAAAGGTGGTCTTGGCTGGATATTTTTAGCATGTGGAGTGGGAGAGGGCGGTATCTTCTCAAGGGGTTTTTCCAGAAGAGTATATTTAGAGCCGGGATGTGTAAAAAAGACAGAGAGGGGAGAACAGGAGGGATGTGCACTGTACACTAATGCCAGTCTGATGTAAGAGTCTGCAATAGGACCACACACATTCCTTTTATTCTCTCTGCGGCTATTTCTGCCTCTTACTCATTCACCTGTTGACTCACTGGATCATATACAAAGTGCACATATAGCATGTATGTACTCTGACTCCCTTAAATATAAATCATAAATTCAACTGATGTTTTTCACCCATCTAGGCCTCTCACAAACTCCCAAAACATTCACATTCTTGACCCAGTTTTGAAGCCGCTTCTTGACAGTGAACGCCCTGCAGACAGGTCGAACATTTAAAAAACTGCCGCTGCCCAACAGCTTTTCAGCACATCAACTAACACCAGGCATTCCAGACACCGCAAATCAGACAGAGATTTTCCAGCTAATGTGGTACAAAGTTGAAGAGAGAGCAAGAGACACACACAGCTGAAAAAGCAATGCTAATAATAATGAGGGAAATGAGAGAGAACTGAGAGAAAAGAGAGCAGTGTGGTCTCCATGTAGCTCACTAAGGATAATAGCATGCACGCTGGCTCAGGCAGACAGAGAGAGAGAAAGAGGAGAGAGCGAGCGCGAGAGCCGCAGTGACGCCATTGTGGTTCCGCAGCACTTCCTGTCTACCGCCACAGTGTTTGTGTGTCTTGTCGCCACGGCAACTGCCAACACATAAATACCAGAGAGGTAGGAGAGAGAGAGAGAGAGAGCAAACGAAAGAGAAAATAGAGACAGAATCGTCAAAGTCAAGTGGATCCAATCGGAGCCTCCTTGCTGGCCACTTTGAGCTCGGTTAAGACGTGCTGGAGTTTTGTTGGACTTAATAACCGAGTCCTGGACTGGTTTCCAGTGACATGGTCCAGCATGGACGATGAGGAAAAGTTATGACCTCAAATGTCCCGGGAGTGGGTCAAGGGTGGATGGGGGGAAAAAGAGGCCGGGAATGGGGGGCGAAGTGCCTGAGGCTGTTAATTCAGGGTGGAGCGGAGGAGGAGAGAGATGAAGGATTGGCAGGTTGATTCAGGATGTCGCCAATTAGAAGACTTTCTCACTCCATTTAGCGACTTTCAGACCCTCTTAGCGACTTACTTTCTAAAAAGCAACAACACATTTAGCAACTTAATCAGACCATCAGGGAAAAAGAGAGACAAGTTATCATTTCCATGCATGCTGCTCAAGATAATCGCAGTCCACGACTTCTCTGTCATTGGGTGCTCTCCTCCTCTTGCGAGGTGCAATAGGTGTGAGACAAGCAGAGGAGACACTGCTCGCTATAGGAGCTCAGTTGTAGTAACTTACGTTGTAGTAATACGCTCTCTGAATTGGAAGCGCAAAAGTGGTGCAATAAATGTAAAAATCTAGAAATGCTGATATGATATGTAGGCCACATACTCATGGTTTCCAGAAATGCACAATGCCAACATTTTCCTCTGGAGAATGGGGTGTTTTGTCAAAGTGTCCTTGGGCAAGGCAGTGGCAGAGCATCACTATGATCAAGAGCAAACTTTTCCATGTGAATGTGTGAGCGCAGTTCATTCTCTCCATACAGGAACTATTGCTGTTAATAAGAATGCGTTCTTATAGCCAACAGTGTCTGGATAAATACATTTAAAGCTGATACCTCACAGATCAGCTGGCACAGATAGCAGCTCCCTCTCTCATTCTCCTGCATTTCTCTCTCTCTCCAAAACCATTTTCCACTGCTTGTTGCATAATTAGATCTGACTCACCATGACAACCAAATGGAAGTTGATTTTTCCTTTTTTTTTTTTTAACTCCCAAACCCAGTGGCCCAGATTAGAGTCGCTTACTGTCGTCTGACTCACTGTCTAAGATGGTCATTCAGTCGAATGCACCTTGTGACCTGTTGACGCACACACATCTCTGCATGCATACTGTAAACACTGTTTTTATAGACATAGATGTGCACTGAAATACATGCACCCTGTGAGGTTGAACATGTTTCGACATATGTGTGCATTAGTTCAGACAGACACATATCCTGCAGGTCTGTACTTTGACCTCTAATGTAAAACACTAGAGCAGAACATACTATGGTGCATATTTCTCAATAAACCATTAACTAAAGATGACACAGCTCCAACATAACGCCAACTGTAATTCACAGTGTTGCAATGAATGGCATTATACACATGCACTACTGTACAGGAAACTGTACACACCCACCCATTATCTTTTCAAAATGGACACATCAGTAAGGTGAGGTTTTGCAGTAGCAACCAATGGAGCAGTGTAGTAGTACGTTTTCAAATTAGCAAATCTGCTTGTTTTTAAATGATAACCGCAAATGTTATTTCGCGAGTTCTTTAGTTGCCATTAATTGCATATTTGTTGAAACATAACATACTGTAGTGGCCTCTGAAGAACGAGTGAGAACGGCTCAGAGACTACATATAAAGATGGACAACAGCTCTCCAAAAGTAAAGTCAAAACATCTCTATCACTCCATGGTGGCTGGCTTCAGTTATAGGTCACCCCCACCCGCTCCATGTTAGTGGATGGGACAAGGTCCAAACTGAAAACTCAAATTACACAGCAGACAGGCAGATTAGGGTTGGAAATTAGCATCAGGCACCAGCCAAATGCTGGTAAAATATGCAAGTGGCTGCTAGATTTGCTTCACTCACCAACCAAAAAACAATGGTAATCTCTCTAGGGGCTGGTAGATTTTGGAATCCGAAAAGGTAAATTGATGCAGATCAGCCTATTATCACGTTTCACTCTATGGATTAAGGATTTATTTTGACCAATCTGCTGGAACAGTGGACTAACTAACCAGATGACGAAGGGCCTGTACACACACTGCCAATCATACCCAGCAGATATCATTCCTTTTTTCCATTGATCAGGTCATTTTGGTGCTTAGCTACCCAGAGCTCTACGTCTGTCCCACAGAGAACAGTGGACACACTCAAAAATCGACGCCTCTAAGCAGACCTTGATAAACCTTGAACCCAGGATTTCTGGTAAACAGGCTGTGATACGATGCTGGTTGCTTATTTGGCGCAGCCTGCATCCATGCCCTTGAACGCTGGCAGAAGAAAGTAGGCAGAGGAGTTGCACCCATCGCATTTTCCAGGTGGTAAAAGATGCAGCGTGTGCCCTGGCCCTGATAAGACCAACTGGCGGTGTTGGTGAGGTTTTATTTTTTGTTGTTTTTGTTTGTGTGTTTAAGATGAATTAACAAGACAATTAAGACAATCTCAAAAGGGACAAGCGTAAAAGGGAGAAACTTGGATAGGAACAGGGTTGTAATTTTCTTTCTAATAAGGAAAATAGGATTAAGAAAAGGTCAAAACTGAGTTCTAGTGAGTGAGTGAGTGTGACACACAGTATGACCCCAATGACGAGTGCTGTCACCATAACAACTAACAACAATCGCCATTTTCTTTTGCACTAGTCAAATGACAGCGGCAAACAGTTCAATGTCCATTCTAATCTCAATCCATTTCTATGACATATCAGTACAGTTTCCATAGAGCTGATAATGTTTTACAGAACCATAAAGAACGGAGTATGGCCTCGGGGCAGCCCGAAGAACAGAACTCTCTTTCAACACCATTTTCCAAAAGGCAGTACCCTCACTGCCAGCAGGAAAGATTGCAGAACATTGCGCACCGCGGTTGGCTCTCAATAAACTGGCATTAGTGGAAAAGAAGCAAGATATGGCCTCCTTTTTCAGTTTCAAGTGGATCGTATTTCGCCCAGGGTGAAAGAACTGGTATTGGTCTGAAGTGAAAACGATGAGTAACATTTAAAGGCATCTTTCTTTCAGATCTATATCATCTCAGTCATTACAGTGCTGGTGTTGCGTGCGGTGATGCTAATTGTAATCTCTGTGAGGCGAAATAAGAGGGGAGTGTGCACGACACACATCGAGGTTTAGACCACAGACTGGAGATGGAAACTTTTTTCTTTTTTAAACCAGAGTCGAGTTTATCACAGACGTCCCAGTTAACTCTGTCTGTAGACTACTGAGTCTCACATTGACCTTTTACACGATATGAGCAGATAGCATGTAGTGATACAGATAAAGAGCAAAAAAAAAAAGAAAAGCAGGCCAAGTGGGAAATTTATGAAGCTCTCTTCCACTCCATCATAAGTTCACCCACACCACATGTAATCTTTGCAAACCAACAATCAGAAAGTTATTACACTGCATTCAACTCTGGCTGTTATGCAAAGTTGTAAATCCCCTCTGAAGACAACATAGAAACTGAGGTCCGTAAACAAAACATTATCCCATCCGAAGATAAACGATGTGTCGCGGTCATGTGTCTTACTGGCATAGTCATTTCACTAAGCCTGAGTGTATGTGTTGCTAGGAAACACATAAGTGTGTGTGTGTGTGTATGTGTGTACGTGTGTGTGTGTGTGTGTGTGTGTGTGGAATGTGTGACGTCTGCGCTCTCACAGGGGCGTGGTTGTCTGCGCGGGACACACACACACACACACACACCCAGAGGCTTCAGTGGAAGAAGGGGAAGTCATAAAGCCTCTAATAGCCCCTTTCTGAAGCTCGTGTTACTGTCTCTCTGTGGGGAATGGGAGTGTGTAGGTGGAGGGGTGGGGGGTGGGGGTGGGGGTCTTTGCTTGACAGGTGCAGATCAAACCAAGCTCGGACACAAACACACATGCACACACACACACATACAAAACCCAGGTCTAAAGTTGTAAAAACCATGAAATATGTAAGTTTCTGCTGTTTTCTTTATGAAACCACCATCACCACTGGGTGAATCAGTGGTGATGCATTTATACTCTTCATCAGTAAAATCCAGGGGGGAGACTTTCTCCTGCTATGACAAGGATGAAAATTTCACCGCATAAGTGTCACGCTAACTGCAGCACACTCAAATCTACACTTTAAAAGACATCTGTACACTTATACCTACAGGCCTAAGTTTCATTTAGGGGAAGAGATTCAGATGAAACAGGGGGTCTGGGTGTCCTTAATCAAAGCATTTTTAGCGTCAAACACTTAATTCCCTGCAATCTGGTTAATTTTTATGCACAAACTGTGTAGTTGTCCTTCATTTCATCAAAATAAAAGTCTACTTTCATGTTCTCAGGTTTCCCACAGTCATGGAAAACCTATAAAAGAACCTATATAAAAGCATAGAATTTTACAATCACCTTTTTTCCAGGCCTGGAAAAGTTATTGAATTAGCAAAAAGCATTAAAAGTTTTGGAAAAGTCATGAAAATAATTTTTTAGACATTAATCTTTCATCGATAACTTTCCATATAATTACAAATGCATATCCAAAACACTGAAGATGATGTGTCCCTTGCATTGCCCCTGAAATCTACACCTGTGCTCATACCCATCCATCTTCCTTACCCCTAAAATGATTTCATATTTAAATTGTCTCTAGCTTGAAGTGATATGGAAAATCAACCATGCCTTGTCAGATTACTGTAACTCTGCACTCCTTCCCCAAATAAAGTCTCTTAGCAATAAAATAACGCAGCCTAAAGTTTCACCAAAATAAGACAAAAGACAATTTCACATACACTTTAAGCATAAACAATCAGAATTGATAAGTCTACAACTTTAGCAGACATTATTTCAGCGTGGATGTAAATACACATATGCAGTGTTCTTACTGAAATTTTAATTTCGAAGCAATCGCTATAGAATCAGAATCACCTTGAATGGCCAGTTATGTGTGCGCATACAAAAAATTTAAGTTTTTTTTCCCTCTCTCTTTTTGTTTTGTTTTGTGTGGCTTTCAATGTACTTACACAGTAATAAACATAACAGTTAGGACAACAGAGCTGGTCAAAAAAAGCTAAAGAACAGACATAATTAGTATATACATGTGAAAAAAAAAGTATATTTTTTAAGTAAAAATATATAAAGATAAATAAAAAAGAACCAATGATTAATATAAAAATAAATAAATGAATAAATAAAATAACATCTACATAAGTCAAGTGTTTGGTAGGTTGTAAACTACACATATAGTGCAAAGAAATAAATACTGATGCATATAGATGGACTGAATTGTCAAGTTTATATATATGTATATATTTATATGTCTTTATACTGTATATGTAACATGTAGGATTCATACTGACAGTGACAGATAATATGTACAGAAAAATTCTAATCTATAATGTTATTAAATTTTGCATGCTAACTAGAATACATAAAATAGCCAATACTAAAATATGAGTGTTAAGTTGTCATTTATTGAGGCTGCATATATGATTAATGTAGATAGCTGTACCTTCCCTTAACTCCATATTTGTATAGTATACTTTCTATTTGCACTTGCAGGAGATGACACCCCATACCTAAACCTGTGGCATCTTTAAAAATAATTTTTAACACTCATCTTTCAATTACTGTTTCTGTCCTTGTTAATGACTTTAACCTTTGTCTTACATTTTCTTTAGGCCTTTAGTGATCATTTTCTCTGTTGCATTGTTTGAAAGCCACTTTGAGTTTTTAACACATTATCATTATCTTGCAATTTGTCAGTGCAGATGTACTACAAAATCATGCTTGGTTACTCTCAGGCTGAGAGCTGTACACACACGTAATAAAACAGTAAACAAAACCTAAGTTTAAATATTAAGACAATATAAAAACAGGGTAAAAACACAAATAATGATGAGATAGTGACAAATTCCTTTTAAGTATAAATGTTGATAGTAATGATAATGAAAAATGTGCCTGAAATATTTATTCTAAATGGTAGCAGCAGGATACACTCATCCACATGTTGCGCTCACACACACACACACACACACACACACACACACACACACACACACTTGGATAAGGGTAAAAAAACAGCACTGACATCTGAAGAAATGCTATTTAAATTAACTTTAGGATAAACGTGTTCACTCCGATCATTGTCAAAGAGAGAAATTATTACAATCTACAACTTTCGGTAACATTAGTCTCTGCAGAACATCTCCAACATACAAGAACAGTGTAACAAAAGTTCTCAGTATGTTTGTCCACTAAAACACTGCACATTAAGAGCAGTCTTCCTGCCTGCTATTGACTCAAACAGCCTTTGCTCATTTATTAGCAGCTGTGCAGCCAATTATCTCCCTGCCCCCTTTCCTGTGTTCTAGCAGCAGCCATGGCCGTGCACAGGGGAGGAGAGGAGAGGAGAGGGGAGGAGAGGGGAGGAACCCGCTCCTCTGACATCGTCATAAAGGAATCCCCTGCACTGGGTTGGGCCCGCCCACTCTCTTACTCTCACCCTGTCTGGCTCCCAGACACACTCGCGTTCACACACACTGTCTGCACAGTCGAAGGAGAAACAGACCCACGAGACGAGACGAGGAGTGGGAGACACAGACAAACACTGGGAGAGACAGAGGGGAGGGAGGGGGACAACTGTGAAGTTCAACTTTAAGAGTGTGACACTGGAGGGCATGAGGAGACCGAGGAAAAGGAGTACAAACTGTTGTCTCAGGTAGGTGCAGCATCGCATCTGACTCCTCTTAGAAGTTTTATTGTTTTATGACTTTATGACCCGGCAAATCTGTACGCTTTTCTTTGACTTTTTGTTGTTTTTTTTGTCTTGAACCACTGGTCTTCAACAGAGAGGCACTTCACACTTCACAGTAATTGCGGCAACCTGTTGATCAGGACAGACGTTCACACGGAGCGACAGTAAAGTGTGCCTGCTATTCAAAATGTACTGTAATGTTGGCACTGGAATATTGCCCTGATCTGTGGTCCGCCACTGTGGACCGGCTCTATTACAAAGGTCAGACGTAAATAGTTCCTTTGAATGGGATGGCTTTATTTTTGTCTGTCTGTCTGTCTGTCTGTCTGCTTATCTGTTTGATTTAAGGATTATATCTTCCAACCGTCTGAATGAATTACTACATAATTAGTCCGCCTACCTGTTTGTCTGCCTTCCTTTGCTGCTTCATGCGTGTCATCTATCCGGGTACACGTCCATCAGTCTGTGCACCTCTCCGCAGGGTGTCATTGGCAGCAAAGAGTGGGAACAGAGGTCATAAAAAGTTTGTAGAAAAACAGCTGTAATGGTAGTGGCGGAGCGAGGGCCGGAGCCGCTCAAACATTCCTCTCATTGTTCAGAGGCCCTGTAAGTCTGCGAGCTCCCAAACCTCCATGAAAGGAAGGGAATCCAGCAGCTACTGTAGCTAACAGTTTGAGCTACAGCTCAGGGCCGGCTGTCTCTGTCTTCCTGTCCTCTGTGCTGTCTGCTCCCCCTCTGGGAGTGTTGGTACAGAACAAATTGGGCAATGGAAATGCAAGGAGATTAAGATGACGCTGAAGCATGGACAAGAGAGGGATCTGTTGCTTTGCTTCAGATAACCTTTTTGCCAAATGACAAAGGAAAGAGAGGTTATAAGATTGGAAAAGCCCACCAGGGAAGGCCAAAGGATGGAGGAAAGAGGGGATAGACGGAGCAAAAGAGAAGGTGGGGATCCAGGACTCCTTGGCTTTGGTGGTGAGGCTGGGTGGGTGGGTGTGCCCAGCAGCAGTCCGTAGGAATGGGCCCAGGCTCAGGAAACCGTGGCGTAGTGGAATAAAAGTGTGTGTAGTTTCTGCATCCATTTGTGCATGTGTGGTTCAGTTGCAGCAGGGCGGCTGTACACTAAGTACAGGCCTGGTGGTGGTAAGGGTGTTTGGCAACGAATCAGCCTGAGGATAGGGTTACACGCATTGGGCTACAGGGAGCACACCATGGGCTTGGGTTGGGCTGAGGCTAGCTTTACAGCCCGAAGAGACTTTGAGCTCTTCTCTCTTTTTTTTTTTTTTTTTTTTTTTTTAAATCTGGAGCTGGAAATACTTTTTTTTATATTCCCAGACTAATGTCCCACATGTGGTGCGTTCCATTGATTCCAGTCCAGCCAATGAACGCTCCCGTCTTTTGATTCAGGAAAAACTGCAACAGAAAGGGCCCATAGTAGAGCGTGAGTCCTTGTTTGAATGTCACTGAATGTCAGCAATAATTACGCCCTCACACGCAACATGAAACAAATACAATCTTACGCACTTAACCCAGACGCACAGTTTGTCTGGTAGCGAGAGAGCCAGGGTGTGGTGCCGCTGTACTGTAAGGTGTATGAGTTCAAAGATCTGGGATGTGTTCTGTATTTTCAGTGTAGTTTTTTGACAATGTTGCGTCTCTAACAGTTGGTTTTAGGCTGAATTAGCATCCACTTGTTGCTGTGATTGAAGACTGAAATGGCTGTCTTGAAAATGCTGTTTTGTTGCCACAGTTTCAAGTATTGTTCATCTTTATGCTTATTATCACCTTTTTGGACTCAGCTGATCTGGTTAATAGTTACTTTGCCATTTTCTCCACACTCATCCAGTGGTGGATGAAGTACCTGAAAGTCATACTTGAGAAAAAGTACAAATATCTTAACAGAAAAGGATTTTGGTAGATGTTAAACTCCCCTCCTAGAATAATTTGATCTTGAAGTATCTGATTTGAACTGTATTTAAGTACCAAAAGTTTTAAAAGGTATGAAATGTACTGAGGTACATGAAAGTAAAAGTACAACTAAATGCTGGTATTAAACAAAGAAGGCCATCAAAATCTCGAGAATTATATGTATTTCTTCGTAACATACACCATCTTAAGGAAGGAGCGCACATTAAACTATAAAAAACAAGGTTTTTTTGCAATTTAAAGGGTTTAAAGAACAAAATACAGCTTTTCCTTCCCTCTTTTATGTTCATTTATCTATCCCCTTTTTTTTATGTCCCCTCCTCCCTTCCTCAGTTACTTTAGTAACTAAAATACTTAGGATAAAAGTATACATTTTATTTAAGAAATGTAGTGAAGTAAAAGTAAAAATTGACAGAAATATAAAAACTCAAGTAATGTACAGATACTCCCAAAAAATTCTTAAGAAATGTAACAAAGTACTTTGTTACATCACGCCGCTGCACTCCTCAGGGTGTGTTTTAGAGGTGTAATGAATACGACAGCAATCATGGAAAGCAAATGTGGCCTTTTGACACTTTAAGAAGGGAATTCAGACGTTATTATAACCCTTGTGCTCCAGTGTTGACATAATGTCTTCAAACTTAGATCAATTTCGCACGAGGCTGGAAATAAACTGCCCTCTGTGAAATTCTCTGATGCAATGGAAAAATACAAAAATTGCTTCAGTTTGATTCATAATTATTGATGAAGTGAACAAAAGCAGCGTACAGCCGGCCTGTGGGTCGCCCTGCTCACTGTTTGCTCTGTGGAGCGTTCACAGCCTGGAGGTGTGAATGATGTCAGACTGGTATGTATTTGTACTATTCCTGGTTAGGGCGAGAACCCGGCTAACGCACATGCCATGTTTGCCCGGCAGCCTACTGACATAACTGTGTTTGTTTATTGATAGTGAGTGAGCATATTATGTGCGGATAGGCAGATTGCGTCTGAGCATGTGTGCATTTCTTAGTGCATCTGTGAGTACGTGTGTGCACAAGGGCACAGGGAGGGAGAAGATATGTGTTGAAGCAACAAGGGGTTGAGATCCAGCTGTCTCAACAGAGGCTTTTCCACTTAACTGTGTGCCCTTGTGTAAACGGCAATGTCAATTCTGGACTCTGGGCTGAAGGGGAGAGACGGTTTGAGAAAACAGCCAGTGGCCACGTCTACACTTGGGCCTCCATACGTCGTGTGCGCAGATATAAACTCAGCAGAACACACACAAACTGTAAAAGTGTACACCCTAAAACCATCAAAGTACCCACACATAAGGCTTTAAGCCACGAAGACACTCTCTAAAATCACTTTGACTCCACTAGGGCACGTCTGCTGCCGATCGTCACCCGGTGACACTAGTTTTCCTATTCTATGCCTCCATCAGGATGCAACACGTTGGCACAATTACGAGCAGCCAATAAGTCGCAGCCCACATGGCACAACCTTATGATTATTCTTAACCATGATAAACATCCAATTTTGAGAAGAGTGTAACAACAGGATTGCCTGGCTCCACCAAAAGACAAGACAGGCCAAATGCAAAAGTGAGACGTGTTGAGATCCTCACAGCGAGCGTTTGAGGTGAGGTGTTGGACAGCGTGCGTCAACCAGAATGCCGTCATTACAGGGGAAGGGAAGGAATGAGCTCATAGACATTAACGGCTGCGGGTTCGACGGGGGGAACGCGGAGGGGAAGAGAGAAACCGATGGAAAAGATGAAAAGGCAGCGAAAATAACACACGAGACGCACTACTGCCAGATGAAAGGATGGCGGGATAGAGGGTTTTAGGTTGATGGAGGAGAGGAGTTAAAAAGGAGTTAGCGCACTGTCTTTGATGGGTGCCGGGACCTTAAATGACCTTCCGTCTTGAGACGGCGCGTTTTATTGTGAACATGTGGAGGGATATAAAGCACATCTCATAAAATAGAGCTGAATTTAAGGAGACGCTTTTGCAACTAAAGCGCAACACAAAATGTGCAAAGATCCACTTTTATGTACAAATTTTAGTTTTCTGTGACAAAAATACCTAAAAAAAAATGCTTCCTGTACTGTAATCTGTTTTAAAGAGAGGTTACGAAAGTATACAGAAAGACACATCTGTTTTTTAATTTCTTCCTGAATCACAGTGTGTCCTGAGCGGTCATAATTTGGAGTTATTGGTTGATTTGACCGCAGACTGACAGAAAGAACATTGGCCTGGAGGAAACAAGAAAGTGTCTGCACATCAAACATGGTTCTTATTCTGCACCAAATTTTGGGTTTCCTGCTCAAAGATTGGAATACAAATTTGTTGTGTTTAACCCTTGGAAACCTGGGTAAACTGGCTTGTTTTCTTTCAAAAACATGGGAAGAGGGCAATGAGCAACTGAAGAAAAAATGACCCAGAAATTAGCAAGGAATTGGTTTAAAAAGAATAAAAAAATAAAGTTACAAGAGAATTACTTGAAAATTAGCTAAATAAATAAATAAGTAAGTCAAATAAAAGAAAATAAAAAGGAAAAGTTAAAAAAGACAAATAAATGATCTGAAAAACTGATGTGCTTAATTTTGTAAAATTATTTAAAATATATAATTATGATAGTTATGAATATACAGATCTCCAAGCATTTCCCCTAGCTTTATTATTATTTTTTTAATCTAAATCTACACCTTTTTTTTGCAATTTGCAGGTAAGGCAAGGTTTAAATACTTGGCATCTGAATGCAGCACAAGAAAAGTAATGTTGATCCAGTTCTCAGAGGGTTAACATATTCAGCTTTCTTATATATACTTTGTTTTGGACATCTCTTTCCAAACTCTCAGACCGGGCTGCTGCAGACTTGTGTCAACACTGATACAGCGTTACTGACACTGACACGTTACCTAAGTTCACTGCGTCCCTGGCACGGCTCAGCAGCAGGCCCACAGTGACAACAGACAGCCGGCTAAAACTTATTTAGAGTCTGGAGTTCCCCAAAAGTGTCCCACTGACTCATACCTTGTACACGGTGGAATATTCATGCAGCTGAAAATAAAAAGACATAAGGAGGACGGATAAATAGCATTCAGAGTGGATTATTTAAAAATGTCCTGTCCAGACAGGTAAAAATCAACAAAAAGGAATTCAGAGTAATCAGCGCTGCTCCAGGGGTGATGAGTGCTTTTTTAATATCAGATATCATTTGGCAGGCAGTAATAAGAAGCAGTAAAATATAAATACAGTATCAGTTTTCTTACTCGACATAAAAATTCTTGATAATGTCTGAGCAGGCAGCAGAGGAAACACGGGCCAGTGCTCTCCAGCCTTTTTTTTTTTTCTTTTTTAATTTCCCCACACAAGGGGCACAGATAAAGGGGCAGAGCAGAGCAGGGTCTTTAAAGGGAGTGCCACTTGACTGGCCACTTCCTCCTACCCTAATTCTCCATTCTGTCATTGAAAAGCTATTTTTATAAGAGGCCACGGGAAGTCTGGGAGAACCACGCACATACAGTGCACATGGCGCTATGACTCTGACCTGTGAATGACAAAGATGTAGCACATCAGACTACTGTGATAATTCTCTAACAAAGAGGTACGGACGAGGGATTGAGCAATTTACATTAGAGGTGACAATGATGGAAGAGGTTTATTAAGGTGTGTATTATTTGTATTGCATGCTTTGAAGTCGCTCTCTAACCACAAACTGTCTCGTTGACTCTGTTGACCAGGGGAATTCCTGGCAGAGTGATTTTTGAGACTACAAGACTGAATCACATTGCCAGGGATTTCCAATGGCTGACATGAAAAAAGCACAAACACACACTAATTTGCCAACTCACACACAGTCACACCCATGTTTCTGATTTGCATACGCTGTCACGAACAGATGCTCGACCTGGCTGTGCGGCAGCAGGACTTAACCCACATGTGAACAGTGAGTGTCCGCCATGTTCACAGTGGTTAAGTTCTGCCGCCACAGGGCTGCAGCCTGCAGGGGATGAGGAAAGGTCAGGGAGGGGCCGCGCTGCATCAAACCACTGCTCTTCACATCAACGCCAGACTTCAGACGGTCATGACAGCATCTGCTGCAAAAAAGCTGCTCACACGTGGTTGATCCACAAGCCATTTTATACCCAAAAAATGAAACTCCTTAGATCTAAAGTGTTTCTATCCACCTGTTTTTATAATCATTTTCAATTTAAATGTCCAGTGTGTAGGATTCAGGGGGATATATTGGCAGGAATTAAATATTATATATTAAAAAAAATTGGTTTTCGTAAGTGTGTAATCACAATAATCGTTTTGTTTTTGTTACCTTAGAATGAGCCATTTATATCGCCATGGGGAGCGGGTCCTCCGCCATGTTGCACTGCCATGTTTCTACAGTAGCCCAGAAAGGACAAATAAAACACTGGCTCTAGATGGGGCTATTTGTATTTTCGTGTCAGCCGCCATAATTATAAGGCCCTCTGCACTGACAACATCAGAAAAATACAGATTTTTAAATTTTAAACTGTTTTATTCACTGTTTTTAGTGGTTCAAATCACCTGTTCTCTTTGTTTTGGAGAAAAAGACATCTCTGTACATTATTCAGCTCCTGATAAAAACCTCCTGAACATTTGTATCAGAAATAGGTTGAGCATATATTAAATTATCAGAGAAAAAAAGGTGTGCAAACGTTAACATGGGCTGGGTCTAGCTACTTGTTACTAGAATTGTTACATGAATCTGCATTATTTAGTGTTTTTATCAGTTTTAATCTCCTGATCTGTTTGTTTTGCAGAGAAAGAGACCTCTGCAGATAATTCGGCTCCTGTTTAAAAAACCCGTGAACATCTACATCTTACTTTATGAGAGAAAAAAGCTGAGCGCTCATTAGCAAGTGCAGGGCTAGCAGCCCAACTCCAACATGCCAAACAACATAGGAAAAACACTGATTTGCAACCTGATATCATTTTATACATTTTAAATTAAATTGATGAACACTGAAATAATTTTATATGGGAGAAGAATCTGCAATTCTCACCACTGGAAGCCACCAAATCCCCCTAAATCTTACACACGCTTCCTTAAGGGAAAATGTAATCTTCCTTAAATTAATACATGAAACAAAAATAAATGGCATTTTTCCATCTCATTTCTACCATAATTTGCATCAGTTTGAGGTGTGACTGGCCTTAACTTTTAAGTACATCATTGAAGCCTTTTCTTCTGCAGTTGTTTAATGGAACCAACTGGAGAATTAGTCACACAAGTTGTTGGATGATAATGTGCATACATTTGCATTTTTTTTTGCTGATTGCCCGGAAATTCTGTTTTAGGATTTGTGCTTAATTTGAATGGAAACTTGACTGTACAGAACAGTGTAGCTCAGTGTCAGTAAACATGTGAAATCTGTGTATCGAAACACACTTCCTCTTTTAAAACAAAAGAGGTGAAAGATGTGCCATTTCGTATTGGCTACATTTGACTCAAAGACTCATTTTATGGGTCAACCAGCATCAGACTCACACATAATCACCTCTGCCGTGACAGCATGTGTTGGAGGTTTGACAGCGTGTGTGGTCGAGGAGGCGTGTGGTTCAGGGATGACTCAGTATTGTGTTGTGAAAGTGGAAAATGGGCGATGCACTGTGGCTGAGGGGGGTTTATGGGAGCAGGTATCACTATCCAGAAGCTGCTGGTACTAATAACTGGTAATGTGTTGAATTAGCTGAAATTGTGGGGCTTCAGTGTGTCAGTGTCTGCTAAATGTCAGCTGTCTCATTAGAGCCGAAGAGTGCTGCTGTTCCTGTAGGGCGAGCAACATGTCATCGTATGTCGTCATTTGTATCGCTGGCTGCCAGGGTCTCTCAGTGTGTGTGTCTTACTGCATTCGTATTTTGTTTATGCTTCCACCTGTTGCTTTCTGCACGAGCATCAGTGTCTGTCTGTCTGACTTTTCTCTATGTGTGTGTGTGTGTGTGTGTGTGTGTGTGTGTCACCTCTGTCTACCCCCCCTCACCCCCTGCTGGGTCGGTCTCCTGTGCCTGCTGTGCTGATAATCAGTGTGTGACGTCGGCTGGCTCAGTTCAGCAGGAACAGGGGTCTGGTCTCCTTTCCCCACACACACACTCACACACATGCAAACACACACTCACTGCTCACTTTATTGCCACTATAATGACTGCAGCCAATGATATAATTTAAAAGTCTCAGTGTGTATGTGCATGTTTAAATAAATGTATCTCAAAGTGACTGACAGTTGTGAAATAATATTTTTGTGGATGTTAAAGAGTTATTTCTCTCACTGGATTCTTAGCTGCAACATGTTTTCCTCAGCCGATGTACACTCACTCACATTCTGTAATGAAACACTTTACTTGGACTTGCCTGATCTCTTATTGCATTTATGGACCATTAAAATCTTCAGTTTTCATGCAACAATATACTTTAATCAAAAATCAATGTTAAAAAAGAAAAAAGAAAAAAAAGGCTTTGAAATGCATAGCCTGCTTGTAATAAAATATATTTTAATGAGGTCTGCTGCAACTTTTGTTTAAGTGCTTTTATACACCATGTGCTGCTTTGATTGTATTTCTGAATTTATTAATGACATATTTAAAAGCCAGAATTGCTTTCTTGTTTCTGTTCATTGTCTGCTGTTGGTACCATGTTTGCAAATAGAAAAATACATGAAGAGCAGAGTTACAGTTTCTTCATATGTGCCCTTGCATATCAAACCAAAATGTATAAAATGAATATGTCAGCTGGCTTATACTGTGTGCTGTTTCATCATAACTTAATTTAATAAAAAAATACATTTTTGAAAAAAAAAAAAGATTATATGTGTCTTGTGTTTTTTTTAAACCATGCCTACACTCACAGAAAGAGTCTTACATCACAAAAAACATAGATTTTTTGAGAATCCCCCTTTTTTTATCCTTTATCTTTCTCCCTCATCTTCTTTCCTTTGTCTCTTGTTTCTGGTCAAAAACAGGAAATCAGATGCTGGCTTTCATTCCAAACATATTACATCTGGACTGTCCACCAATAAACAGTAGTTCCTCCGCTCAGCTACTCATCAGCATAATAGGCTCAATTTTGTCTTTTGCTGGAATAAAAGCCCGCCTGGTCTCACGGTATTTGGCTGCTTACCAAATTTTATAACAGTAAAAGTATTTTTTCTAGTTGTGTTACATTAGTTTTATCGGAGTACAACTATGCAACCATATGTTATTACCTCTTATGAACACTGTGACACCTTTACCACATATTTGCATAGCCGAAAATGTTTCAGATATGACTACAGAGGGAAAAAAAAACAAGAAAACTGACAGTCAGGTTCCATGTAAATGAGAAAGCGTGCATCTGTTCTGGGGAAGTGCTGACTGTGAAAAAAGAAACAGAAACGTCAAATTTTAAAAATCAGACAATACACAACATTAACTATAAAGATCAAGCTTCAGTTCAATAATAAAGATCAAATAAAGAATGAATTCTGAATCCTACAGTGTTTTTCTATTTTGTATTTTTTGTCTAAATTTTGATGTGCATTTATTTTTTGGACTGAAGTTGAAATAAATGCATCAGAGCTATGAGTGTGTGTCCATGTTGTCACCGTGCTTAGCTCATTGCTTGAAACCTGTATTTTGTAATGTCAAAAAATGGTAAGTCAGACAGTTTTCAAATGAAAGTATACCTTAAAACTCGTAAAGCGCTACGATATGATGCGCTATGACAACACGGACACACTGCACACTCATAGCTCTGATGTATTTATTCAAACTTCTACAAGAAAAATAAATGCGCATCAAAAAGTAGAAAAACACTGAAAGATTCAGTTAATTTTGCGCTCATTATTTGAACTTTATTATTAAATTGAAGCATTATCTTTATAGTTAAAGATATGTATTGTCTGAATTATCTCCATAAGGAGTGTAAGGGTCTTTCTTTTTTTTTGTCAGCACCTCCCGAGAGCATTGAAACCTGTCAGTTTTCTTGTCCCCCCCCCTGTAGTCACATTTGAAAAATTTTCAGCTATGCAAATATGTGGTAAGGGTGTCAGACTTCACAGAGTTCATTAGAGGTCATAAAAATATTGCGCACAATTTAACTGTGATAAAACAAATGCAACACAACTGAAAATAGACTTTCACCATTTTAAAATTTGCAGCCAGGCGCTGTGAGCATGCAGACGGTTAGTCCAGCCAAAGACAAAAGTTAGCATATAACACTGATGAGCTGAGCACCGCAGCTACCGTACTGCATTTATTCAAATTTCAAGTGGAAAATAAATGCATATCAAGGCAACAAATACAAAACAGAACTGTAAGATTCAGAAATAATTTTGCATTATTATTTGGCCTTTATTATTGAACTGAAGCATTATCTTTACAGTTAAAGATAGGCCTCTGTATTGTCTGAATTATCTCCATAATGAGTGTAAGATTTGAGTTTTGTGTCTGTTTCTTTCTCCTTTTTTTGTATGCCTGTAGATCACTGAAAAATGTGAATAATTTCATTTTTCTCACATTTTCTTTATATTTTACTGCCTAAATGAGATATACATAAATACTTTCAACTTTTTTTCAGCTGATCGCTGCATGAACAAGCCTACAATGGTGTCAGTTTATGTAACGTTAAATAAAACATGCAATTGTTTTCAGCCATTAATCTACACGTCACAAGGGTAAATAAATCCGTCACCGTACATCCTCCTTATTTACCGGTCACCATGGTAACAAGTGATAGCAGGAGGCTACAGATATGATGAAAACTAATGACACGTCAGTCAGCAACCACCCGGATGTTTGTCCCTGCCCGGTGGTTACTATGGCAACAGTGACACATGGCCGTCCTCAACTAACTGCGTCAGAAGAGGAGACGGCGGTTCAACTGGCGACTTCCTGTTTCTGAGAAAGCAGCGCGAGCTTTCCACGAGCGCGAGGCGATGGTAGAAAGACACCTCCCCTCTGCTCGCGATCGCTCCTCTTCTCTCCTCCATTTATCAAAGTCTTTACCCGCCTGCCATACATTTATTGCTCTATTGTTCTCCCTCTATATCTCACTGTTTGCCCCTCCTCGCACTTGCACAATGCACTACCTCACCTGTCTTCCGGGGTGGGAGTTGCCATGGCAACATAACAGGTAAACAGAGGTGGAGATAAGGAGCCGGGGCGATGACCCCCCCCCCCCCCACACACACACACACACAGACACACACACACACACACACACACACACACACCAAATGGCTATCAGATTTAAGATCAGCCATTTCCAAAGTCAACAGATGTGAACCAATTGCAGATGGATTGCAGACACACTCTTGCTCTTTCACATGTGTAATGCAATAAGAGCTGCAGGCATTAACTGTAATAATCGGTGCAGTAATTCAAGTACAGCAACCCTCTGCAGTTATTCAAATGTGCAATATATATATTCAACTCTTGATTGTAGGCTATATTTAACATTATTGTATATGTTATATATGTTTATATATATACTTGTGTATATATCTGTTGTACATTGCAGCATGACTTTACTTTTATACCAGTTTTATACATCCCATTGTAGCATAAGGCACAAAGTTTTATATTTTTACACACTTTACACACTCAGCACATTATAGTTGTTTATCATTTTAAATATTCACACACTAGTGCTAATTGGTTGTTACCATTACTGTATTTTGATTTTATATTTTTACACAAAAAACATGGCAAAAGGGAAAATGAGCAACTTTTATAAAAAATGTCCTGCAAATTGCAAGATTTTTTTTTTTTTTTTTTACAAGCTAGGGAAATGTCTAGAAGACTATATTTATAATTATCATTATAAAATATTTATTATTATAATTTCAAATTATTTTACAGAATTTTTTCGAGTCTTTAACTTTCCTATGTTTTTTTTTTTTTTGCAATTTGCTTGTACTTTTTATTATTTTTTTCCCTAGTTTCTGGGGCATTTTATTCTTAAGCTGCTCATCGCCTTCTTTTCATGTTTTCGAAAGAAATCAAAACAAAGTGCTCAGGCTATGGAGATTTAAATACTTAAATAATCCAGGTTTCAAAGGTTTAAATGCTTAATACAAGTCAACAATTGTGTCTTCCCTGCAGGGCACTGTGGTTCCTGATGATAGGTCTTGAATTTGAGCATAATTTAAAGAGAATATTGATTTTAAGCATTTTTCTTAACTCGAGAAACACTTTGTCAGCCCTGAGTATTGTCTGCAGGTATTCTTACCAGGCTACACTTTGCCCCAACAACCTCCGCTGTGTGTGAAATCACCCCCTTGTTCACTCATTTACTATAATGGACACTAAAAAGTTCACTCAGTAGTGCGCAGTAAATTCTCACTAATCATTATCATTTTGCAGCATCACAATAAGCTGTATTGACCCATAATGGTAATTTTGTCATTACGTTGAACATTACATAGTGGTTATGTCAGCAGAAAGTACATGGACTTTAAACTTTTCTAGTTTCTTCATGGAATTTCTATACATGGTGGATACATTTCAACACTCGAAATTCTCTCAATTAAAATAGTGAACAGAAAGTGTAATGCAATTTATGATAATAGGGAGTAATTTCCAGCACAGCCCTTAAACCAATGAGGTAGAGCAGACTGTTTGCAACTCATGAGTCTGCTAATTAACCCTTTTAAATCTGATTTAATTTCTTCTAAAAACACGGGGACAATGCAATGAGCAAAATAAGCAACAATAAATAAATAAATATGATATTGATATTTAATTAAGTAAGAAAAAAACATTAAAAAGTGCTGAAAAAAGTATTAAAACTTACATTTTTGTAACATAATTTTAAATATAAAAATATTATAGTTATAAGTATAGTTTACTAGACATTCTTTCCTATTTTTTGGATAATTTTCTAATAGTCCTCCCCTCTTTTTTGAAAAACTTTTTAAGAGTAATAATCTTGTTACCCTTTACTAGTGTCTTGCAATTTGTGTTACATTTCTAGCCCAGTTGGTCTTGCCTTTTTTTCTCAATGTTTTTAAATAAATCGACCCAATTTGCTCCGATTTCAGGGGGTCAAATAGCTTGTGAAAGGCGTCTGAACGCAGCACAAGAAAACTGATGTCGGCTCAGGTTTCAAAGGCTTAAACTCATTCCTGTGAGCATGACGTAATAACTGGAGGCGACTCTGATTAATATATGAACATTTTATCAGCACTTTCGGAAGACAAAATGAACCTGAAACAATAAAAGCGAGAAAATGGGCACGTCTCTGCCTATCCCCAGTGGAAATTACAACCTTGCATACACACTTATAAACTGATATAAATATGCAAATGTTCACAAATCCATCTACTGTATTTCCTTTCTTTTCCCTCCACTCCTCAGATCCGCCCCACCCTGCAGCTGTGCAGCAGGTCACCTCTCCCTCCTTCTCCCTCCCTGTCTGACTCTTTGGTTCTCACCATAAAAAAAAGAAAGCTTCCAATCTGGCGGGGAAAAGACATAATTGCCATTATGACTGCTGTGGCCCTGCACATCACACAGTGTGCTGATTGTTCTGCAGAGGAGGAGGGGGCAAACACTGTCTGCTCTGTGCAGACGCCACACAATGTTATGATAGCGTGACTACAGCTCATCCACACAGAGTCTCTAACTCTTTTCAGCCCTCTCAGTATGTCTGTAATCTTTCCATTAAGTGCAGAGCAAACACACGTTTCTATAGGGCTGAAAATCCATACACCGCTGCCTTTTCGAAGAAATCTTTTAACTGTCAGGCCCTGGGTAAACACACACTCACACAGCGCCACCGCCAATAGGAAATGATAGAAGCACTGAATGGAAAAGCAGTTTGTACCAAGACAGGAACGCCCAACTTGTGTGCGCGCCTGTGTGTGTGCATGTGTGTGTGAGTGACACATGGGGCTGAGGTTTTGGGAAAGTTGACCTTATCCCAATTCCAATTCTCCATCTCCGTTTCCAAAAAAGAAAAGGTCACCGTCCCCACTATAAAAAAAAAACACTCTGACACTGTAAGCAACTTTAGGAAAAAACAGATTATGTACACATTTACACACATTTCCATTCCAGATCTGCAAATATAACTGACGTAACAGTGTGCAAAACAGGGATACACAGCTCGCTTTGCAAGGGGGCCACTTTTGCAAAATGAAGGCCAGGGGCCAGTCGCAGCAGCCCCATGCATGTTCCTAGGATTTTTAGGACGTTTCTAGGATTTTAGGACGTATCTAGAATTTTGCATGTTTCTCAAATTTTTCTAGGATTTCAGGACGTTGCTACAATTTTAGGATATTTCTCTGATTTTAGGATGCTGGTAGGCTTTTAGGACATTTCAAATACTTTAGGACGTTCCTAGGATTTTAGCATTTTTTTAAGGTACATTTCTGGGATTTTAGGATATTTCTGGGTTTTAAGCACATTTTTGGGATTTTGGGACATTTCTAGGTTTTAAGCACATTTTTGGGATTTTAGGACATTTCTAGGTTTTAAGCACATTTTTGGGATTTTGGGACATTTCTAGGTTTCAAGCACATTTCTGGGATTTTAGGATATTTCTAGGTTTTAAGCACATTTCTGGGATTTAAGGACATTTCTAAGATTCCAGGACGTTGTCACGATTTAAGGTTATTTCTCTGACTTTAGGATGATGGTATGATTTTAGGACATTTCTAGGTTTTAAGCACATTTCTGGGATTTTAGGAAGTAGGAAGTTTCTCGCATTTAGGACTTTTTTTTTGGATTTTAGGATCTTTCTAGGATTTTTGCACATTTCTCAGATTTTAGGACATTCCTGGGATTTGGGAAGCTTTTAGGATTTTTAGATGTTTATAGGATTTTAGCACATTTCAAGGATTTTAAGATGTTTCTCAGATTTTAAGATTGGTTGTTTATAGGATTTTAAGACATTTCGAGGATTTAGGACGTGTCTATGATTTCAGGCCATTAGGTGATAAACTATGACCTCTGTCAGAGCCGCAGGGGGGAACTAGCTTTCGGCACTCTAGCGCCTTATGTATACTAAAAGTACAAAAACAATTCCCAGTGTGAATCACTTTCTAATTCGCTAGAAAATGGTTTGAGGGGCCACCCAGCCCCCGATCTTTGGCCAGACGTGGCCTGCGGGCTGTAAGTTGAGTATCACTGGTGTAAAGGATATGGGAGCAGTGATTAGCCAGAGGAAATATCCACTCCCATAATAGCAGTATGATGTACTGCAATGGGAAATGGCGTTATCATTGTTGCTACATTATAGCTGATTCTGCTGAAGAAGGGAAGGAGCTGAGAGTCCCACCTACTGAGCAAGCACTAATCACACAGGCAGAAGCTGCAACGCTCTTATGAGCTCCTCAGGGGATTGGAGGGGAGGATCTCCCAAACAGCATTATGGTGACTGGAGGCGCTCCTCTCACCGGACATTATTTAAGCTCTGCATCCGTCACCAGTGGATTGTCGCTGAGCAAGTTTGCCACCACTCGAACATGTGAATAAGATGCTTACAAGTTTTTTTTCCCAGCACATTTTGACAAACTCTGACTGCGACAACAGGGTGCACAGTGCTAAGTTTTGTCATTTGTTTATTAAGAAGAAAAGTTTGAAAAGCTGAACCAAAGTTTACAGAAGGTTGTTTGGAAGAAGAACTAATCCATCTAAAATGCACCAGAAGAGCAAAATCTCCAAAAATAATTACGTGTAACCCACATTTTAAAGAAAAAAGGAGGGAATAGTCCCATGAAACAGATCCACATTATCTTTGATAAAAATCTCATTACATTTTAATAAATTTAAAGATTCTGTGAACAGTCAACCCTACATTTTCTCCTATTGCTCAGCCTTGACTTACACAATTCCCACAATGTCACCAGAAACTGAAAATTGTAAAATTTGTAAAAACAGCAACACTTTCTGCAGTTCTCATACTGCATGCATATGCAACTGAGGTAGAGCTAAACTGATTAGTAGATCAACTGATTGTCAGAAAAATAAACTGGCAACAATTTTAATAATCATTTTAGTCATCTTTAAAGAAAAAAAAGAAAAAAACTTGCTGGTTTCATGCTTCTTAAATGTGATAATTGTTTGCTTTTTTGTCACATGATGATAAACTGAATAGTTTGGGATTTTTAAACTGTTGGTCAAAAAAACAAACTAGAGCGTTTCTAACATTTTACTGACAAAAAGACTGAGAAAATAATGGGCAGATTAATCGATAATGACAATCATTGTTGCAGCCCTAAACTGAGGAGCTTCAAGCTTTATTTTATACACTAAATATAAATATTTTATCATAGATCAGCTGTAACCTCTTGTGTGCTCTGAAATGCAATATTTAAAGTGCTTTTATACGACAAAGACCACAAACACAGTCATGCGAAGTGTCACATGATGGACCCCTTGTGGCCTTCTTACACAGACCTCCTGCACAAATTATTACATTTATTATTTATTGTATAGGCACATCTCTATTCTTGTAACTGTGTAAGTAATTTAAACGTTTGGATAATAAAAAAAAACTGAGTAGCAATACGATAAAATTCAAGTGATGTGATGGTATGACATGCTGCCCACAGCTACACTAAAATAAATCAAAACCTTAAATAACGATGCCTCATGAGTGTGTATCTATTCTCTCTCTTTCTCTCTCTCTCTCACACACACACACACACACACTCACACACAAAACTGAGTGCCCAAATGCACTCTCAACAGTATCATTAGTACATGCAATAGCACGCTGCCCATACTATTTCAGCTGTCTGAAAAGAGAGAAAAAAACTGTACTTGTTTTAACAAGTAAATTTTGTTATGGAAAGCATTAAGACAGCCTCAAACCCTCCCCACCGACTCCCATTAATAAAGCGTTCAATTGCAGCATTGTGTGTGACTCTGCTTCTTAAAGTTGCCAAGCCTTAATTATGTGTTTTCAACAGAAATGGTTATAAGGTCCAACTTATGTATGCAATAATTCCTGCAAAGTAGAAGAACTGGAGGAGTATAGTTGGTTGTTTCTAATGGAGCATTTAAGAGAGCAACCGCTAATCTGCTGTCTTGTCGGCAGTCAGCTTGTCGGCGTGGAGCGCGAAGGTCTCGGCCACGATCAGAGGGAAGACTAAAGAAGCGTCTGCATACACCTGGGAATAAAGAACAGAGCAGTGTACCGCTTTTCTGTGCTTTTGTTATATTTGTGGTGTGCTACACTTTTACTGCCCTAAACTGAATCCAGTCTCTGCTTCTCATGTTCATGTTTTGGTGCTTTGATGCCACACGGCACCCCTCCATCAAACACTGCGCAGACACTGCCACCTTGAGGCCAAAGATGTTAGAAACACCCTTTTATTTTCCCGCTTCGAGGGTCCAGCTCAGCCTTCTCACCTTGTTACCAATACTGATGTGCTATTAAATCATTCCCAAGCACATTTTCCACCGATAAAATTTCTTGAAATGGAAAACAATGCAAAATAAAAACACCCACTTTTAAAAATTAAAGGCAAACTATTAGTTGTATGTCTCTGCCAACCAGTCAAGTTGCAGTTAGAGTCAACATTTCAGTATCTGACTGAAAGTCTCCCCTTATGTTCCTAAATTATGACACTGAATAATGGTCAGAAAAGTGTTTTTGCAGAATATTATGTCTCAGTGAAGTTGACCTTTGACATTTTGGATATAAAATGCCATCACTTCATTATATCCTATTAGTCATTCATGTGAAATTTTGTCATAATTAGCACATTAATTCTTGAGTTATGGTCAAAAACACGTTTTGTGAGGTCACAGTGATCTTGACCTTTGAACACCACAATCTAATGAGTTCATTAATAAATCCAAGTGGACATTTGTGACGATCTTAAAGAAATTCCCTTGAGACATTCTTGAGATATTGCGTCCAAAAGAATGAGACGGATGCAAGGTCACAACGATTTTGACCTTCAACCACCAAGATCTAAATAGTTTATCCTTGAGTCCAAGTGGACCTTTGTGCCAAAACTGAGGGAAATTCTCTCGAGGTGAGATATGGTGTTCATAACAATGGGATGTACGTATAGACAACCCAAAAACACAATACTCTGACACGGCTGTCGCCTATGTGAGAGTGTAAAAGTAAAGGAAAACTAAATTTGTTTGGCAGCTGTAGGTTACATCTGCATGGGGGTTAATGCCATTTGTCATACGCCAGCTACAAACATATAAACCATATTTCATATTTATTATGTTTGCTAGTGAAAGTTTCTTTTTCAGTAGAGTAGTTTTTAAATCTGTCACACTGGCATTATGCTGCCTCAGAGTCACTGCATGATTGCTGAGACTGGACAAATTTTTTTAAATAAAACATATTGATGGTCTAAATACTGGTACCTTCACAGGTTTGGCGTCGGTTCTGATCTTGCCCCAGGATACGGCCTCATCAGGTCTGGCCCCAGAGTCAGAGCCATCGAACTCCTGGCCAGTGTTGACAAACACTGCATGGTCAGCTCCGTTCCTCTGGAAGAGACCGAGGAGAGACATTGTGTCAGTTCGCCTGTTGTGGTTAAACTGGGTTTTGAGGAGGCTTTATTTGCTGAAAAAAAGGGTGTTCTGCATTGTCTGTTGTAACAGTGGCTGTACTGTACCATGGTTGACTAAGTGATGTCCATCTGTAATCAAAGATTCCCTTCCACATGCATGAATCTACAGATAATAAATTTCTTAACTTCATATATTTGCACCATTTCACATAAAATGTTGATGCCCAACAGTAGCAGAGGAAGAACTCAGATCCTTTACTTAAATAAGAGTAGCAATATTATAATGGAAAAATGCTCTAAAGCATTTTAATACAGCATTGACTGATGTAGGCTTCCTTCTGTGCAGTGATATAGTTGAGACATTGCTGCTGAGTTTAATTTTTTTTTTTTTTGTTGCTGTAAGCACCACAAGCCAAGTGACCTCTAGTTCTATTATATTAGAGAGAAGATAGACCTCTCCACAGCTGATACCTCCAGTACTCAGCAACTCACGTCAAGACAATCTCGATTGCTCGCTAGCACTAAAGGTCATAGGAAAAATGTGCAGTTTGTATTTTGGGGTGAACTGTCCCTTTAGATAGCTGCGGTGGACTAAACACGACAATATTTCCCTCTGAATGACAGTAGAATAAGTGTATGAAGGAGCATGAACTGAAAATACTCAAAGAACCCGAAGATTGCACAGTATTCGAGTAAATGCACAGTTACATTTCACCACTGATCGCCAACTCAGTGTCTTTGCAGAATTGTATAAAACCACACATGAATACTAGAACGTTTATTTACCATTAGATTAGCATTGGCTATGTGATGTTTGACCAGCCCTCCTCCCAGGATGATCATTCCTGTCCTCTTGGCAAACACAGCCTGGCTGTTCATCCTGCGAATATCTGTAATAAAGTCCACATTCATGATATAACCAACAGACAAAACCTATGATCCTGTTCTGTAGCCGAAATGTAATTTTTACCTTCCACTATGTCCAAAACCAAGCCAGGGTTCTTAAAGGAGTGGAAGTAGAGCATGTCTCCCAGAGAGCCGTCCGTCAGGGCCGGACTGAACACTGGAATATTATTCTGAAACAGAATGTAATACCGAACGTTTAATGACTGATATTTAGACAAAAAAAAAGACTAGGGCAGAGTTAGCTAGGCTGGGAAGCAAGATTAGAGCTTAATCAACGGTTTCTTACGGATTTTCTAGTTCACCGATTAGTGGAATTTTAAGATATTTCATATTGTGTCCTTATTTATTTTTCTTCTTGTCTTTTTGGTTCCACTATGATGTTATCAGGGGTCCCCCAGGAGTCTAACCTGGGCCCCTTCCTTTTTACTGTATACATCAGGCATGTCAACCCCGGCCCCCCGGGGGGCCGGTTTGACATGCCTGGTATACAAGCTAACCCTGGGGCAAGTCATGCGTAAACACGATATAGATTTTCAGTGCTACTGAGACACTCAGGCAGAGGAACTCAGTGACCTCTTTTAAATGTCTTCTTAAAATGAACTTAACAGATGGTATTTATCATTACATTTTATACAATTTTACCTTCTTTAGTATCTTATACATGTTTTTTAGTATTGTTATTCTTTTTATTAGGGCTGCACCTTTAAAGTTGGAGATTGGAATTAACCCCTCAGTCAACTAAGATTGCTTCATGTCGAGCCGTCTTTTTGTTATTATTGTTGGGGATTTTTTGCTAGTCAGCGCTGTGCAGTGTATTTCTGGGGATGTTTTGGTCTCAAGATTTTGCTGCGGGGTGAGCACTCTTGATTTTCACGCTACTCTTTGATTCAAGCAGCTGCGGCACGGAGGAGATAATTGGCACGGAGGGGAAGAGAGACTGCTGTTCTGCTTAGAAGTGGTGAATTTGTGGTGCAACTTAACACTGCTGTCTCCTGCTATTGTTTAGTATCTAGTGTTGGCAAAACATATTGCACATTTGTGATTCTTCATTAGCGCCGTTAGCTTGTTTATTGTATTCCGTGAATGCCGCTGTCACACTGAACGTCCCTCTGAGCCTATTCAAACTTCAAAACTTCGTATAGAAAACAAAATGAATAGTTCATTATTTGTACTGAATGGCCAAATGCAATTTGACTGGCATAACTCTGAGTCGGGTGCAACCCTTGCTTTTATTGTAAAGCACTCTGTAACTTTCTTTTGAAAGGTGATATATTTAAATAAATATATTATTATATTATTATATTATATTGTTATGGTTATTATTATTATTATATTATTATTATTATTATCATTATTATTATTATTATTGTTGGTGTTGTTGTTGTTGTTATTATTATTATTATTATTATTATTATTATCAATATAAACCAGGACTCACCTTGTACGCCCAATAGTAGACAGAGTCAGTATTATTGATCTCCTTGCCAAGCCGATGAATCATTTTGGAGGGTGTCCACTTGGTGCCCTGAAATAACAAAGATCCAATATTTACTGATGAAGACAATATCATAAAAAATATTGAACATCCCTGATTGCGCAACTTAGTGGGAAACATGGACGTTTTCATTTGAGAAGATAAAAGTACTGTTATTTCATACAACTGTGCTGAATGCAATAGACAAACAATAAGCTAAAAGGAGACCCACTTCTGTCTTCTGCTCCAACAACATCTGGTCCAGGATGGGCATCAGCCAGTCTTCAAACTTGCAGTAATTGTCATTGGGCACCAACAGATTCCCTATCCTGCATCCAGCAGGGACGGACGAGGAGGAGGAGGGAGAGATGAAGAGATGATCAGGGACAGATGTAAATAAACAACTTTTGAGCTACATGCTCTTCATCAAACTGGTGTGATGAAGAGCATGTGGCTCAAAATGTTGACTCAGTGGTGATTATATTAAATACTGATCGGAGCATAATCTAGAGTGCAGACTTTGCTCTTTCTTGTCTTGTATTATCTTTAGTCCCGCACCGAGGCCTTTTGCTGTCTGAATGTGTGTCCTTTAGTGAACTTTTTAAACCACAATCAGACGTAGACAAAAAATATAATTAATGCTTTTCCAAATGTACACATTTACTAGGAAAACTAAGAAAACTACTAAAACTTAGATTACGTGTAAAAAATGCCATAGTTATTTTAACGAAACATTTTCAAACAAAACTGTAAAATTCATCCTATTTTATCAGTCTTAGATAATGCTGAGATAATCCTGACAATAGCCACAACCAGTGCAAATTTGACCTATTTCAACTAATTAAAGTCCCATAATTTAAGTATCATCTAATCGGGAGAAATGTTTATCTTGGGCCGATGCTGAATCTCTTTTTAAAGTCTTTATCTGCAGATGACAATGACGTGCTGATATTATCGTGCATCCCTAACTCTGAGGATGTGAATGTGACAGGTGTATTGTTTCAGTAGTTGCCGACCTGTTGATGCCCTTCAGGCGGAGCTCCTTTCCAGGCAGGCTGAATTCTCCCAGGTACGTGGGAGCCAGACACTTAATGAAATCCTCCTCGACGCCTCCAGCTGTGGTTACAATCACGTCCACCTACACAGAGTGACAACAGAGATTCTGATAAACTGTCCAGTTGGTCGAGTGTTTTAGATGTTTCACGTGATGGAAAGATGACGAGTTTATCAATTTGTACCATCTTGTGCTCTGCCAGGTAGCGGATGCTCTCTCTGACTCCGGAGCTGATGAGGTTGGAGGTGTAACCCAGGAAGATGGTGCAGCCTGACTTGACGCGGTGTTCATCGGGCACGTCACTCTGTTTTCCTTCAATCTCCTCTAACGGCTCAAGACGCTTCTCTATCTGTGGGTGTGGAGTCAATGGACAACAATGGTCAACATTACAAATGGTCATAGACAGACTGATCGTAGGTTAATGAATTTATAAAAACAGGGTACCTCAAGGGTTCTCAAAGTTACATTTAAGACTTTTTAAGACCTTTTTAATACCACCTAGAATGACATTTAATGCCAACTTCAAAACCATACTGGCAAACGTCTGAGGGATATAATGCAAAACTGAAGCAGAGACAGCAGGTGGACAGGTGTCAGATGTGTGCAGAGTACCAGAAGGAAAATACAGCACGATGCATATCGAGCAACATCACTGTGAGAGGACATTTAAAAAAAAAAAAAAAAACCCTGACAAACATGTTGACAGTTTTTTTGTGTGTGCCAAGCTTTTATGTTACTCATCTCTGAGATTTATGTCACCACCCCAAAACAATGGCAGTGAATGGAATTTTGTTTGTGTTTTGTCACTCTTTCAAGACAACCATAACTCAGGAAATTTGGATAATCCACAGACCTAGCTATTTTCAGGTTAATACTTGTAAAACATATTTACATGCACAACTGTTAAAAAAAAAACCAAATATCTCCTCATACTGCCTGAATCTACCTGCATTCACCCTCTTTCTGAAATGCTTTTTAGCACATCTCTTTAAGTCCCCTCTAAAAGAAACTTTTAAAAAATAAATTTAAAAAAAGCCCAGTCTGCTGTGACTGGTCAGTGTTTCTTGGGCTTCTACATCTGCATTCTCTGTGTCTCTTTACCACCACTGCAGCCGGGGAGTGACTGTAACAGCACTGATGTGACAGTTTCTAACTTTATATCGTAAAGTTGTGATATTGCAACTTAACTAAAAGCGTTGACAGCTCATTTAAAGGTACAGTGTCTAAATCAATTTGTATGTTATTCTCTGCAGATTGAGCTTTTTGATACTTCCACAGTATTTATTTGGCACCTTTACCTGCTTTATAATTAAAAAAAAGACATGGAAATCTACCTTTTCACAACATGAGAACCACAAAATACAAACTAACTGCAAGTCGTTGCATTTATTGCAATTGCAAATCATACCCCTATCTGTCCTCCCATTTCCTGACTGCATTGACTGTCAAAATAAAGGCCAAAAAAGAAGAGAAGAAAATGATCACATTAAGGAGTATAGCTTTTATAAGGTCATGGCAGATCCACAACACCGTCTATGTTCTGAAGCACCCTTACCCTCAGCGCAGGTCAAGCATGCCCAGGATGTGGCTTGACAGGATCTGATCACATGGTTTGGAACTGGCACTTCTTGCATGCAATACTTAAAGTTGCTGCTCTATACTTGAAGTTGGTGCGTGTATGTTTTCATGTGTGGCTTCCTTAACTGTAATATTATTACTTTTGCTTTGTACTTTTCTACCTTTTAAAAATGTTCCATAGTTTTGTTTGTGCACTTGCATGTTTACACTGGCAGTCTGGGAGAAACAGGCTTTCAATCCCTTCTATGTCCTGCACATATGGGAGTTAACAATAAACTAGACGTTGATTTGACTTTTACTTCTTTAACTTAATGTACTTTATTAAATTTCCATTAATGATTTTTTTTTATGATGTTTTTTGCATGTTTTTAAGTTGTGTATTTTTGTGAATGTGTTTTTTAAAACCTTTTAGGCTCATTTTTGAAACCTAAATTCCCCGTGGGGCAAGACAACCTACTGCTGTTGTATTTTGTAAATATTAGCACTGTGAGTCCCACCAATGGAATCCCATTTACTTTTATTGAATTGAAGTGGAAGAAAAAGGAGGAAATCACAGAGACAAGTATCTTAAAACCTAACTAAATAAAACCAAAATTATCTGCCGCATAGCTAGCAGAGGTAAGAGAGGAAATGTATTTTTTTGTGAGATAACCTTCTCCATACAGCCATTCCTCTCACCATGGCGTTAATCTCCTGGATGGCCAGGCCCAGGCTGCTGGCCTGGAAGCCAGTGGTGATGTAGGACCTCAGCAGCGCCTGGAGATCGACCCCCTTGTTGAAGTCGTAGCCTCTGATCTTTGGCATGTCCTCGGGGAGCTCGCAGCTCGGCTTCAAGACGGCATCCATGGCAACAGAAGGTGCCTGACCTGCCATCTTTCTGCAAAAATCAAAAGCATGTTAGTGATGCGGCAATAATCTAGGAGTGGCATGTATTTCTCTGCTTGAGTACCAATGGGTGTTAGTAGTTTGGCCTGTGGTGACATGCAGCAGCTCTGCTCTCTGACATGTTAAGAAAAACTGAACCATGTGTGAAAGTTTTCACTAAGTTTTCACTAAACATCCTGCGGCAACCCGATGGTAGTAGCTAAAATACTTCTGTAGAAGGTGAGTGGGGACTTTTGTAATGTTACTGGCTTTCCTTTCAGATACTTGCTTGTATTACAGTCATAAAAATCCAGTTTAACCAGTCTGAGACATGTTTTTCTGTGGAAACACGTCGGAGAGTGATCCTGGTAAAAAAAACATTTTTACTGCAGTGTTGGCAAAAGGTATTAATTAAACCCTTGAACAGTCACACTAAGAAATAGCTTTGCAAATGACACGTTATAGACAATAGAATATGTTAATAACATGCATCAATTTATTAAGAAAAAAAACATTTTCCAAATTTAATGCACTGTAAAAAGTGAAAAAGTCGATGTAATATAATAGAAATATGAAAATAAAAGTCACGTCATACAATAAACATATAAAAATGAATTTTAAAAAAATAAACAGATGCAAATAAAAATAAATCTAGTGAAAGAAAATCTGTATAGAATTTATAGTAAAAAACAAAAAAGTCTGTGTTATATGATAAAAATCTAAAAATAAAATTAACTTAATAAAAAAACAAATATACAAACAAAATAATACAAAAAAAAAATAAATACAAAAAATGCATCTAGTAACAACATGTTTAAAATGCATGTTAGACAGAAAAATAGTCAACGCACTATAATAACAGAATTGAATATAGTGACAGTGTAATAAAAATACTAAAATGCATCATATTAAAACATCTGATTAAAATTAAATTAGGTTTTGCCAAGTCTTTAGTAAGTCTGCTTTTAGCTTTTCTGCCCAGACACAGGGAACATCTTACAAACCACTCTGAAACTCATCCATTGGTCAGTTCAGATCTCTGATCACCAATAATTTTTAACTTATTTTTTATCTTTTCTACTCTAATTTTAGATTTAAGATGACATTTGTATCTGTGTATTCTTTTACTTGCTTTTATTTGGTTAGATTATTTTATTACCCTTCTTGTTGTGCACTTTTACTCGTACTTTTTATGTGATGTATTTATCTCGACGTCATTGTAAATGGGAGCTTGATATAAATGATCCATCGAGACCGATTAAATAAATTTGATCGCAAAAAACGGTGCTGTTATAATGCATGTTAATTAAAAGTACTCACACCCCTTACTCTTTAAGTGCTCTGTCAGTTATAGATTTCGCTTAAAATAGGTAACTTTTACTCTATTTACATGCAAAAACTCACACTGACAAAGTGGAAACACAATTTAAGAATTAATCGTCATCACTATTTACATCATTTATTCACACGTCAAATAAATAATAATACAGCATAAAATACAACCACAATACAACAGACAAAAAACATGGAAAGGGGAAACCCCCCTTAAACTACCTCAAGCTTTTAGGAGGAGCCCAATAAAGGTGTAACATTAAGTTTGCAAATGTCTCAGGAACTAAAGCAGAGTATTTAGACTTTTTATTCAGGCAATGTGGTGTTGTGATTTTAGCTAGCAGCTAAGCTAACTGTTAGCTCGTGCTCCTATCGACTGACTTTAATTAAAAATTAAACATGTAAAGTTAGAGATGAAAACATACCTGTTCTTTAAGACGCGCCAGTTAAAGAAGACAGGGAAGAAGAAACCGGCTGTCACCGTAAACGAGAGAGGCGGTTACTGACTGCACCGGCTACTGAGAGAAAACAACACGCGCGTGCTCCCTACGGCGATTGCGGCGAACAAGCCCCCAATACGGGAGCTGCGCGGGGACAAAAGTGACTACACTATTGTGTTAAAATCCATAGACTGCGTATGAATACATGTTATATTATATTATATTATATTATATTATATTATATTATATTATATTATATTATATTATATTATGTTACACAGACAACATAACATAAGTAATTTGCCTTTCAAA